>NC_068934.1:28982220-29285251 GCF_023091745.1 Budorcas taxicolor
TGAGCAGACTGGAATTACTTCTCTATGGCAGGACTGTCAGGTCGCAGGCCCTGATACTCTGCACGCAGAGTCTCCAAAACAGAGTGAGCAAGATGGGCCATTGGCATAAGAGAAGATAATAGTACAGCTTTGTTTCTGTGCTATGTGCGTGCTAAGTTGCTTCACTCGTGTCCGACTCTTTGCGACAACATGGTCTGTAGCCCACCAAGAGCCTCTGTCCGTGGGATTCTCCAAGCAAGAATATGGAGTGGGTTGCCATGCCCTCCTGCAGGGGAATCTTCCCGACCCAGGGACTGAACTAGCGGTTCTTATGTCTCCTGCACTGGTTCTTTACCACTAGCGCCACCTGGGAAGCCCTTTGTTTATATGGATATTTTACCTCATCCTGTCCAGATTTCTATTTTTGAATATGCTCCATAAGACATTTCATGTACTGGCAGAGCAGTAGGCTTTATATATACTCTCCCACACATGCATGTTCATATATGTAGGTACTGAGGTATATTAAACATTTTTTACTGATAGAATTGTAAACATGTCTGAAGACCTTGGAATTGGGCCCCTGGCCCACTGTCCAGGACATGAGGTCAATGCATACGTGCCAGTGTCTCCGGACAAATGTCCTGTCCCCTAGCACGGCCCCATATCATGCCTAAAGCTTTACAGCCTGAATCTCACTGGAGGGCAGACTCCTTGGGGACAGTAATTTGGGGACCCTCTTCAGCAGTGACGTGTGGCAGTGACTCCATAGGGCCTGGAGAATGGCAGACACTCAGTAAATTACATGGGGCTTGAAAACTATTTATTTAAATTGAGACATCTGAGAGTCTTTTAAAGTTTTAAAATTTGACTTTAATTTAATCCTCAAATGTCTGCTCTCAGAGAGTATGCTTGATATATTTACTTGGGGTCCATTATATAACAACAAAAAATAAGTATAGAGGCCGGCAGAGGATGAGAGGTTAGGTAGCATCTCTGACTCAGTGGACATGAATCTGAGCAAACTCCAGAAGATAGTGGAGGACAGGGAAGTCTGGCACTGCTGCAGTCCATGGGGTTGCAAAGAGTCTGACATGACCTAGCGACTGAACAGCAATGCCTACTGGGCATCAGGTTGTGAGTCAGGTCCTGGGTGACAAATCTGAGGTCTCTGATCTCAGGTTATTTATATTCCTTTTTTGAAATGTTTCTTTTATTTATTTATTGGTCATGGGTCCTGTGGAATCTTACCATTTCCTCAGCAGATGCTCTAGACAGTTGGTATGTTGGTATTTTAGGGAGGGCAGAACCCATCAACCAACATAGTTGCGTCCTAGGGGCCCTGCTACCCCCCGCCCCGTGGGTGTGGTCAGAGTCTGGTGCAAGCTGGGAGTGATAGCTCTCCCATGAGAGTGGGATGGGGAGATAGAATGGGACCAGGGAAGATTTTTGTACAGAAGATGCTTAGGCTGTCTCTCAGCTCAACTTCCAGTCTTCTGTGTTGAAATTTCAGAAGCCAAGCAGGGACCTATCAGATAAGGGGTGAGTTTGGAGGGAAGACCCATCAGTAGAGGGAGATAGCCTTCGAGAAGACAGACACTGATAGATCTGACAGCTGGCCTCCCTCCTCTTAGGAACAGAAGCCGGGGGCCTCTTGGCCAGAGTTGCAGAATGGGGAGATAGTCAGTGGCTGAATCAGGGCTCTTGGCTCCTCCCTGGGATCCACACACAGAAGACCCTGGGGCACAGGCTGGGCCTGCTTTCTCCACCTCAGGTGGTTATTCAGCCAGGACCAGAATCCTCAAAGCCCCCAGTGCTTCTGAGCTGCAGGTCCAACCCCCTCCCTCCAGCAGCTTCCGGAGGGGCCAGTGGCCCATGGCCCCGGAATGATCACGGGCTGTGTGTGACTTCTTCTTTCTTCCTGTACGAGTTGAGCACTTGCCACCCTGCTGTCTGTTTTTCCTTGCTAAGGTTCAGTTCTAATTATGTTGATTTTCTTCATCCCACCCCCTCCTGGAAGCTTATTAGGTTGAATATTTTTATTTATTATCATTTCGCCCAACTCCTGCCAGCATTTCCAATTACTCTCCCCGCTTCCTTGTAATTGTCTTTCTGTAATGGCTCTGAAACAATTGCGCTAAATGAGGTGTCTCCTGGAAGATGAGAGTCTCACTTCATTAAAGGCTAATGTATTCTCAGCTCCAGCTCTGTGGGGCTAGCTTGGAAGGAAGACATTTAAACAGCTTCTTTTATTTTATAGGGAGCAACTTTTCAGCGACGAAGATGTCTGTGGGGTATATGTGTATGTGTGTGTGTTGCCTGATTTTAATTTAAAGAAAGTTTATGAAATAGTGCAAGTCTCCCTGTTGATGAAACTCTCTGTTCCCGGGTAGCTGAGGTTGACGCAGATGGGGTCCAGGGTTCCAGGGCGCAGGAAGACAGGGGCATTCTATTCGGATGTCCTCCTTGCCTTTCTGCCAGGTCCCCTCCCTTCCTGTCGACCCCTGACCTCTTGATGCCTCCATCCTGTGCTGACTCCCACTGGATGATGTACAACCTCCTGCTGCATATAATTTTTTTCAGTTTATATATCCTCATTCATTCATTCATTTGTTGTTTATTTGTTTACTTGTTCATTCATTTACTTGTTCATTTGTTATTCATTGAGCACATTTTTTGTTTTTTTTTAAATGGAGATGGACTCTTTTTTATTATTTGATTATTAGTTTTTAGTCGCGCTGAGTCTTTGTCGCTGCGAGTGGGCTCTCTCTAGTTGCGGCGAGCAGGGTCTCCTCTCTAGTTGCGGTGTACAGGCTTCTCTTGGCGGTGGCTTCTATCGAGGCAGAGCTCAGGCTCTAGGCCCTCGGGCTTCAGTAGATGTGGCGCATGGGCTCAGCTGCTCTGCGGCATGTGGGATCCTCCTGAACCAGGGATCGAATCCGTGGTGGATTCCTATTCACTGTACCACCAGGGAAGTCCCAACACGTGTTTATTGCCTGCTGTGTTCAGGCATGATTCAGGATGGGGATATGACATTTTGGAGCTTACAGATCAGTGAGAGAACAGAGGTAGGTGACAGGCAAGCAGGCACTTCTATTACAACGTGTTAAGTACTGTCATCAGGCAAGGGAGGACCACTGGAAAGCTCTCAGGAGGGCACCTGGTAAAATCTTGCGGGGTCGAGGATGACTTCTAGAGGGCAGGGGGTGGGGTCTGGGTTGACACTGGGAGGATGACCAGTTTGCCAAGTGACAAGGGTGTGGGTGGAAGTCTTTGAGGCTGAGGGAACTTCTGTAGCAAGAGAGGGCCGGAAGAGTGAGATGCAAGACAGGAGCTGGTGTGGGGCAGGGGCTGTGATGGGAGGAGGGGCTGGAGATCAGGAAGAGTCCTGAAGGCTCGGCTACTGAGAGATTGAGTGACGTGGAAGAATTTTAAGCTGAGGATTGATTTGGCCAGATCTGCCTTGGAAAGACTGCTCCTACTTGAGTGTGTAGAGTGGATTGTGGTGTGGTGGCTTAGTTGCTAAGTCGTGTCTGACTCTTGCGACCCCATGGACTGTAGCCCACTCGGTTCCTCTGTCCATGGGATTCTCCAAGACAGGACAAATTCAACCAGGAGTGGGTGGCCATTTGCTTCTCTGGGGGCTCTTCCTGACCCAGGGTTCGAACCCGGATTTCCTGCATTGCAGGCAGATTCTTTACCACTGAGCCACCAGGGAAGCCCCTAGAGTGGATTGAAGGAAGGCCCCCAAAAAAGGCAAGAGACCTTTGAGGAAGATGCTGCAGGTGATGTTGGTGTCCTGCCTGGAGGAGGCGGAGGAGAATGAGAAGGCTGTGTACATTTGTGAGGTATTACAGGTGGAGAAATGATGGGCTCCAAGTGGGGGTGGTGAGGGGCGGGGGGTGTTAAGGATGAGAGCTGTTTTCTGGCTCCAGCAGTCAGGTGAATGTGTGTGGTGGGGTCCCCATTTCAGGACAAGGACCATGAGAGGTCCGGGGAGCTCCCTAGGATGTGGGGCTACCAGGCTCAAATCCCAGCAGAGGTGGGGTGCCTGTTCCCAGTGACAGCTGTGGAGCCCCAATTTCTTCACCAGCGGGGTCCATGGGTTGCAGGTGGGCATCAGCTCACTCTGTTAAGGGGCGATAAGCAGCTTCGTCGTCAAACTCTGTGCTCCAGGCTGAGCAGGTTCCCTCTGCGCTCTGACTTCTGACCCAGGCAACACAACCTGTACCAAGGCCTTTGAGCATTGCCCAGGCATCTCCCATAGTTAAGGGGTGTCTCTTCTTTTTTTTCAGCCGTGCCACATGGCATGTGGGATTTTAGTTCCCCCACCAGGGATTGAACCCCTGACCCCAACATTGGAAGCGTGGAGTCTTAACCACTGGACGGCCAGGGAAGTCCCCAGGGTGGTCTCTTTTAAAGGGTTTTTTATTTCATAGTCAAGAAAGAGCAGGAAGACCCTTCCTGATAATGTTTGGGTTAGGAGCGAAGAATGTAAGCTTACAACAAGTGGTGAATCAGGTTCATCCAGTTATGCCTCTGAG
The DNA here is from genome assembly GCF_023091745.1 of Budorcas taxicolor. Classification (NCBI taxonomy): domain Eukaryota; kingdom Metazoa; phylum Chordata; class Mammalia; order Artiodactyla; family Bovidae; genus Budorcas; species Budorcas taxicolor. The sequence goes on from NC_068934.1 coordinate 28,986,744, forward strand.
CACCTTTTTTTGGGTCCCTGGAAGCTTGGGAGTACAACAGTGGTGGTGATAGTGGTAAAGGAATCATGATGATTTCCCTGTTTATCCAGACTGCTGTGTCCAAGACACTCTATTAGGCATTGCCTGAAGTATCTCATTTAGTCTTTGTGAGAATCCCATTGTGCTGGTATTGTTATCATAAACAGGTTACATAAGCAGGCCCCCTGGACTCCCAGCCTGCGGATTCCTTCTCAGGGCAAGGAAGGAGGGCATGGGCTGTGCCAAAGCTGGTTTGGGGGCAGCCAAGGGCTAAGAGAAGTGGCTTATTCCATCCTCTGCTTGCTGTTTTTCTGTACTCTTCATGCCCTTTGTTATGAATTATCTTTTCTGCTTATGCCTAACTCACTCATTCATTCATTCATGTGTGTCCTTCAAGGTCTTGTGCAAATGCCACTAATTCCTGAACAGAGCTGGAACTCGCCCCCGCCCTGGTTCCCAGAATACATTCTTCTCTCTCTGTTATAGCTGCTGATCTATAGTGAGTTCTTAGCATGTCTGTCACCTCAGCTCCACTTTGGGATTTCCCTGGGAGGGGATATTGGCTCACTCCTCTTTATATCCTTGGTACCCAGCACTGGGCCTGGTGCACAGGTGTTCTATGAATATACTATTAGTGATGCCAGGATGCTCAGGGAGGGCCTGGGAGGTCAGCAGACAGGAACTTCCTGCCCCCTGTCCGTTACAGGAGGAGCAGATGAGCTGCCCAGATACGCGCCAGACTGGGCTTGGCTCCCTGGGTCGGCTGCCTGGTGATAAGGGGCAGCCAGCCACCAGGAACAGAATTCTCTGTGTGCTCTGGGAGAACGTGGGGCTTGAGGTAAGCCTCCTCCAGGGCAAGGACTGAAGGAAGCAGCGTGGAACTGGATGTTTATTCCGATGAGGTGCTTATGTAACACCAGGCTTCCTTGGGCTCCCGGGGACTGAAGAGAGCACACACCAGAGAAACAAACACACGAAGAGAGCAGCAAGCCACTCGCTCTATTAGACAACCGAAGTGAAGAGGTGCTCCGGTCTGCTGTCTTGCGCGAAAATTTAGTGCCTGGGCAACTGCCAGGCAGCTTTTTGTTACAAAGAATAAAATGTGTCTAAATACTCAAGTGCAAAAGTCAGTGATAGTTTTCCATCTCCTCAAATCTTGCTCTGATCGCCATTCCTCCCAGGCCATGATGAGGTGCGGGGAGATGCTGTACTCAGGAGAATTGGGGCCATCTCTTGAGCAGCTCCTTTCTCAACCTCCAGAATCAGGGCTCTGATCACAGCTGGAGGGCAACAAGGGGAGAAGGAGGAGGAAGGAAGCACTAGGGTTCCTGATCAGTAAATAGCGGTGTGACCTGCGGCAAGTGCCTTGCTCGGCAGAGCCTCAGTTTCTAAATCTGTGGATGAAGAGAACCATTAACCTTGCCCTAACCTGCAGCCTTGTTGTTTTCAGCCTCTGTACCCCATGGAAATGCATGGGATTGTGACCCCTCTGTAATGTGGCCTCTCATTCAAGTTGGGTAGCACAGAACCCTATGCCTACTCTCTCTCCCACCAGCTCCGAAGCTGAGTCAGGGCTACCTGCCTCACTCTCCGCAGGGGATGAGGATCCAGGTGAGTTCTAAGTCTGGGGTCTCCTGGGGCTCTTGGAAACAACAGGCCAGGCCTCCTGAGCCCAAGGGAAATGGGGAACCGAACTTTGTGCTGCAGAACAGTGGATAAGAAGTCTTCAGATCCTAGAATGGAGCTGGACAAAACATCACTGTTCATTTAGTAAGCATTTACCTAGGACATACCACGTGCCAGGCATTGTGCCAGCAGCCCCTGGCCTTCCAGAACTCATAGGCTAACAGGTATTCCAGGTTAGTGCCCAATCCTCTCCATTCCACAAGAGGACAGACGGCTGGGGGATGAAGTGACTATCACAGAGCCACATAGCCAGTCAGTGGACTTGGCAGCATCAAAAGTCTGCTTTGTGAAGCTGAAATGAGCTGATACACGCCAAGGGCTCAGAGCCATGCCAGGCACCTGTCCAGTGAGTTCGCTGTAGCTGCGTCCGCTGGGGCTCCAGGCTCTAGGAGTGGGGGCTTTGTCCCACATGGCACCTCTTGTGTCCTGAGTCCAAGTGTTTGAGATGAGATGGGCCGCACCTCTAAGGTGACGCTGACAAAGGGAAGATGGGAAGGACAGTGGGTCTGAGGCTTCCGGCTCTTGGCATTTTATTCTTCTATTCAGCCAAGGCTTGTGGAGAGTATGCCTTATGCCAGGTTCTGGGACTGAACAACCCCACAAGCCCCATACCCTTGAGGGGTTTGTTTGTCAATGGGGAAGGAGGTTGGACCATAAGTAAACCGGGTATTTGCCAAAGGATAAGTGTTACGAGAGTGTTGCGAGAGTCCTGTGCAGTAAGATTTGTTATTGTTTTTGTCAGCCGCTCAGTTGTGTCTGACTCTTTGCGACCCCGTGGATTGCAACACGCCAGGCTTCCCTGCCCTTCACTGTCTCCTGGAGTTTGCTCAAACTCATGTCCATTGAGTCGGTGATGCCATCCAACCATCTCATCCTCTGCCTCCCTGTTCTCCTGCCTTCAGGGGGCACTGCACTCCTTTGCAGTGTGATTTAGTAGAGCTTACCCAGATAGTGGGTTAGGGGGCAGTGAAGGTAGGGTGTGGGCCAGCGGGTTGAGGCAGGTTTTCTTTGCTTCTAAAAGTTGCCCTGCCGTCCTTTTCTGGTAAGCGGCCTAAGGTGACTCCTAAAAATGGTGCGCTATTCACTTGACCCAGAAAACCCCACAAAATCATGCAAATCAAGAGGTTCAAATCTTCGTGTACACTTTAAGAACACTCGTGAAACCGCCCAGGCCATAAAGGGTATGCATATCTGAAAAGCCACCAAGTATCTGAAGGACATCATGTTAAAGAAGCAGTGTGTGCCGTTCCGCCGCTACAACGGTGGAGTTGGCAGGTGTGCACAGGCCAAACAGTGGGGCTGGACTCAGGGTCGATGGCCCAGAAAGAGTGCTGAATTTTTACTACACATGCTCAAAAATGCAGAGAGTAATGCTGAACTTAAGGGCTTAGATGTAGATTCTCTGGTCATTGAGCACATCCAGGTGAACAAAGCCCCCCAGATGCGGTGTAGCACTTATAGAGCTCACGGTCGGATCCACCCCTACGTGAGCTCTCCCTACCACATTGAGATGATCCTTACTGAAAAAGAACAGATTGTTCCTAAACCAGAAGAGGAGGCTGCACAGAAGAAAAAGATATCCCAGAAGAAACTGAAGAAACAAAAACTTATGGCCCGGGAATAAATGCCGCAAAAAATAAATGCAAATAAAAGTAATAAATAAATAAATAAATAAAATAAAAGTTGCCCTGCCAGGCGTGCGGGGTGTGACATACGGAGAACTTCTGCTCAGCTCTATCCCCTTGCCTCTAAAGCTCAGGCTCCCAAATGACGTCGCAATACTGAGATTGTCTCTTCCCTGCTCAGCCTCCAACCCACAGCAGGAAGTAGCAAATCCAGAATAAGACCCCTCGCATTTCACCACTATCCCCTTGAGGGGCTCAGGGACTTCCCTCCGCTACAATTTGGACATCCATCAGAAGCATTCTTTCTTAAAAGAAACATTTGACTCAGAATCAAGTGTCTTCCTTCTGGGTCTCTTCCGCATTGCCTCCCACCCTAACTGGGCATCTCAGGTGCAAAACCAGGAACAACAGAGACATTCTTGGCCAGATAACACCCCCTGTGTCTGTATTTGGGGTAGGCGCAGAGGGACAGGCCAGATTTCATCCAGCAAGTACCCGGGTGCTAACAAAGCCAGTCCTGGGCTGACAGATCCCGGAATCCCCAAGGGGGCCTATTCACCTAGCCCGAGGGGTTAATGGTCAGCCGGCCTCCCCTCCTAGAGTATTGATTCTTGTGCTGAATCCTTAGAGCTCCCTTTTTGTCCACCAGTCCCCTGACTCAGTAGCCCCTGGACAGATGCTTTCTTCCCGGGTCACTGGCCACTCCGGGCCCACTGCTCTTCCCCCACCCAGCTGCTGAGGTGGGTACAGATTTCTTAGTAATGATCTTCCTCCAGGAGCCAGGGAGAGAGAGGAGCTGCTGCCGCTGCCTGCGCTGCCGCCAACATCAAAGCTTTCTGCGTGGCTTTGGTAGAATGTTAAGAATTGCGAGATAATTAAGTTGCATTTCTGTGCATTGTTTACTGTTGCTCTCAACCAATCACTATTCCATAGGGGCTAATCTGTGCTGGGTTTCCCCCCCCCCCCCCACCCCCGCTTTGCAGTGCCTGTTTGTACCACATTCTTCATTATGCTTCAGTTACAATTTTAATTTTACTATTATTAAATCTTCCCCAAAGCTGTATTATTCTGTGCCTCTGAGCTGGAATTCCTGATTTGGGGACTGTTTGCATCTGGGCCTGTTCACAAATGATTGTTCTTGTTTACAAAAGAACATACATTACAACTCAGCACTGGAGGAATCCTGGCTCCCTTCTCCTCTCCCACCCCTGATTCACCTGGTTGTAGGAGGTGGGGGAGAGAAGGCAGCAAAGGGGATCTGATAGTTTTTAAGATTTTCCTGTTAGAGCACTTTCATAGCCTCTAATGGCCAAAGAAGAGGATAGGAAATTGAGTTCGAGGTTGGGGGCGGAGTGGCCAATGGGCTTCATTTTTCTTTTTTTTTTTTTAGTATTTATTTATTTGACTGTGTCGGGTCTTTGTTGCGTCATGTGGGATCTTACAGTACTCAAGTCTAGCTGTGGCTCGTGGGCTCAGTAGTCGCAATGAATGGGCTTAGTTGACCCTGCAGCATGTGGGGTCTTAGCTCCCCAACCAGGGGTCGAACCAATGTCCCCTGCATTGCAAGGCAGATTCTTAACATGGAAGTCCTGAGGCTTTGTTTTTATACCCTGCAAATTCCCAGCTTCTTTACTTCGTTAAGCCTGTGACACTGGGCTGTTAAATAACATTGCTCAGCCTCTGTTTCTGCTTGAAAAATCAGAAAAATTCTGATGATGCTTTAATACTGCCCCACTGGTAAAAATGAAAAGGGATAATGGTGCCCGCCAGATGAGGAGGACTTAGCGAGGGGCAGGTAGAGTTACATTATCCTCATCATTAGCATCTTCTTGTTGTCTCCTGTCCGTTTTGCTTCTTCCATCGCCTGTCCCAAAGTTTACCCACTTGGCTCCCCTTGAGCCTTCCTCTGCTCTCTGTCATCACTAAGCCAGTGGAGTGGAATCACAAGTGCTTTGCATCTGCTCCCCATCACTGGGGGCTGATAGGAGTAACTTACCTGCCTTCTCAAGAAGAAAACAGGGCAGATTTGCAGGGACCTGAGCTTGCGGAGGGAATGGGGCTCTACCCCTGTGAAGGTGGCCTGCCCTGGGGTTTTGAGAGCCCAGAGCCATCTGCCAGAGCCCTCTGCCCCAGCTGGACCGGACAGGAGCAATGCAGCCCATGTCTGGAGCTCTCCTCCCTGCACCCAGCCCAAGGTCCCTGCCTTCTCAGCCTCTTCCTGGGGTCCCCTCAGCTTCCTTCTTCCCTATCACCCGGTCCCCCATGCCTCCACACACACTAAAACCATAACTTTTTCCCCCTTTCCCATTATCTCTAACCCATATACTCTGGGAAGTTTAATTTGTTCTCGGTAGTAATCACCATTAACTAGAAATTGTCTTTCTCAGTGTAAACACGTCATTAGTGAAGCTGGTTTTCTGCAGGGTCCAGATTTCATTTTTATTAAAATGAAACACTTTCAGGCGCCTCACTGTGTCCAAGGAGAGAGAGTATAATTTTAACCCATTGGGTTGGCCACAGATAATTGGGCTGGCATTTGATTGGACGATTAGGGAAATATCTTCTTCACATGCAGTATAATTTGCATTTTTTTCCCACTTATATGAAGCTAAGTCATGCTTTCGTACACAGGCAGTTTTAATGAGCATTATAAATCCTAATGAATATATTTTCATGTTCATTTTATTGGCTTGTTTTTATTACAAGAGGTCTGAAAAACAGGGCCAGTGAGGGAGCCGCAGAGGAAATGACAGGGGAGAGAGGCAGCCTTCCACCCCTCCCTTGGCCTCCCCAGGTTGCTAGGGAGGGTGGGGGATGGGGGGGACTCCGTTGATGTGGGAGGGCTGAGCAGGAGAGGGTCAGCTAGGTCCCCATTAACCCAAACCAGACGCTCCTCCGGACCCAAGGGGATGCACAGAGCATGCCTCTGGCCCTCGGGTCCTCGGAGCTCCTACTGCAGCCCGGCCCCCTCTGCAGCCTCAGCCGCTGCAGCCGTGAACAGTCTGGAACCAAAGGCTAACTTCTGCACAGGACCTGGCATGTGCTAGGAACCCCATACAGGCTGATGAGATGGAGTTGAATTGAATTCTGATTCACAAGGAGCTGCCGTAATCAGAGCTTTGTTGTTGTTCAATGGCTCAGTCGTGCCCGACCCTTTGCCACGCCAGGGACCGCAGCACACCAGGCTTCCCTGTCCTTCACCATCTCCCGGAGTTTGCTCAAACTCATGTCCATTGAGTTGGTGATGCTATCTGACCATCTCATCCTCTGCTGCCCCCTTCTTCGTTTGCCTTCCTTCTTTCCCGGGATCAGAAACAGAGCACTGGTTCCCAAACCCAACCCTGAAAGGCCGTGAGCGAGTGTACACCGTACACTCTTCTCCTGGATGCTTCAGAAGCTTTGTCAGTGTCTTAGGGTCTCAGCACATCGCGATGAGAATTAGCTATAGGGTCAGAGCTCTGCGTCTCTCTCTATTCGTTCAACAAACATTTGGGGGGCACCTGCTGTGTTCCAGGGCTTTCCTGGTGGCTCAGATGGTAAAGAATCCGCCTGCAATGCAGAAGAACTGGGTTCAAGCCCTGGGTCAGGAAGATCCCCTGGAGAAAGGAATGGCTACCCACTCCAGTATTCTTGCCAGGGGAATTCCATGGACAGAGAAGCCTGGAGGGCTACAGTCCATGGAGTCTCACAGAGTTAGATACGACTGAGTGACTAACACACATACTGTGTTCTAGGGGACATGTACAAAGTGACCCCTAAAATCCCCACCAGCTCCCGCATTTTAAAATATCTGTAATAAGTGACCAATAAAATATAAATAAATAAAGTGGCCTTTTTGTTCCAGCTTGGGTTTCTGGTTCTAGATCAATCCATGTGCACGCAGGGTTTGGTCTCTTTCTGCCAGGAGCCCTGAGTGCCTCTCTGTGCCCCAGCCAGCCTGCCCCAGTGCCCAGTGCTCCCCAGGCATCTGCTCAGATGGATGAGGCGTTGTGGTCCGGCTCCTGGCCACTCAGCCTGGCCTCCCAGATTCTCCTTCTCAATGCTTTGCTCCAGCCAAAGGGCACCCGCGGCATCTCCTCCTCTCAGGACCCCGGGGAGAGCCCACCTTCCCTTGCTGACACGTGCTTAGCCGTGGGCCTGGCTGTGGGGAGCCTGGCTGTGGGGAGCCTGGCTGTGGGGAGCCTGCCTGAAGGCCCGCCTAGCCTCCTGTGTCGTCTTCCTGCTGAACTTCTGCTCCTCCTCACAGAGCTTGCTGTCTGCTGACCGTCCCACCTTGCTCCTCATCTCCCACCTACCTACCCTTCCCCTCCAATTTTTGTTTCTTTGAAGCTATGATTTTATTTATTCATTTATTTTTGGCTGTGCTGGGTCTTCGTGGTTACATGCTGTGTTCAGTCGCTCAGTCATGTCTGACTCTTTGCGGCCCATGGACTTTAGCCCTCCAGGCTCTTCTGTCCATGGAATTTTTTCTAGACAAGAATACTGGAGGGGGTTGCCATTTCCTTCTCCACAATTTTTGTTTTTTTAATCAGAAAGATGTTTGCTGCTCATTTCGGTTGGGACTTTGGAGACGTTTTAGAAGCAAATTCGACTTGAAACGAATTCCGTTTCCTTTGCCGCCATCCCTTCAAAAAGGCAGCTCGGCAGCTGGGGGACCCTCCTGGGAGGCTGACCACAACCTCAGGGTGGGCTGCGTCCTCTACCAGAACCCCCCACCCCGTGCACATGGACGCAGCAGAACACGCCTTGCTGCTACCTTCAGGGCGACGTGGTGCTTTCCTGCTATGCAAGAGAGGCTTACTGACCAGCTGTCCTGCGCTGGACTCTGTGAGAGACAGAAAACTATCAGAGAGGCCCCGTGGTCATGGAAAGTGGACTGACCCATGTGGGAAGGACGCAAACGATGCAGCTGAATTCTGCTGCTTCCTGGGGTCCGCTGCTTGTGTCTTATGTCCAGCTCTGGCCGGAGCTGCACCACTGGGAGGATTTGGTGGGTCTGGTTTCACCCTCACCACCATATTTTGTGCAAACATCCATCGATGCTGAGTGAGTGCCTGCATTTGGCATTGGGTAGGGGGCAGGGACCCTCTGCGTGGGCAGCTGTTGTCCCAAGAGTGGGGACTCAGCACCCATGGCATCATATGCAAGGTACTGATGAGCGCTGATTTGTCTGCTTTCTGTGATAGGTCCATCTTGTCTGTTTATTAAAACTGCAAGCTTCTGGACAGGGGTCCTTGCCCGAGGTTTCTTCCACATGCTCCCCTCACCACCACACCCACAGTGCCTGGTGCTGGGTCATTGTTCCATAAATGCTCTCCGATGGCCAGGGGCAGGCTCCAGTGCTGCTCACTCCCAAGTCAAGGCCAAGGGCCCAGATGTACACAGCTGGTCTTGCTCTGTAGGCAGAGGGCTGGGCCAGTGGACACGACACCGGCCCTGATGTTGTACTTGTCGGAGCTGCAAACACAGTGGGAATCACTCACCGGAGAGACTGAGTTTTCAAGGTGGTCAGTGCAAAAGCAAGCCGCTGCCCCAGGGCCTGATCTTCATGAGGGAGCTCAGAAGGGGGAAGGGGTGCAGAGTGGCCCCCCAGTAGTCTGAAACCAACGATTTTAGGGTGGCTGGAGGGGAGGATTATTGAAGAAGGTGTAAACTCATTGGGAGTGGTGAGACAGGGGTACTGGAGGGGAGGAGGGGGCTGCCTGCTCACAACCCAGTTCTGGAGGAAGGGAAGTTGGTGGGGGGAGCGGGCCTGAGTGACCTTCGAGGTTGGGGATGAGGGTCAGAGCAAGCCGGGCATGAGGCAGACTTCAGAGTGAAAGGAACTTGTGTTCTGGCTGCCGCAGGAGGATGGCCAGCCAACGGGTGGAGGAGGGGGCGGGCAGAGAGAGCCATCTCACCTCTCCAGCAGGGGGTGTTTGTCTAGCGTCCAGCCTGAGTCTTGACAGGTTGGTGTGTTTGCTTGGGGCCACTTGGGGAGCTCCAGGCATCGTAGGATGGCTGGAGATGCTGCCCTGAAACCAGTTTCATTGCCCTCCACCACTACCCCTCCCCTGAAGTGAAGTGTAGTCATTCAGTCGTGTCCAACTCTTTGCGACCCCATGGACTATAGCCCGCCAGGCTCCTCTGTCCCTCGGATTTTCCAGCAGAAATACTGGAGTGGGTTGCTATGCTCTCCTCCAAGGGATCTTCCCAACTCAGGTATCGAACCCAGGTCTCCTGCATTGCAGGCAGATTCTTTACTGTCTGAGCCACCACCTGTCCTCAAAGGCCACATGCTTGGGGTAGGGGGTCAGAACTAGCTGAGACCTCTCTTCCCTCCATCTCTGACTCTGCCCCTCCGACCTGTCTGCCTCTCCCACTGCTCCCCAGCTCGCACCTTCTCTGTGTTCCTCTTTCTATTTCTATGATCACTGGTTGGTGCTTCTTTTGTTGCCAGCGATGCCCCCTCGACCCCAGGCTTGTGTCCGGGAGTGATGCTGGGTTAAGTGTCTGCAGGAGCAGACGACCTACGGTATATGCCCATTTGTACCGAGAGGGGCATAAGCGAAGATCCACGGCACCTGTGTGCCAACCCCCCTTTTCTATGGGCCTCAGTTTCCCCAGAAACGCAGTAGGAGGATGTGGCACTACTCTTCAAGAACGCTTCCCTGGCGTGTGCTCCCCACCCCTGCCGCCCCCCTCCTGCCTGGACTGCAGGAGTGGGAGGCTGTGTGAGAACTGGGAGGTGGGGGCAGCGCACGGAGGGGATCTGCTGCCCAGACCAGTTTAGGCAAACAGCAGGGACTGCTGGCGGAGGCTCCAGCCCCCACTTTCGCGGTAACAGCTGCAGTCCAGCTGCTGGCATCCCTGCTGGGGGAGCGTGCTAAACCTCTCCAGGGTCAGCGCTGTGGTATGTCGGTTTCCATAGCAACCAGCCAACGGGCCACTTTCTCAGAACAATTCCCCTACTCAGCCGGGTTCTGGACTTAGCTCAGCCCAAGGGCATGTGGCTGAGGAGCAAAGCAGGAGGGGGAAAGGCTGCCCGAGGGCCAGATGGCCCCCCAACCCCCTGCAGAAGGTGGCTATCTCCAGCCTCGGCTGAGCACAGAGGGCATGCACCCGCAGCACAGGGCAGGCTGACTCTCTTCCAGTTCAGGCCGTCCCTCGCCCCCTGCTCTTTGCCACCCTCCCACACCCACTCACCCACAGACCGCCCAGCTCGGCCTGGCTGGACGTATCAGGTCTTTGTCTGGATCACAGCTGCCTTGGCTGGGCTCGGAGCTGGGAGGAGAAAGTTCCGGAATGGTGTACGATGGGCGGGGGAGGGGGCTTGCTGGCCTCCATCTCCGCACCCTTCCATCCCACTCCAGGGCCATCGGAATTCCACCCGCCCGCCCTCAGTGACCTCTGGGGAAGACAGGGTCAGAGTCTGTCCCCCTCCACATGTTCAGAGGATGGGAAAGGTCACCTTTCTCAAGCCCCTTAGAAATAAACTCCCTTAACCTGAGCAGGTTGGTGCCACGCCTGACACTTTCGGAAAGAGAGACTTGGGAGAGAACAGACAGATTAGGAGCTCACAGGGACCTTGATCCATTTTCTGGGTGAGGAATCGGGGTGGTGGAGGGGGTAGACTGCTTTGTGTGGGGATGGGATGGCATGGGGGCACCAGGCCTCAATTCCTGGGCAGAGGCCATCACTCCTCACCTCTTTCCTCTCCCTGGTTGGGCTCACTGTTCAAGTCCAGAATCGGTGAGGGAGGCCAGAGCTTCTTCCCCAGGCCCCTTGGAACACAGCTCAGGCCACTGGGAACTTGGGGGCCACAGGGCCCTTGTTGCTGGACTTAAGTTTATTTCCAGAAGGGAGCCATTAGCAAATGGGGAAACTGGGATTAGGGCTGATGTCTCTGAGCAGGCCTAATAACCTCAGGGTTGGGCACAGGGCTAGGACTTGGTGTCCTGACAAGTGACCGGGGTGGTGCCTGGGGAGGCGTCGTGTTCCCAGAGTGATCTGTCCAGCTGTCTTGCTCATCTTTTCTGATCAACGGTTATGCACTTTCAAAGGGCCTAGTTCTTCCTTCTCTTCCCCTTATCCCATCTACCCTCTCACCCCCTTAAAAGGAGGGGACAGATGTCCTTTCTTCCACACACCACAGCTGCAACCGGACACATTCCCCTAGCCCCCGGAAACAGGTGTGGAGGATTTCTCAGCCCCTGGGGACGAGGGGCATTCAGGAAGATGACCAGTTTTAGAAGCTGCATGAGTTTTCATCCCCCTCTGGCCCCATCTGTGAAATGGGCGTGTTGCCTTGGATTAGCACTCCCAAAGTGCGCTCTGCAGCACAGTGGGCTCCTTGGGGGCTGGCGGGGGCGGGGAGGGGAGAGCCCTGAAGCCCAGCAAACTTGGGAAATGCTGCCTAAACAATTCCTTTTGAAGAGTTACAGGGCTCCTTACCATTTTAAAGATTTTAACGAGTTCAGGATGCAGGACAACCCAGTTTAACCTAGGGCTTCCTAAACATTTATGACCATGGTACCCTTAGTGCACATCCTATGAACAAACCCACCTGGCAGTTATCAGCCTGTACCAGACATTCCAAGGCCTTCCAAGTTACTCTTCAACATCTGAGGTGCTTCCCCCGCATCTGAATATCTGAGATGTTCCCGGCACCACAGATGGTCCTGTGACCACACCCCAACCCTGGGCTCAACCCTCCTGCCTGCCCCCTCCACCACCACCTCCTGCTGGCTGGCTGCTCAGCTTTGCTCAGATTATCTCCATTCCAGATGGAGACGCTGGTGTCTGGTATGAGGAGAGGTCTCGCCCTGGACCCTTGAGAGCCAGGGCAGAAGTGGAGAAGCAGTGTGCTGGGATGTCTTAAGTTTCTCAAGGGAGGGAAGCCCTCATGGCTCCACCCTAACCCCCAACTCTCCCCTCAAGGCTCATGGGTCATCTGTAATTTTACTGCTTTAAAACGTGAGGCAGTGCTTCTAGAACAAAGGGAGGAGAAAGTTCTGGCTCCCAAGCGTCTAGAAGGAGGACCGTGAGTGGTGAAGCTTAAAAAGGGAAAACTACAGGGGCTTCTCCAGTGGCTCAGTGATAGAGAATCTGCCTGCCAATGCAGGAGACATGGGTTCGATCCTTGATCCAGGAAGATCCCACATACTGCAGAGTAACTAAGCCCATGGGCCTCAACTACTGAGCCTGTGGCTCTAGAGCCCAGGAACTGCAGCAAAAGCCACCACAGTGAGAAGACCACACACCTCAGCTAGACAGTAGCCCCTGCTTGCCGCAACTAGAGAAATGTCCGAGCAGCGACAGAGACCCAGTGCAGCCAAAAATAAATAAACTAAACCCAAAAAGGAAAAGTGCCCTTCTCCTCTCTTTACCGTCCAAACTCTCAGAAACAACACCTCACATGCTCCAGTCTTTAAATTTTCCGAAGACCTTGGGTGGAAATGCCCACATCTGCCCGCGAGGGGACAGCCGTGATGGACCGGAGACTGGACCGTGAAGCAGAGCACCTGGGCTCCCTCCGTCAGCCTTCCGTTCGGTCGTCCCATCTCTCAGAAGGAAGAAATAGTTTCATCCTCGCAGGATTCTTCAAAGAACTAAATGATATGGTAAACATGGCAGGGCCAACACGTAAGAACCAGTAAGCCTCAGCTTAGGCGAATTAAACCCCCGAGAGGTAAGCATTCTCTATTTTTAGTGGGAAGAAAATTGAAGCTCAGACAAGTTAAGTGACTTATCCAAGGTCACACAGTTTTTCAGCCTCCTGACCCCAATCCTTTGCTTTCCCATTTTACGTCATTTCCAGGAAAATGCCTCTGAGTGGGTACATGTCTCACTGTTTCTGGAGGGCATTTAGCCATTGTGATTGCCTTTACTTTTGAACTTTTTTCTCTCCCTGAGCAAGTGAAATGCTTACTAGAGAGAGACTACAGGACAGGCCTGCTTTTTTGGAGGGGTTTGGCTGGGGGTGTGGAGGTGGAAAGCGGGCATCTGTTCTTGAGAAAGCACTAGGTAGCTCTTCACGTCACCTGCAGAATTTCTTACCCAGTTTCTGCCCCTTTTTCTTATAGCAGCAAAACCCATCTACACACAAGACCTGGGGGGTGGGGGTGGGGAGTAGGAGAGGCCTCAGTGCTTTCTTCCGACTCTTGACTCAGGCTTTAAATCATTTTAGTTAGCACACGGAAATGAGGACAGAATAGAGAGAAATGAGAAAAACAAGAATGCCTTAATGTGCTCCTCGCTGCGCTAGGATCTTAGGAGCGCGCTTTCTGCAAACATCGTCTCTCGCTTTTGATTTTTGTCGGTGAGAGGGAGGCTGTTCAGAGCCTTAGGTGAAAGGGGTTCTCTTCCTGCAAGGAGTCAGCTCTGTGATTGCTATCACTGCCATCAGGTCTGATACTGACATCCGCGCGCAGCACAGATCCCGGTCAGCAGGTTCATTTGGCTAAGTAATTGTGTTGGCCAAAAAGCTCATTCGGGTTTTTCCGTAAGAAGTTATGAAGAAACCTGGATGAACTTTTTGACAAACCCAATACCTTCTTTTCTGCCACGTCCATTCCCCCATCATCATCTGAAAAGTTCACAACCAGTGAAGTTGGGAGGGGTGGGTAGACCCGTTGGTGAAGTTCGAGCAGCTGGTCTACCAGACTTGTCTCCACGTGCACGCGGGCACACTCCTGTGTCCAGGCAGACCTCCCTCCTGTCCCTGGAGTGAACCGAAGGATGTGCTTGGAGAGGAGTGTCCCTGAAGTCAGCCTTCCTCAGCTCCTCTGGTCTTGCCCTCCGCCTGCTGGGGCCTCTCTCCCCCTGCCCGTTCAGATGCAGGCTTTCTGAGAAAGAGGAAGAAGGAAGATTCTGTCCCCCGGATGATCCTAGCTCTGCTCATCTCATGTAAAGGGCTGGCCCTGCTCCAGTGGGTATCTGGAGTGAGAACAACAAACAACCCCAAACGTCTTCCAGCATCAGATCGATTAGCTCCGATCCCACCACAGGCGGTTTCCTGCTCAGCTTTCTGATGGAGGAGCCTGTGTATGTGTGTGTTTTCTCTGCTGATTTACGGACACTTTGTGGATCGGTCGACACAAGAGGAGGAAGGGGGCTGGGGGCAGGGTATTGTCTTTGAGCAGAGGCCTGATTAGAACAAGGAGCTAATCAGCACTATTTATGAAGGTGTTTTGTACAGGAGTTTGTGTTGAGTGATGGGAGGAGGCGGAGAGCTGCGAAAGAGAAAGGAGAAAATGCTACATGGGTGTCTGACAACTTACAGCCCAGAAGGTTAGAGACATGTTGAGACAGGTCTGTCGGCAGCTCTCCTCTGAGAGTCTCTGGCCTAAGGGTCACAGGAGCCTCAGGAGGAACATGGGGGCTAGGACCCAGTGGCCCCTGGAGTGAGCAGAGAGCAGTCACTCCCCCCATATTGTCCCCATCTCTGCAAATGTCACCAGGCCGACTGCTGCTCCGAAGTCAGTGCGTGGGCTCAGAAAGCACCTCTTGGTCCATTTTCCCCTTTCCCTCTGTACCTAGTGCCTGGGGACCATGTGCTGGTGAAGCTGCTTCCTATAACAGTGGGAGCAATTTTGATTTGAAGTAGACAACCTTGATTTGAAGTAGACCTGTCATGTGGGCTTTCCAAACCTGGGTTTCCTGTGTCTAAAATGAAGGCTCCCAACAACCCTTTGACCACTCTACGACACTGTGAGGTCAAATGTGATGTGATGTTGTTCAGTCACTCAGTCATGTCTGACTCTGCAACCCCATGAACTGCAGCACACCAGGCTTCCCTGTCCTTCACCGTCTCCCAGAGCTTGCTCAAATTCATGTCCATTGAGTTGGTGATGCCATCCAACATCCAACTCTTGTCCCCTTCTCCTGCCTTCAGTCTTTCCCAGCATCAGAGTCTTTTCCAATGAGTTGGCTCTTTGCATCAAGTGGCAAAGTATTGGAGCTTCAGCTTCAGCACCAGTCCTTCCAATGAATATTCTGGATTGATTTTCTTTAGGACTGACTGGTTTGATCTCCATGCTGTCCAAGGGACTCTCAAGTGTCTTCTCCAACATCACAGTTCAATAACATCAATTATTTGGCACTCAGCCTTCTTTATGGTCCACCTCTCACATCCATACATGACTGGATGAAAACCATAGTTTTGGTTTTCATCTGGAAAACTGGAAAAACCATAGCTTTGACTATATGGACCTTTGTCAGCAAAGTAATGACTCTGCTTTTTAATATGCTGTCTAGCGTATTAAAATGTGATGTGGGGAAATTCCTTTTCAAAGCTTACGGATGTATGTTTTACTATTCTTATGAGCAGACTTTGCTCACCAGCTTAATGCTGGGCTGGAGGCTGGGCCTGAAGCTGGGAGCTGGAATGGATGCAGAATTTTACTCTCTCAACTGCAACCTTCAGATCTTCAGGAAGTTATTCCTCCCTTGCATCCAAATTAACTCTGGCTTGCAGCAACATCATTTAAAGCATATAGAAGTTGGAGGGCCTTAGAACAAAAGCTCCTGGAGGGCAGGGGGTCTGGGCTCTATGTGACAGAAATCTCTTGCTTCAAGGAGGAATCAGTTCAGTGGTGGTGTTTCTTCTCTACCCTCAAGGTCTGGACACGGGCGAGCACTTTAAACCCACAAGGTGGCTGCGTCATCCCTGAGAATTCTGTGGCCGTCTCTGGGATGAGCTGAGGAGTCCAGGAAGTGGGTTTGGTTCCATCAGTCATTCTGGCGCCAGAGGCCAATGACTGTAGCCTCCTGGGGTGGCACTGGGGGAACTGCCACTGGAGGAGGGTGCCATGTGGTGGGGGGGATGGAGGTGCTACCATCACGTGCCCTTTTCTACCAGGGTGCTGCGATACGTGGTCCCTGAAACTGTGACCGAGAAGCGTCTCGCGAGAGGAGAAGGATGAAAGAGATGGGAATTCTTGTAAATTTTTAATCTGAAAAATAAAGAAAGTGTGAATTAGAATTAATGCAGGTATTAAATATTTAAACTTTCTGTACTCACTTTCATTTCTAACATATTCCTCCCTCAAAAGCCTCAATAACTGTTAGTCAGATTTGTTCTCAAGCCGCCCCTCTCTCTCCACCCTCCCCCCAGCCCCAGCCCAAAGTTACCCCCAAAGAACCCCGCAGGTATTCATCATTCTGATGGAAATTTTCATTTTATTTCTCCTACAGGAACTGTCTGATCTCTCTCTCTCTTTATATTTATGCTTTCTGTATATGGCAGCATAAATAATTAATGCTGTTATAAACACATCCTATGCAAAATATTTATTAGAAAAAATAACTCTTTAATTTGGCGTGTCATTTAATTCCGCTTTGTAATCATAGCACATGGGCTACAATTAATGCCAGGGCTGGAGCATCCGGCCCGTCTGCTCACACTCGCAGAGATGTGGCAAACCTCTGAGGGGAAGACCCCTTGGCCATTGGTTACGTGTGTGTTTGGTTGATGGAGGTAGATGGTGTCTGCTGCCCAGCACGGGACTGAGAGTGAGGCTAGGAGGAGGTGAGATGGCCAAGGTCTCTTCAAGTGCATTTGGTAGCCTGTGTCCTTCAGGATGCTGGGACTTAGAGATGCAGGCATTCTTAGATCTTGGGGGTGGAGGCAGAGGGTGGTGGCAGTCCTTGGGTTGGGTTTTGTTTTGGTAAGTTCCCAGGAAGGACTGGCTAACAAATAGTTTCCTAGACATCAGGGTTCTTGCTTGTATTCATCTAATTTTTTTTTAGTTTACTGAGTTCCTCTTCTGTGCTGGGCATTGTCATTGGCCCTAGAGGTGCGACAGCAAACAAGACAGGCGATGGAGAGGAGAACGTCCCGGGGTCCTGACTGTTCCCTCATTGCCTCTGCGCATCCCCTCCCCCCATTAATAATCTTTCTGGCCCTCGAGGAACCTGTAGGAGAGCAGCTCCACCCCCAGGCTTCAAGGTCTAGTATTTGAATAGCTCAGTGTTTCTGGATTTCTTGATGCCTCCGGATGTAACCCAACCTTGCTAAATCCCGAGGAGGGATCCTGAGAACCAGGTGAGTGACATCCGCATCCTTTGCTCCTCGACCCCAGTGTTGTCCTCCCTCTGCAGGAGGCGAGTGGCTGAGTCTGATCCTGCTGTGACGCGCCCCACCGTGTGTCATCCTAAAGGCCCAGGCTCTGGGCTGAAGTCCCGGGGGATTCAATTTTAACTTTAATGTAGCGTTTGTCAGTCTCTCCCGCATTGGGTGGCTTCTCAAATTGTCCCCAGGCCTGGCATCATATCTTCATTCAATGTGCATTCCCAAGCTTAAAGTCCCCATTCACTTATGGTCTAGACTCTTGTGAACTGGCTGGTGGGGTAGAGGATAATGAGAGGATAACAAGTGCCTTGGAAAAATCTTTATTTTGTACTTAGCCACATGTGACTCGCCGTGGTCTGGAAAGCCAGTGCAGCCTCCCCAGCCTGGAATTTCATTGAGGAGAAAACTGGAACAAGCGGTGCCTAGCTCCCTGCCCACCTTCTTAGATGCTCTTGCATTTTCTGTCTCCCAAAATAGGATGATAGGAAGAAACATGGAAACCAGAACGGACACCCTCTCTCCTATACTCGGGGGCCTGGCTCTGGGTCTCTGACAGGCGTGGGCTATTTGTGGCGGCGGGGAGTGACGTCTGACCCAGGGGAAGGGTTTTCCAGGCCGGTCAGGGGCTCTCACTCAGCTGGGATCAAAGAGATGGAGCCTCTGCTGGCTTGAGGATGAAACAGAAGGTTCTAGACAATGAGGCCCAGTAGCATGATTTCTGTGTCCTTCACAGGGGACCGGTGTTGCTTCTAGGGATTGAGGGACAGGAAGATGGGAATAACTTTGCTGCCCTGGCCGTGTCATCTTCTCCCCACTACAGCAGTGGCCACAGGATGCTACCCTCAGACTGGGCTCTAGCCAGGCTCTGGGCTATATACGCACCTTCTTTGTCAGTCTTCTGTCTTGCTTCTGCCTTTATAAAAACACATTCCCATTCGTCCATTGTGTTCTATGGGTAAAGAGATTCATAATCTCTTTCTGGACTTCTCGGATGTGTTTCGTGTTGGAATTTTCTGAGTGGACTTTCTCTCCCATCATTTGCACCTGGAGTGCATGCCTGGCTCAGCTTTCAGCCCCTCCCCTGTCTCATTCATGCATCCACTCAATACTCACTGAGCAGACTCTGTGCCTTAGATATTCTGCAGGGAGCTTGGTTTTCAGAAGAGACTTGGATCCTGACCCCCGAGGCTCTGGTTTCAGTTCTACTCAGTCCATCCATGTCTGCGCTATCACAAAACTAGCAGAGTTAAGGGAAAGCTAGCAGTAACTTGATGACTTCCTCAAGAGAGAGAGAAAAAAAACCCACCAGTTCTTTAAGGAATCATCTCCTCTGCAGGCCCTGCTCCAGCTCATGGGCCTATTCCTGGCTCCACTCACTCAGCCCACGAAGCCCAGAAGTGAGGTAACTGCAGCTGGAGCCGCGGAGGGGCCCAGCGTGCTGATGGGGAGGCTGCCACTGCCCGTCCCCCCGGGACAAATGCACCCCACTCATCCCTTGGCCTGTTGATAAAACCTGCTCTTGCTTTCCTGATGTATAGCGCCTGGACTTTCAGGGCCAGAGTCGCCAGTGCTATGGTGACAAAGCCGGAGAGCATGACAAGCCCAGAGCCACTCAGGGCCTTTTATTAAACCTGACATCCAATAACCCAGGCCTCTCGCCTAGTCTCCTGGAACATTTGGAACAAATTGCACGGAGGCCTGGAGGAGGGGCAGAGATGAGAGCTGGCAGCCGCGGTGCCTCTGGGTCTCTGAGTGTGGGGCCGTGAGGACGGCACCGCATCTGTCTTGATGGGGCTGATTCTTGATCCTGGATGATTGATCCGCTGATGGAATGTCTGACTCTGGATGAGTAATCTATGACATTTCCGAAGCCCTTCACCACTTACTGATTAACCCTGAGATGGGTCTTCGTCCCAGGTTTTTAACTGAGATGACTGAGATGCTGAACGTTTGACTTGCCGAGGTCACATGACTAATCCATGGGCCAGCCAAGACTCAGTCAAGATCTGATCTTATACCCCAGGTTCCTCTGACTGCTTGTGCCCTTTGGTGGCCCTGCCTCCTTAATGTGAGGGATTCGGGTCCCCTTCCACCGGGGACCACGCTGAGGATTAAGAAGCTCTTCCTCAGGCTTTGATCTTGTCAAGTAAATAGAGTCCAAGGGGCAAAGCTTCAGCAAGCCCCAGAGGAGCAACCTTCTTCTCCGTGGTGCCCCTTCCTCTGTCATTCCCACCTGTTCCCTGGGCTGCCACTGCTGAGCTGGGATGCACAGAGGACCAGCAATGAACAGCATCTTCTGGAAGCTGTTGGCTGGAGGAGGAGGGGATCAACTGCTCTGGATGCCTTGCTGTTCCCGTTTGAGAGGTGATGAAAGCACTTCTGAGATGCTCTCCTCTGGGTTCCGGCCACAATGCAGGGAGGCTGTCCTGCAAGAGGAGGAAAGGCCAAAGGTCTTGCAGGTCCTTGACCCAAGCCAGCCTGCTGCCTCAGTCTCAGATTTATGAGATCTTGCAGCCTGTCTCCCTGAAAGTGTGCCCTGCTCCCCAGAAGCCCAGGGTGATGGGCCGAGTGTCAGGCCAGGAGACAGTGGCCGTGTTAGTCAGGAAGGCAGCTGATAAGATGCACAAATTCCCTGGCGAGGCCCAGAGGTCATGGATGTGTGTTTGCCTTTGCAGCCCACATTGCTTCTTGCCGCTTGAAATTCTCCTAAAAACCCAGAGGAGCAGCTGAAAATATCCCAGGTAATATGAAAATGAATAACGGCTCAGCAAACAGAGCCCAGCTCTGAGCAAACAGCCGAAAAGGCAGGCAGCCCAGGCGAAACGAGAAAAGAAGAGAATGAAAAAGGAGGGGTGGGCGGATGGAAAAAGAGAGACCAGGGATGCAGAGGCCAGCAGGAACCTGGCCCAGGGTCTCCAGTGCCAGCCCTCTTGGCACGGTGCTGCCCTCTCTCCTGGAAAATCCCCTTCCACCACTCTCTTCCTCAAGGGGTGAGGAAAAACAGAGCAAAGAAAGAGTTTCTCGGCTTTGGCTTGATGGGGCCACTTAGGAGTGAAATCCCTTGTGGTTTGGTGCCTTACACGTGGTTTTCTACAGTGGGAGGGAATTGGGAGCCAGCTTAGGTGGGCAGGGTGTTGTCCTGAGTTAGGAGGCTGCAGCTCCTACTGTGTGATCTTGTGGGGGCCTGTGGGCTCCAGTTTCCTTTTTTTAAAAAATAAAATACATATATATATTTTTAATTTATTTATTTGGCTGCACCTGGCCTTGTTGCAGCATGCAGGGTCTTTGGTTGTAGCGTGCAGGTCCTTAGTTCCCCGACCATGAATGGAACCTGTGCCCCTTGCACTGGGAGCGTGGGGTCTTACCCACTGGACCACCAGCGAAGTCCTTCTGGTTTCCTAATTAGCAAAATGAGAAGGCAGGACTAGATGATTTCTGGGAGCACAGGGAGGATCCTTTCAGCTCTAACATATTGCAGTTTGTGGGGTTTTTTTTTCCCCCCATAATCAACAAAGACTTGGGTAAGTTCTAACTCCTTGTTAAGCTGTGAGATTCAAGAGAGTGTGGGCATGATTAACCCAGATCCTCTGGGAACGTACTCTCTGAGACTCCCCTAGGTTGGTCCCCTCCCAGGAACAGTACCAGCAGAAGACGAATCTTCTCTCTTCCCAGTCAGACCAGGGTAAGGCCCGATGAGAAGTTCCTTCCTTCCAACCATGGGGAAGGGGATGTTACCAGGCTTTGGAGCCAGAGGGTGGAACTGGAGGATGTAAAACCCATGACTGCTCTCATTTCTCGAGGGCTTTCGGTATATCCATAGCTGTGCTTGGTGCTTTGACTCCACAACCTCATTTACTTTCTTACTGATCCCTTGAGCTCAGTGTTATTAATATCCCTGCTTCATGGCTGAAACAGAGACCCAGGTAACTTGCCCATGGTCTCATGAACTGAGTCTTACCCAGATCTGAATGACCTACATCCCTAACCACGTGGTCTTCATGACCTTAGGGTCCCGGGGAAGGGAGCAGCTGACCCTGGAAGGGTGAGGGATGTTCAGCAGTCAGTGAGGCACCCCAACTCCCAGAGGGGGGTCCTTGGGAGAGCTCGGATGGAGGGCGTGCTTCATGCGGCTCCGTCACTGCTGTGGTTCTAGCCCGGTGTGCAGTGGAGGGTTCTTCCTCCAGCTGTGGAGGGTTCTTCCTCCAGCTGTGGCTGTTTTTTATTTTTTCACCGTTTGATTAACTACAGAACCAAGTAGACAACAAAAGCACAGGCAAGGATGTGCAACAAGGAGCACAGGGGCCGGAAGGTGGGGCACAGAATAGAGTACTGACCAGGGGCAGGAGACGGCCCCGCCCAGGCCACGTTCTGTGGGCGGTGGCCCCAGGCTACCCTCTCAGTTGCTGGGCTTCCTCGCAGAACATTCGAGGATCTCGGAAGGCTCAGTCACCACCTGGCATCAGAGGGATATCTGAAAACAGGGAAAATCCTGCTTTAGGTGGAGGGTTAACCAGGGCTTCCCTGGTGACTTCCCTGGTGGCTCAGACAGTAAAGCATCTGCCTGTAATGTGGGAGACCTGGGTTCAATCCCTGGGTCAGGAAGATCCCCTGGAGAAGGAAATAGCAACCCACTTCAGTACTCTTGCCTGGAAAATCCCACGGACAGAGGAGCCTGGTAGGCTGCAGTCCATGGGGTCGCACAGAGTCGGACACGACTGAGCAACTTCACTTTCACTTTTCACTTTCATGCATTGGAGAAGGAAATGGCAACCCACTCCAGTGTTCTTGCCTGGAGAATCCCAGGGATGGGAGAGCCTCATGGGCTGCCGTCTATGGGGTCGCACAGAGTTGGACACGACTGAAGCGACTTAGCAGCCAGAACTCTTGCCTGGAAAATCCTATGGACAGAGGAGCCTGGCAGACTACAGTCCATGGGGTCGCACAGAGTTGGTCACGACTGAGAGACTTCACTTTCTTTCTTTTTTTTTTAACCAGGGCTGCTCAGAGAGCATCCAACTCCAAGATATAACAATGCATCCCATGTATTCCCCATGCACAGGCTGTGCACCAGGCGCCGTGAAGGCCGGTCCTGGCACAGAGTGAGTGAGATGCCAGAGCCTGCCCTCACCACCCCTGCCCCCACACCTAGTCACAGATTGCTCCCTTCAGGCAGGCAGTCAATAAATGCAAAGTTCCTCCTGTGTGCAAGGCCTGTGGTAGGTGCAGGGGATAATGCTAAACAAGACAGGCTCCCTGCCTTGAGGGAGTCCCTGTTCTCAGTGGGAGGGAAGAGTCAACAAACGAGAGACAAGCAGGGCAGTAAGAAAATGTTAGGTGCGTACTCAGTCATGGCGACCCCGTGGACTGTAGCCTGCCGGGCTCCTCTGTCCATGGGATCCCCCAGACAAGAATACTGGAGTGGGTTGCCATTCTCTTCTCCAGGGGATCTTCCTGACCCAGGGCTGGAACCTGAGTCTCTTGTGAAGATCACATATTCCATATAGCAGATCCCGTATAGCAGATCCCATGGCAACTAAGCCCGACTGAGTGTGGCAACTACTGAGCCTGCGTGCTCTGGAGCTCTCAAAGCCACAATAGACCACTGCAAGCTCTGCAATGAAGCATCCCAAGTGCTGCAAATGAGACCCCGCATGGCCAAAAATAAATAAAATAAATATTTAAAAAAAGAAAGATATGAGGACCAAGTGGGGTCCAGGGAGGAGTGAGGTCCAGGGAGCATTTATTAAAAGGAGGTATGTTAGCATGCTGGAGGAAATGACTCAGAAAAGAGGGATAAATGATAATGCAGTAGAGAAGTTGCAGAAAAAAAAAAAGTTATCAAAAAGGCACAGAAGAATGGGTTCCAAGCCCAGTGAAGGTGTTGACCTTGGGTAAGGAGCCAGGATTCTTTTTCAACTGAACTTGGGGAAGGGGCCGGCAGAGTATTTGGGTTCGGGTGCAGATACAGTGAAGGACTTGTCCATGGAAAGATGAGGTAGTTCTCATCTTACAGAAATCTATTTTCTTTGTGAAATCTATGACAAGGTCATCAGCTGGAGAGCGGGACAGGGAAGGGTGTGTTGGCGAGTCGAGCGGAGAGAAGGAAGTGTGATGGTTTCCTCAGAGACTGGGAAATTGAATTTTCTAGGGAAGTGTAGTAGGTTTTTCTGACAGTGTTGAGTGAGATTTGTGGTCATGTTTGTAGCAAGTCTAGTCAGCAAATTTGGGTCATTTTTCTCCAGCAGTCTTCAGCTGCTCTGGTGCAGGCTCCACATAAGTGGCTAGGACAGCAGGCTGGAGGCCTAATGGATCAGCACAGCAGAAGGAGAGAAGCCAGAAGTTTCGGGCTATTGGCCAGGGGGAGGCTGGGGTGTGGATTTTGAAATCAAGAGCTGGGCAAGGAAGAAAGCAGGCATGCGCGAGGAGTGGCAGCAGTAGATGACAAAAGGAAAAAGTGTTGTTTTCTGTTTTTGATGAGATGAGATCTTGATAAGGTTGGAGGATGACTGGAGTGGGAGTGTTGGAGTAAGTTAGCCCCAAGAAGGGTGGTAATGGTCAGAAAGTGGGAGTTGGAAATCTTCACTTAGAGGGTGATTCAGTGATTGGTTTGACCAAGCCTAGGGAAAAGCCCTATGAGTGAGGGAAAAGCCCTGTGAGTGGAGCAAAAGCTCATTGGAGCAAGTCCGGGAACCAAGAGGTCAGGATGTGGAATGGACCGTCTTCGTGGATGTTGGAGTCTCCAACGGTGGTGGCAGGAACAGTAGCGAGAAAGCCTCAGTGACACACGTGCTGCTTATCCAGCACGATGCTCATTCGTCATCCAGGAATGAGGGGGAATGACCAGGAACTTGGTGGAATGATGGCATTATGTATGTAGGGGGAGGGCCACGAAGTCTGATGGTAAACTTTTCAAAGGAGCTTGGAAGTTTGAAAGCAAAAAGAGACAGCTGAGACAGCTTCCTGCCTTAGAGGAGCAAGGAAGGTACGTACTCACCTTCCCATTCTGAAGTAACGTCGGATGTGGGAGACAAAACTTCTTCCACTAGGAAGAAGGGCTTCCAAGAAAATATATCCTGGGGTGGAAGGGGGGACACTAGGGTTCATTTATGGCAAGAAAGTGCAGGAGATAGTCAGAGTGGACCAGGATTCCTAGAGGGCACAGTAAAAGGATAGGGAGAGAAGGGGGAAGGGAGGTTAGGGGGTTAGGGGGACATGCACAGCATGGACAGCAATGCCTAATCTGGGAGGTCTGGGATACTGGTGGCCACTTGGGGGAGTGAGAAGCTGAGGCACGACGGGATTTGTCCTGAAAGTCATCACAGTCTGTGGCTGAGGACAGTGGCAGTGCCATGCTAGGCTTGTGATGGGGAAGTGGCGGCCTCAGCAGGAGACCTCAGCGGAAGGGCTGACTGGCTGGAGTTAGCGCCACGTGGTGACTGAAGATCTGGGGGGCTAATCCCGTCCACCACTGGACATGTGTCAGCTGTTGGCATATGGGAATGGAAGATTAGATTTGTATCACAGAGAATGTAATTTTAGATATCCCCAGTCAATGCCTTTATTTTTCAGGTGAGAAAATTTAGGCCCAATAACGTGAAATGATTTGTCCATGGTCATCAAGCTAAAAAGTGGAGTTAGAATTTACTCAGCACAGAGGTATGGGACTTCCCTGGTGGTCCAATGGTTAAGAATCTGCCCGCCAACACAGGGGACATGGGTTCCATCCCTGGTCTCGGGAGATCTCACATGCCACAGAGAAACTCCTGAAGCCAGGGCTCTCTAGAACTTGTGCTCCACAAGAGAAGCCACCACAGTGAGAAGCCGTCGAATCGCAACTACAGAATAGCCCCTGCTCGCCGCATCTAGAGAAAGCCCGTGCACAGCAACCAAGACCCGGAGCAGCCATAAATAAATAGATGAATAAATAAAAAATTAAAAAAACAGAGGTACATGTATAGTTTAAGGGTGCTGCTCATCTGAGGCTGAGGCAGAAGGAGCCGACGAATGGAGGCTGTGGGTGGGAGGACACTTGGTCTCACCTTGTGGTTTGCTCCAAACAGCAAAAGTGCCATTGCAAACCAGAAAGCTTGGACTAGGGCCTCCAGCTCTGTCAGCTTCGGGGGTGCCTTAGTCAAGTGCCCGCGCTTGTCCACTTTGGGACCCTGTCTGTGATGGTGGGCTCACCTGGGTGGTGAGCAGTAGGTGCAGCGCCTGTGATCTGCAATGGGTGAGGCTGCACCCAGCCCTCTCAGGACCAGGCTGTGGTGTGCCCCTGAGTGGGCCCCTATCTGGTGACATGAACAAATCATTTACTGTGTGTCTACCCGAAGCCCAGTGCTCCTTCCGTGAAGCTCAGAGTTGTCTTGAGGAGACCAGTCTTGCACACGGGACTCAGGCTTAGTGCTAAGATACCTGGGAGGTGGTCGGATTCAGTGGCCTCATGTTTCAGGTAAGGACATGCACGGGGAACAATAGAACAAAGAGCTCACTCAGGCCCCTTAACTCTTGGTCCAAAGCTTTGCCACCGGTGTGTCCTACATTTTTATTCAAATTGCAATGGCTGCTGGGTGGCCCACCATTGGAGCAGTTGCCCCATGGGCCCTGTCCCTCTTTTTCCCTGCAGAACTCGGAGTTCTCTCCCCCAGCCCTGAGCCAGGAGCCTGTACTTGAGAGCATTATGGGGCCTGGGGGGCTCTCGGGACCTCAGAATAGGATGCCCATGAATGTGGCCCGAAGAGCCAACTCCTGCCTTTCAGCCCCTCTCTCCTTTCAGCCCGTGCAAGTGTTAAATACAGCATCAAATTAAGCAAAATTAAATACATTTCCATGAAGCATTTTTCTCTTGACTGAATCAAACAATGCGGTTGCCATAGGAACAGCCTCTTCTGAAAAGGTCACCTGCAAGAAACTGTGTTTTAGGTACAACTCAAGGAGATTATGGGGGATTAACTCATTTTATACATATATATTAAATATATATTTTTTTCTTTAAAGTGGCTGTTATGAAGGAATAATATCCAACTGAGCTGGAAGATACCCATGGAAAAAAATTTTAAGTCCCTGATAAAGGGTTTTTTTTTTTCCTTTCCTCTTTTTTTTTTTTTTTTTAACCAGCATGCAATGGGGGTGATAACTGAAATGGCGACTCTGTGTTTTTACTTGGCTTTAATTAAACCTCAGTCAGGGCTGAGAAATGTGGTGAAGCGAGATAATTGCACTATTCCCAGTACAGTTTTTAAACTCCGGCTTTGATATGCACCTCGTGACAGTCTGAACCTGCACCCAGACTCCTGGGGCTGCTTGAAGCTCAGCTTATAACCACCCCTCTTAACCTGCCGGCATCTGGGGAACGACACTGGGGATCTTGAATGGGAAATTAGGGCCGGGGGAGGAGGGGGCCAGGCCATCTGTGCAGAGGCAAATGGAGGCCGTGTCTCCCCTAAAAAAGTTCCTCTCTGGCGTCCAGGAGTTCTCTTAGCATCAAACATTTTGGGAAAGGACCAGCCCAGGTCAGTCTGAGTCAGGGAGAGAAGGGGATGGGTCCTCTCTAGCTTTCCCCCCATAATTTAGAGAATACCTGGACCATCTGGAGGGAATCCTTATTGGATCTGAGTTCTAACGGGATGCCCTGGTGCAGGCTCCTTTGTGAGGGTCACAGGCAGTATTGGGGAGGAGGGGTGACACGTGTTTCTACTTGGTGCTCCATGTAAAGGACCTGGCTGGAGTCCTCCCACAGATGAGGCTCCATGTTTCATGTGCTTACCTCTTACGTGTCCTCCTGGGCTCCCCACGCCCCACCCAGCCTGGCCAGTGATAGCACAGGCATGGCAAGGTCTTGCTGTCTGCGGTGCCAGGGCGATTGGACGTCTGTGGCTGAGTTGTGCAAGGATTATTCCTGGCCCCTTCCCTCCTCCAGTCCTGCTTGCTTTCCAGGAAGCAGGGGGTTCGGGGGTGTCTGTGTGAGGCCAGGAGGCAGAGGGTCTCCAAGTAGAGAGTTAAGACAGATGGGGAGCCAGAGAGACCTGGGGATCTGAGTGATCCCACTAGCTTCCTGGACACTGGCTAGACAGATTTCCTGGAACCCGGAGTTGCTCACACTTTAAAGATTATTCAGAACTTGCTGGTCGGGGCTGATAAGCCCAGCTGTCACATCAGGGTTGCCCAGATGTCAGTATCCTCTGGAGCCCAGGTCACTTGCTTGGGCCAAGCCTCTCCCTGGGGCTGTAGGAGTTGATGGACAGAATCAGCCCAGACCTGCCTCAGGAGGAAAGGAGTTGAGAGCCTGGGATATAGACATGGGATTCGGTCAAGTGTGATTCTAGAAATATGTTAAACAGGCCCAATTTATACAAATCCGTTTAGAAATATTCCTTCAAAGTCTTCCCAGAGGTTGACCTGCCATCACATAGAACAAACGTCTTTCCTTTTCTGTGTTTATCAGGCTGGTGTGCCTGAGATTTTCTTGTTTGTCCACAGATCCCCAGAGTCCAGTCCCTCCTTAATTTACCCCAGTGCCAGACAGAGTAAGCTTGTATGTGTTGTAAACAGTGAGAAATTATAAAATGGGCCAACCTGGGTTTGAATTCTGACTGGCTACTTATCCAGTGAATAGCCTTCTTTCCTCATCTATTAAATGGAGGTAATAATAATAGCCACTGTCTTAAACAACAGGTCTTGAGAGAGTAGTTCTGAAGATTAAATGAGATGACCTGAGGGAAAGTATCTGGATAACATAGGTGCTCAATGGATGTTTGTTGAATGTTTTGGGCACATAACTTTTGTACAAAACAAATCATGTATTTCCTTTACTGTGAAATCCAACTTGCCAGCCTAGGGACCACTGCGGAGATTAAAGAAGGAAACAGCAATTTCGATCTCTAATCCCCTATAACAATCACGGGAGGTTTTCTTGAACTCTTAAGAAAAACAAATCCACAGTTTTCCAGGGAAGAACTTTATTTTTAGAGCAATTCATTTCTCTGAACTCACATGTACCCTTAAAACAAGATGCCTGAGTTTGGGCTGGCCAAACTAGAAAGACCCAGCAAAAGACCACTATCCTGAATGGTGGAGGCCTGGTCTATGAATTACCCAAATCCAACTCATGTCCCCACTTGGGACATTTCCACATTTGGAGCTGTTGTTGCTGGGGAACTGCTGTTGTCATGGCTGCTCCATGGGAAGTTTGGCCTCATCCCTTTGCCCGTCTCGGGTCCCACTGTTCAGCTTGTCAAATGAGAGAATCTCCAAGTACCTTCAGTTGGCAGGAGGAGCTTTCTGCTAGCTTCAAACAAGGGGCTGTTACAGCACAGGCTTTGGGAGTCGTATCAAACTGGGTCTGAAAACTGCCTCTGCCAGCTGTTAAGCTGTGTGACCTTGGGCTGCATGTGTGCATACTCAGTTGCTATGTCATGTCCAACTCTTCGCAACCCCGTGGACTGTAGCCCTCCAGGGTTCTCTCTCCATGGGATTCTCCAGGCAAGAATAGTGGAGTGGGTTGCCATGCTCTCCTCCAGGGGATCTTCCAGACCTAGGGATGGAACCACGTCTCCTGTATTCCAGGCGGGTTCTTTACCACCCTGCCACTGGGGAGTGATCTTGAGCTAGATGCTTCCTATTCAGCACCTCAGTTCCTCACCTGTGAAATGGGACTGTGATGTTTATCCCACAGCATCGTTGCCAGGTTAAGGGGGAATAATACTTGTAGGAGCTCGCTGCCATGGCCAGCACACAACAATCTCTGAACATGTGGCATCATTGTTTATCTACACAGTCAGACCTCAGAAAGCATGGGTTCCTCATATGTGGATTCAACCAACCTCTGATCAAAAATATTCCCTCCCCCAAGTTCAGAAGCTTATAAAGAGCAAACCTGAATTTGCTGCACTCCAGCAGCTATTTAGATGGCATTTACATTGTATTAGATATTGTAAATCATCTAGAGACGATTTAAGGTATATAGATACATGTGCATAGGGTATATACAACTATTATTCCATGGTATATAAAAGACTTGAGCAACCACGGATGTGGGTGTCCTTGGAGGCCCTGGATTCAATCACCAGGGGATACCGAGGGATGTACTAGTGCTCGGTGAGCATGCAGAATCCCTGGAGTGTTAAAACACAGATTGCCCGAGCTGCACAGTCCCTGACTCAGGTCTGAGATGGGGCCTGAGGATTCCCATTTCTCATCAATTCCCAAATGACAGGATCACATTTTGAAAAGTACAGGCTTTACCATCCAAGGGCTTCCCTGTTGGCTTGGTGGTAAAGAACCCGCTTGCTAATGTAGGAGATGTGGGTTCAGTCCCTGCATCAGGAAGATCCCCTGGAGAAGGGAATGGCAATCCACTCCAGTATTCTTGCCTGGGAAATGACATAGACAGATGAACCTGGTTTGGGCTATAGTCCATGGGGTCAAAGAAGAGTCATACACTAGTTATCGACTAAGCAACAACAAATGCTATCCAAAGTAAGGAAAAGAGTTAACCATAATCCATTAAATTTGCACCTTACAGATATCCAACCTAGTTTACAAAAGCTTCCAAGTGGGTTTAGAGGTCTGAATTATCTAGACACATGCTGTCCAGTAGAACTTTCTGCAGTGAGAGTTATGTTCTATATCTGTGCTGGCCAATTTGGTAGCCACCAGCCACATCCAGTGACTGAAAACTTGAAATGCGGCTGGTACAACCGAGGAACTGAATTTTATATTTACATTTGAATAACCATGTGTGGCCAATGACCGCCATATTGGACTGAGCAGACTGGTCTCATAGAGCTTGTGCTGTGTGCTTAGTCACTCAGTTATGTTCAATTCTTTATGAACCCATGGGCTGTAGCCCACCAGGCTCCTCTGTCAATGGGATTCTCCAGGCAAGAATACTGGAGTGGGTTGTCATTCCCTTCTCCAGGAGAGCTTCCTGACTCAGGGATAGAACCTGTGTCTCCTATCTCTTCTGCACTGCAGGTGGATTTTTTAGTTGCTGAGCCATCAGGGAAGACAGATAGAGCTTAGGGAGGGCAAACTTCCTGTTACCACGGAAAATACATAGTTCAGTGGTTGGCACCTCAAGAACCAAGGCTAGGTTAAGACACAATATTACAGCCACCTCCTCCTTCAATGAGTTCCCTCTACCTAAGGACCTTCTCTGGAGTCAAGTAATGAAACCTCTGCCTTCCTTGATGTACATGAATATCTAGGTATATTGCTCTCTGGGGGAGACTGGGATAGTTGGAATATATGAAGGCTAAGGTTTGGACATCCAAGTAGAATGAATATGATGGATCTCTTAGGGACAATGTCAGCAGCAATACACCAGGGTCGTGACCCATGTGTTATGGGGAGAGAAAACAATAAAGACATTTTCTGGAAGGAAATAGGAGCCAGAAGGCAGTATGATTTGTTCATGGTTAAGTTGGGAAAATGAAAGGGTCAGGTTGGAAGGGAAAAGGTTCTTGTTCAAAACTAGCTCTGCCACTGCCAAGTCATAGTGTCCTACACGAATTACGTAACTTCTCTAAGCCTGGGTCTCTCCATCTGGAAATGGGAATAATCGTGATACACAAGTACAGGGTTGTTTTGAGAATTAAATGAAATCATGGGGCTCATGTGCTTCACATGATGTACTTTTGAGATGGGAACTATTATTTTGTTCCATACACCACTGACCTCAGTCATAGTTTCGGCAGCCAGTGGCCCCATGGGCTTGTCCCATAAGGGCAGCATCAGGGTCAGACCCTGGGAGTCCTTCCCTGGGTGAGTGGATCTGGGCAGGGGTGTCCCTTCCTTGGGTAGAGGTGACCCCTAAGCCTGTAGCCCTCCTCCCCGAGAGTGAGCCTTTACAACAACCATGATGGATAGTGGTGCGTGTTAGCGCCAAGACACAAGAAATAGCATCACCAGAGAACCAACTTAAGCCTGGCCTGATTTAGTACAGAGAAAATGACAGCTGCTGTGCTCGGCTGGCTTCCACCCAGCAGAAGGCTATTTTTTGCAAATAAAATGGTAAGTTGCTAATCAGAAAGATAAATTAAGAAGCATTAAGATAATGATGGTCTAATCACCGTCCACACAGAGAATTGCTAGAGTGAATATCCAGGCTACCGAGTGCTTGAGCGCATTTGGTGATTATTTGTGTTATGAAGGGAATGATGGATTCCAGGCCTGTAATCCATCTATCTCAGGAAACCCACAAGACCAGCCTCCTTGGGGAGAGGACACCAGAGACTTGTGGAGGTCATTTGAGCCTCTGCCCATCCCCATCCCCAGATCTGAGCAGCCTCCCCCAGACCATCCCTCATTCATGGCTGTTTCACTACAGAGGTCCCTCATCTTCTGTGAGGGCACGTACTGGTCCAGCTTTTTAGGTAACCAGTACTCTTCTTCTTGAATACTGACCACATGGGGATCTGCTCTAGTTTGAGGGAAGTAGAAGAAGCCCCAACTGGGAGTGAGTCAGCCACACAGCAAAAAATGGAATCCAGGCTTGCCCCTGTGCTTTCTCTAGGCTATTAGGCAGACACTCTGTCCCATGAGCCTACAGTCTGGAGGGGGATCAAGATCATGGAGACCGTTGTTCCCCCTCTTCTTCAGCTAGGGACCCCAAGGCCTCGGGTGGGTAATAGGTCCAATAAGTCAGAGACAGAGCCAAAGTTAGAACCCAAGATAGTGCTCCTACACATCTCTTCTACCTAGAAAAAGGCTCTCACACTAGTCAGAGAAAACCTTCCCCAGATTCCCAGTTTTCTCCTGAAATCCACTTGAGATAAGGTGTTGAGAAATGAAACTGAAAAAAAATGAAGACCCAATTGTCTGGTCCATAGCCTTGACAGTTAGACTGAGGGGCTTGGATTTGATCTAATGTTGTTTGGTTGCTAAGTTGTGTCCGACTCTTTATGACCCCATGGACTGCAGCACACCAGGCTCTTCTGTCTTCTACTATCTGCTGGAGTCTGCTCGAACTCATGTCCATTGAGTTGGTGATGCTATCTGACCATCTCACCCTCTGTCACCTGCTTCTCCTTTGTCTTCAATCTTGCCCAGCATCAGGGTCTTTTCCAATGTAAAACTGGAGCCTCAGCTTTAGCAACAGCCCTTCCAATGAATGTTTAAAGTTGATTTCCTTTAGGATAGACTGGTTTGATCTCCGTGCAGTCCAAGGGACTTTTCAAGAGTCTTCTCCAGCACCACAAGTGGAAGGCATCAATTCTCTAGTGCTCAGCTTTCTTTGGTGATGGACAGGGAGGCCTGGCGTGCTGCGGTTCACGGGGTCGCAAAGAGTCGGACACGACTGAGTGACTGAACTAAACCGAACTGAACAGCTTTCTTTATGGTCCAACTCTCACATCCGTACATGACTACTGGAAAAACCATAGCTTTGACTATACGGACCTTTGTTGGCAAAGTGAAGTCTCTGCTTCTTAATATGCTGTCTAGGTTTGTCAGAGGAGCTATCAATCACTGAACTTCTCTGAAGCTTCAGGGTAGCCTCACTCAGATCCTCATCTGTAAAATGGGGATAATAAATGACTTAGCCCATAGGTTTGCAATGAGATGCCGATGAAAGGTTGCATTTAACATGCTGTGCTTGACCTCATCCTTCTTCCTGGGGGTTAATGCAGTGGTGCAGTAGCAGTGGAGTCAGCAGCCCCACATAGTAGTAGTTCAGTCCTAGGCAGTGGGGTGCCAGGGCCAACGTGGGCCAGCTGGCAAGAGCTGACTGTTAATTTCTCAGGAATTTGGCAAGCCAAAAGCATAGCCATTATTAAAATCATGTAGGCTTCAATTATAGGTTTCCCTGGTGGCTCAGACGGTAAAGGGTCTGTCTGCAATGCAGGAGACCCGAGTTCGATCCCTGGGTTGGGAAGGTCCCCTGGAGAGGGAAATGGCAGCCCACTCCAGTATTCTTGCCTGGAAAATCCCATGGACGGCGGAGCCTGGTAGGCTACTGTCCCTGGGGTCGCAAAGAGTCAGACACGACTGAGCGACTTCACTTTCAGGCTTCAATTAAATTATATTGAACACAAAGGTAATAAATACTCAAAACTCGTGGGTTCCTGGGCATTCTTCTACATTTTACTGTTATCTATGCCCTTGAGGTTGTTGATGCCTATTGTGTCTGAATGGTGGAGTTACTATTACATATGATGGCACACTGCTTACTCTGCGTCTCTGCCCTTATTGGTATGTTTAAATGGGCCACGTGGGAACATTATTCCAGAGAGCAGTTTGTTGTTGAATAGTAGTCAACAGGTCCTGGGTGGGTCACGAGTGACCAGTGAGGCGTTGTGAGGGTCTGGTCATGAGGATTAACGAGGGACCAATAGACAAGCCCCCATCTCAGTGTTGGGCACACAGAGTACACTCAGTTTTTTAAAATTGATTAGTTAATTTTATTTTGACACTGCTGGATCTTCATTGAGGCACGCTGGCTTTCTCTACGATTTTCTAGTTGTGGTGCCTGGACTTCTCATTGCAGTGGCTTCTCTTAATACAGAGCAGTCTCAAGCTTGGTAGCTGTAGCTCTCGGGCTTAGTTGCCCCACAGCATGTGGAACCTTCCTGGAGCAGGGATCAAACCTGTGTCCCCCCTGCATTGGCAGGCAGGTTCTTATCCACTCGACCACCAGGGAAAACCTGCACACTCAGTACACGATGGGTGGAACTGCAGAGACACGGAAGGAAGAGAGGAAGGAGAAAGAGCAGAACTTGGGACAGGACACTGATGCTGACAGGTGGGTTAACATGCAGAGTCAGCACCTGAAAGGGATTTTAGTGTTCCACCAACCTGAACACTTTATGTATCAACTGGGTTTTTTAAAAATCAAGTAATATCCTAAAGTTATTAGGAAGCTGTCACTGAAACATCTCCTGGTAAACAGTTTTGTAGAGGAAAGAATCCTTCTGAAATAAAAATTTCTTCCCCTCAAACCAAAATTTTGTGTAAAAATGGATTTGGACTCAATTCCTTCAAAGTAAAGTTCATCAGACTTCATAAAAGGATTGAGTCCAAGGTCCTAGTGTGTGCTGACCGACTGTGCCATCTTTTGCTGCCGGCTGAGATTCTGGGAGCCCCTTTCCCCACGGCTCCCTGCCAGCCCCTAGGGCTGGGGGCGCCCTGGCCTGAGGGTGCTGCTGAGCCTCCCACCTGGGTGACTACTCAGCTGGCTGCATAAGGGCCAGGGCAGCGCTTTGCAGTGTGTTTTCCTGCCCCCGGTGGCTCAGACAGTAAAGAATCCGCCTGCAGTGCAGGAGACCTGGGTTCAGTGTGTGGGTTGGGAAGATACCCTGGAGGAGGGCATGACAACCCACTCCTGTATTCTTGGAAATACGCCTGGACAGAGGAATATGCCTGGAAATATGCCTGGAAAATCCCATGGACAGAGGAGCCTGGAGGGCTACAGTCCACAGGGTTGCAAAGAGTCAGACACGACTGAGCGACTAAACATCCCTTCCTCTTTCCCCTCCAAGTTCCGTGTGAGCCGGGCTCAGGCTCCCTCTGGGAGGGACATCTGCTGCTGGAGCCCTTGGCCCTTTCCCGCTCAGGGGGCTGGCGTGGCTGTTTGGCCAGAGTTCCCAGGGGTGGCTTGGCCAAAATGCGTGGGGAAGGATGGTGCGTGTCGTAAGCGTCCGGCGGAGTACAGCTGGAGGTTCTTCTTGTTCCTTCCTGAAAGAGTGTCACCAACGCTTTCATCCTGGATGTGGGTCCCCTCATGAGACCAGGCTCATGAGAGCTCGAGAGAGCATACCCTTCTGAACCCCCTGCTGCCCAGCTGCTTGCCAGCCGGGGATGCAGAGACCCTTTGCCTTGGGCCTTTCTCTCCCTTGGCCCCTCACCATTAACCATCTTACTGCATTAATCCTCATCATCACCGTATGAAGTGCAGATTTCATTATCCCATTTTATAGATGAGAAAACAGAGGCACAAGGAGACCATGTAGCTACTACGCAGTGGCATGGGGACTCTGTTCAGATCTGTCTGACCCCGGGGTCCAGGCCAGTGTGGACACTGTAGCATTTAGGGAGTGGCTAGTGGGAAAAGAAGAAGCAGCATCTCTTTGAGGGAGGATTCAAGTGGAGGCCCAGCCGAGGCACCCTGCATGCAGGCTGCTCACCCACTCCCAGCTCCACCAAGTTGACTGAGCATCTCTTGTGGGGTGACTTGGCAAAGACTGCTCCCAACCCTGCACAGAGCCACTGGGGCTGCAGCCTGGGGAGAGGATGTGTTAGCAGCCAAATACTCTGGGGGTCCTTCTAGAAACAGAGCCCAGATCCCCCACCCGTGTTGGCAGGGAGGAAGGGGTCCTCAGGGTCTCACCAGCCGTGGTAGTCACTCCCTCTCTGCTCTGTCCAAAGCCTTGGAATCTCCAGGCAGAGAGCAACACGTGGCTTTGGGCTAGTTCCCAGCTAAGGGGGTGGGGTGGTGGGGAGGAGGAATGGGGCTGGAAATTCCTGAAGACTTAGTCTTCTGAGGAACAAACGAATCTTCCTCCTCCCGGGTCTCCTCGGCAGCTGCCGCCGAGCTGCAGAATTTATCGAAGGCCTTCACGCGCTGTGACAGACTGCTAATGAGGGTGGCCAGGGCTTCTGCTTTCTTCGGTTACTAATTTGCCTGGGATTCTACCCCCGAGAGGGGGCAAGTGACTTGGAAGCCAGGAGGGCCCCCCAGAACCCTGCAGCCTGTCAGCAGGGCTTGGCTTGAAAGGCCCCTGCCGAGGGCCACCCAGGGGGCTGCTCCCAGGTACCTGCCAGGGATATGAAACATGCCCTGGGATTAATGGGAACCAGATGGGCTGGGCGGCCCCTCCACCTGGCCTCCACCGGAGAATGCTCAGATTTCTGGCATTGTGGTGAAGCTTTTCTGAGGATTTCTGTAATACTGGTTTGGGGTGGGTTGTTTTTTTTGTTGTTGTTTGTTTGTTTTTGCTTCAGTCCCCATGCCCAGGAATGGAAGCTGGGACTTCTGGAGCTTTTTGTCCAAATGTAAAGATGAGGTGCGTGAGGAAGGACTTTTGAGATGGCCCAGTGTCATGGTCTCCACCCAGGTCTCCCCTTAGGGTCACTGGGGAGCTTTTAAAAACGACCTGGGCTTGAGCCCTACCCCAGATCACTGTGTAAAACCCTCCGGGGAAGGATTCCAGGTGTTTTATTTTAAAAGCTCCCCAGATGTTTCAACGAGCTGCCCAGGTTGGGAACCAGTGAACTCTCCCTTTATAGAGGAGGAAAATGAGGCCCAGGTTGAGGAGGCGATCAGCTCCCAGTCCCACGGTCAGGACCAGCTACTCTGCCTCCAGGCCCAGCTGAAAATGTGTCCTACCAGGCCGCAGGGGGCCCTCTTCTGTGGCCCCATAACCTCTTGCTCCTTCCCTGATGGCTCTGCAGATAAAGAATCTCTCCTGCAATGCAGGAGACACAGATTCCATCCCTGGGTTGGGAAGATCCCCTGGAGGAGGAAATGGCAACCCACTCTAGTATTCTTGCCTGGAAAATCCCATGGACAGAGGAACGTGGCCAGCTACAGTCCCTGGGGTTGCAAAGAGTTGGACATGACTGAGCGACTAAGCAAGACAGGCAACTCCTCGCTCCCAGAGCCTGTACTGAAGGTGCCTATGTCCCTCCCCTCCTCAGAACTGGGCATCAGCGCGCCTCCTGCAGGACCTGTCCACCCAAGCTCCTCTGACTTGTCATAAGGGACCATACAAAGCCTTGCTGCTCAAAGTGTGGCCTGAGGACAAGCAGCACCAGGTCCCTCTGGGAGGTTCTTAGAAATGCCTCTGCCAGTCTCAGCTCCCAACCCAGACCCACTGAACCTGCATTTGAGCAAGATCCTCAGGTGATTCATAAGCACCAGGAAGGTGGAGAAGCACTGGTGTTTGTTCTTTAACGCCCACCCTCTGTGAGAATCATGCGTGTCGAGATTTTGTGTCTCAACAGTAGAGTTGCCTTCTTCTTGAGAAAGGGGACCGTGGCTGTTGGGTCTCACACAGAGCACGGAGCTCAGAGCATAGTCCTAGGCGCACAGCAGGTGCTTTTTTCCTGACCTGGAGCAATCATGTGTGGACATCTCAGGAGAATGGACACAGAGTCCGGAGTCCATAGCAGCCAAGGGCCCTGTCACCCAGGGAAGACCTCTCAGCTGCCGGCTGGGAGCACCCCCCCAACCAGTAGAGCAAGCCCACTTCCCAGCCAGGCCAGCAGGGCAGGACGGAGCATCTCCTCCTCAGCCACCTTGGCCACTGGCCACTGTGTGACCTGGGTGGGTACCGCAGGTTGGTATTCCAGGTTCCTTTTCTCTGAAATAGAGGAGCTAGTATCTGCTCCTCAGACCTGCTGAGGTCACCTCGACTTTGGGGCACCTGGTGAAAGTGTGAAAGTATTAGTCGTTCACTCATGTCTGACTCTTTGTGACCCCATGGATTGTAGCCCACAAGGCACTTCTGTCCGTGGGATTCTCCAGGTGAGAATACTGGAGTGGGTAGCCATTCCCTTCTCAGGGTATCTTCCCAAACCAGGGATCAAACTCAGGTCTTCTGCATTGCAGGCAGATTCTTTATTATCTGAGCCACCAGGGAAACCAGGGGGTACCTGGTAGGCAGCCAGTAAATGCTTTGAATGAGAATTCAATGAGATAATCAGCATGAAAGCCCTTTGCCTCCTCCAGCCTGATTTATTTATAAGGCCATTTTCTCTTTCAGTCCATGGGGTTGCAAAGAGTTGGACACGACTGAGCTACTTCACTTTCATTTTCTCTTTTTAAAAATATTTATTTATTTTTAATTAATTTATTTATTTTTGGTTGTACTGAATCTTTGCTGAGGCTCATGGGCTTTCTCTAGTTGCAACGAGTGGGATCTACTCTCTAGG
The DNA here is from genome assembly GCF_023091745.1 of Budorcas taxicolor. NCBI lineage: Eukaryota > Metazoa > Chordata > Mammalia > Artiodactyla > Bovidae > Budorcas > Budorcas taxicolor. Next base: position 29,024,994 of record NC_068934.1, read on the forward strand.
TGCTTGGGCTTCTCATTGCACTCCCAGGCTCTAGAGCACAGGCTCAGTAGTTGTGGCCCTTGTACTTAGTTGCCCCGAGGCGTGTGGGATCTTCCTGGATCAGGGATGGAACCCCTGTCTCCTGCATGGCGGGCGGATTCTTTACCACTGAACCAAGGAAGTTCTAAGGCCATTTTCTTATTCTTCTCTTTCCCATTTTCTGGATGAGCAAACTGAGGCCCAGTTCTCAGCTCCAAGCTTTGGGTTCTGGGTTAGATTCGAGCAGAAGCATTTGCCTCTGGTGCTGCAGTCAGAGGCTCGGTGGGAGGAGGGGGTGCTCACAGAGGAATGAAACAACGGTCACCCTGGCCAAAGCACGGAGTTCACCCGACCAGGTCCTAATGGCAGAGGAGATGAAGGTGTGGGTCGGAAGACTAGGACCTTAAATCACTTAAAAAAATTGCTGCTTACCACCAGCATGCCACCCGGTGCTCATTAAATGTGTAAGCACCTTCACCGGAGGCCTGTGCCGTCTGGATGCTTCATCCTTTGCCCAATAACCGTTAATCAGCCCGCAGCACCAGCACCAGCCCTGCGAGGGCTGGGTCTTGCCTGGCAACCACAATCTGTTCCTATTTCATCTAAAAATAAAATGGATCGGATGTTGTGTTTCTCTCCTACCCCCACCATGAAAGAGTGAAGGATCAGAGCGTTCTCCCAATCCCCACCCCCATCCTTGATGAAAAATTAACCAGCTGTGCAGAGCGAATGAATCCCTAAAGGGGAATGAGGTCTCTGATGTGAGTGAGGCTGGGTTCCGGGAACTCCAAAAAAAATCCTCCTAGTTGTTAATTCTCTGGCCCCTGGATCTGCGCGGACAGGTGTATATAGCATGCTAATCGCCCCTCTGCCCGCAGCCAGCTGTGCCAGCAACTGGTGGAGCCAAGGAGGCCTGGCCGGGGCTTTGATGTGATGGAAGTCCCTGTGTGCTTTAGGGGGAGACGGAGCTGCCTGAAGCTCACTGCTTGTTTATCTCGGTCTCCTTCTCTTCAGTGGGCTTCCTGATGGCTGAAGCTGAGTGTTACTTGCAGCTGAACCCCAGTACCTAACGGAGACTGACACTTAGTCGTGATGGACTAAACGAATGAATGCATGAATGAGGACTGAGGGTCTGCTCCACAGGCTCATTCAGTCCCGGGGATGCCATCCCTTCATTCACTCACTCATTGGGTCAGTCAACAAACATTCATCATGGTTACAAACAGTGTGCAGTTCACTCATCCATTTACTTTCATTCATTCGTTCATTCAGTAAACACTAGGCCCCAGGCCTTGTTTGTCCTCGGAATGCACAGGTAAAATGCTCACTGTCTGCTGGGGAGACACATCAGTAAGCTGAAAGCATCAGTGAGTGCATGATGGCAGCCTTGAGAGTGGATTCCTGGGGTGCTGAAGAGCCCAGGGAGGGGTACCAGCGCCACTGAGGACATGGGGCTTCCCCAGGGGCAGTCATACCTGAGCTGAGTCTGGGAGGGCACACAGGAGCTAGCCAGGCAGCACTGCTGGGAGAAGGGGTCTCTGAGAGGGAGCAGAGCTGGGCTCAGGACTATGACCGCACAGGGCGTCATGATGATGCCCCAGCCCAGAGCTGGCAGCTGGCACGGTGGGGAGAGCAAGGGGGCCCAGGACAAGTGTTGGTGCAGTGGGGGGTGGGTCCCTGTCTCACACACAGAGCAGGAGGCAGTGGGACACTGATTCGCTGTCTCCCACCCTGGGAGTTCATAGTAGCCTCTCTCCCCAGAGCCGGGTGGGTACCTGGGGAGGGGCTTAAGGGGCCAGGCCCATCAGGCCCTACTCTGAAGCCTCTAAACTCTGGACTTTTCTTCTCTTCTCCCCCTGGGCCACGCTGGCCAGGCAAGAGGAGTGTGCGGTCTCCAAGGCCGGGGAGCCCAGAGCATACCTTCTAGAGCTGGACCGAGTCATCCCCTCACGTCTTTGGCTAGGCACTGGGAAAAACAGTATGGCAGTTCCTCAAAAAGCTTGACATAGAGTCACTACATACAGAGCCCAGCAATCCCAGTCCTGTGGCTGTACTCTAGAGAGCTGACCACTGAGACTCTAACAGACAATTGTGCACCCACATTCACAGCAGTGTTATTCACAATGGCCAAAGGTGGAAAAGTGGCCATCAGCAGATGAATGGGTAAACAAGATGTAGTATATACATACAGGTACAGGGGACGAGTGTCCAACCATAAAAGCGAACTGATTCTGCTGCAACTTGTATGAGCCTTGGCATCATTAGGCTAAGTGAAAAAAAAAAAAATGAACAAACCAGACACAAAAGGACAAATGTCATGTGAACCCACTTTAAAAAAAAATTCATTTGTTAATTTTTGGCTCTGCTGGGTCCTCCTCGCTCTGCGGGCTTTCTCTAGTGGTGGTGCATGGGCTTCTCTCTGCAGTGGCTTCTCTTCTTGCAGAGCACCAGCTCCAGGGCATGCGGGCTTCAGGAGTTTCAGCTCCCGGGCTCTAGAGAACAGGCTCCATAGTTGCGGCACACGGGCTGAGTTGCTCCACGGCACGTGGGATCTTCCTGGATGAGGAATCGAACCTGCATCCCCTGCATTGACAGGAGGATTCTTTACCACTGGGTCGCCTGGGAAATCCCTGTACCCACTTCTATGAACTGTCTAGAGCAAGCAAATTCATAAAGACATAAAGTAGATTAGAGGTTATCAGGGGCTGGGGACATCACAGAGCTGGGGAGTTATTGCTTGAAAAAGAATATAGCAATCCCGTTTGGGATGATGGAGAAGTTTTGGAAATGGGATGGTTGCATAGCATTAATATAATTAATGACACTGAATTGTGCACTTCAAAATAGTTAGAATGGCATATTTATGTTATATATGTGACCACCACTTTTTTTTTTTTTTCCTAAAAAGAGTCCTAGGCTGGCTTTTGCAGAAGATGAACGAACCAATCAATACTTGATCTCAGGGACACTCTCTGGCCCGCCTCCCCGGCAGGCTTTTCTCCCCCCTAGGATTTCTCTCAGCATTGAGTTCTGCCAGGCTGGTGTGTTTCATTTTTGTTTTTATTTCCTGCATCTGCATCTGCTACCACCAGAATCTATTACTGCTCTCCGGGGCTCGTGCCCCTGACAGCGATTATTTGTACATGTAAATCAGAGCGCCCGGGACAAAGCTTTAATGACAGTCTCTGGTGGAGGCGGCGGTGGTTGCAGGATTGGAGTGAGTGCCAGCCCCTAGCCCAGGTCCCTTTTGGTGCGTCATGTTCAGAAACTGGGTAGGGGGTGAGGGGCTGAGACCAGCTGGTTCAGGTTCAAGGAACCCTTGTCAGTGGTAACGTTGATTTTGGATACTGGGGCCACTGCCGTGGTGGCCTCGCAAGGCAGGCTTCGTGTTTGACTCCCCAGATCCTACTACATGGCTGGGCACGTAATGAATCCTCAGTTTAGGATCGTTGGGACTTAGCGGGCCCAGTCTTTTGCAGAAGGTGGCTTCCATCCATGAGGCTGGCTGCGGTCACCTCTTCCTTTCCCCCCTTCCTTTCTATCTGTCAGTGACTTTGCAGCCCTAGAAGGCAGGCAGGGGGTCCTTTCAGACCTGAGTCCAGGCTACTTTACACCTAGAAGTGTTTGCCCTGAGAGAGAGGAAGTACAACAGGTCAAGACTGGAGACAGTTAGCCACTCTTGATGTGCGTGTGAAATGTGGAAGCCAGGGAGGAGGTGCGAGGTGAACAAGAACCCAGAGGGTGGGGCAGACTGAGGGTGTTACAGGCTTGCTTTGGGGAAAGGGGGGCAGTCACCATGGACCCACGAAGCTATTTACAGGCCAACACCAAAGAGGACTAAACAAAGTGCAAAGCAGAATCCTAGAGCATCCTGCTCTTTGTGTCAAAACAGACCTGTTTGGGTGCACACAGAACATCCCTGGGAGGGAGATCTAGAAACTGTGACACTAATCGCCTCTGCTGTGAGGTGGAAGAATGGGGATTCAAGGTCAGAGGTAGGAGAAATGCTTAGGTTTCCATACTTAATGTTTTGTGCTCCTTAAATTCTTTACCTTCTATGCTGTATGTTTTTAAAATTTAATTAAGAATTAATAATTTTTGGTTTTCCTTGCCGCTCGGACTTTTCTCTAATTGCGCCGAACAGGGGCTACTCTGCAGCTCGAGGGTTTCTCACTGAAGTGGCTTCTCTTGTTGCCGAGTACAGGCTCTAGGCGCTTAGGCTTCAGTAGCTGTGGCCCACGGGCTTAGTTGCTCTGCAGTATGTGGGGTCCTCCCAGTCCAGGGATGGAACCCGTGTCCCTTGCATTGGCAGGTGGATCCTTGTCCACCAAACCACCAGGGAAGTCCTGCCATATGCTTTTAATCACCTAATTACAGAAACAAATTTTAATTGTTTTTGGGTTTTTTTTTTTAGCCAAACTACATGTTGTAAGTAGGCAGGTGGCTAATGGGCAAGTGATGGAGAGTCACTATCCACTCACCCCTCTGTGTCCTTGCGGCCAGTGCTCTTCCAGGGATGGTGGACATGTGGGCAGAGGGGCACCCTTGTTCCCCAGGAAACTCATCCAGCTGTTGGGTGTTCCTGGCATCTCTTTTTTAGAAAGAGAAATTTCTTGTTCAGAATTCATTTGCTTGTTCTTGTCCAACCTCCTGGAGGAATACCTCTGCCCTTGTGTCTGAAAGACTCCTGCTCTCCCTCTTGGGGTTCTTTTGCAAATCTTTTCTCTTTAAATTTTGGGGTGAATTAGGCCTTATCAATGAGCAGCCTCATGTTGAAGTTTTTGTTGAATAGTATCACACACACACACACACACACACACACACACACACACACCCCTGGGGAAATACGTCTCCCTTTCACTATAACCCTCTTACTCAAATGTCTTCAAAATGGCTGAGGATATTACCGTTAATCTCATTTCCCCAGACATTGATGGAGGGAGAAAAACACTCAGAGTGTTACAGAATATTCTGAGCAATGGAAAATTGTGTGCTAAGGAAGGAAGTTGTCTCCTGAGCTGAACTCTGTAGTTCACTGCCATTAATGTTGTCATAATATTTTTCTTAAATAACAAAGCTCCCTAACATGACTATCCCACTTAACTTGTAATTTCAGACAGTTATTTCCATGTTAACTGGAGGAAATTAAGACATTAAACTGAAACACAAATGATTCTTGCTTTAAGTTGTTTTGAATGTCCCTATGAAGGAACTAGTTGTTATTGTATTTTCATTATTTTCATTTCCACAAGTATTTATGGGCCCTGGCAGAACTGTGGGATATTCAAGAGCCTGAGATAAGCCCCCCTTCCCCAAACTCAGGAGCTGCCAGTCCTCTTGGAGACATTCTCTGCCTAGGTGGCCCACAGAGAAGTCCAGAAAAGAACAGAAGTACGCATGGAAAGGAAGGAGAAAATCGAGCTGAGTAGAGAGTCTAGGAGAAATGGAATTGGATGGAGAAAGAGCCTTGGGAATTGGCCATGGAGGATGAAAGATAGAGGGGAGAGGAAAGGGTGGGTGGAGAGGCGGTAGTCGGCACTTGAGTGAGCTGAGAAATGAGATCCAGCTCTCCTGCGAAAAGATTTGTGGGTTTCTAGGACCCTGTGTGATTCTGATGGGAAGGGTGTGAGCTTTAAAGTAAAAACACCTGCACATCGACCCTGCGTCTGCTATTCATCAGCTCCGTGGCATCCAGGATATCACCCTACCAAGAATCCTTTTCTTCATCTGCACGCACGGTGCTGGCATGTCATACAAGGCTGTCTTGAGATTCCATAAGCACACGCGCGGTGCTACCAGATACCTGACAATTGCTAGCTTTCTCACCACCTGCCTCTTGTGGCGTACTGGGGTCCAGTAAGAGGTAGGAAGGGGCTTCCCTGGTGGCTCAGCGGTAAAGAGTCCACCTGTGATGCAGAAGATGCAGGAGGCCTGGGTTCAGTCCCTGGGTGGAGAAGATCCTCTGGAGGAGGGCATGGCAACCCACTCCAGGCAAGTATTCTTGCCTGGAGAATCCCATGGACAGAGGATCCTAGCAGTCTACAATCCATAGGGTCACAAAGAGTCAGACACGGCTGAAGCGACTGAGCTCTCTTCCTCACATGCAAGAGGTAGGAGAGAGGTGTAGTTACAGGCAGAGGTAAACACCAGGCTGAGGAACTGGAGCTCTGTCTTGCCAGGCACAAAGACCCAGAGAAGCGGAGCAGTAAGGGTCGTGCTTTAGTTGGATCCATCTCATGGTGGCCTCTGTCCGGGAGGACTGGCCAGGCAGCGGAAATAGAGGCAGGGCCACAGTATTGCAGGAATTCTGTCATGGGATATAAGCAGCATCTCCTAGAACATGGGGATCAGGCTTAAAGACTTTGTGGATAAGAAGATGGGCAGAGGAACAAGCCAATGATGAACCTAGACCTTGGAGCCAGAGTGTGGAGACTGCCATGAAGCGATGGACAGAAAGGAGCCAGGCGCCCTGAAAAACTGATGGGGGGTCGGTACTGAGCACAGCTTGACCTGAGGTGACAGCTGGACATCCAGAGGAAACGTCAGGCTGAGAGGAAAGTCCTAGGGAGAGTGGTCAGCTCCAGAGGAATTTGTGAGAGTCGAGCCCTCCCATGGATCGAACCTGCGGGTATGCACAGTTGTGCACGGTGCACATGTGTGCACAGTTGTGCACGGTGCACGTGTGCACGTGTGTGTGTGATCTGCATGCGTGTGCCACTCGCAGAGCCAGAGAGCGTTGTGAGGGTTCGAGGTGGCCTTTGGTGGATGCCTGTGTCCACAGCGACCAGTGGGGGTGGGGCCACACGGAATAGGGTGGACCCCGGGGTCACATGGGACACCGAGTTAAAGGGAAATGAGGTCAGGACAAGGCTACTGGATTTCGTGAGAAGGTGGCTTTCAAAGAGAGGGCGGTTTCAGAGCCTGAGCAGACACAACTGCCCCCTTCCTGCCCAGCCATAACCTTTCTTGTCTGGACCATGTTTGCGTTCAGCTTCAGTTGTTTATTCTTTCCTAGATTGCTGGGTCCCCCTCTTCCCTCATTTGTACCGTGTGCGAGTCTCCCCCTGCCCAAAGTGTGCACAAGCATTTTGAGGATGTCCTTTTGCTCTCTCCACCTCCGCACACCTGGTCCTTGGGAGGCAGCTTCTCCATCCAGTGAAGGATGAAGCTGAGCTCCCAGGTGCTCAGGAAAAATACCTCGGGGTCATCCCAGCCCCTCTCTTTCTCTCACAGTTGACACCCGTGAATTCAGAAACCTGGTCGGACCAAACCCGTCACCACTGGTATTCCCACCTTGGTCCGTGTCTCCATTGCCTCACACCTGGGCTGTTGTGAAAGCCCCTGACCCGTTGTCCTGCGTCACCCCTTCCCTCTTTGGTCTGTTGTCAAGCCTGCAGCCAGAAACTCCAACATGATAAGCAGATCCCACCACTCCACTGCCCAAAAGCCGCCAGTGGCTTCCCATTTTGTCCAGAATGAAGATGCAAGCCTAGCCCGGCCCTGCCTGACCGGGTGCTTGCTAGTTCAGCCACATCTCCCAGAGTGGCCACACTGGCCTCCTCTCTGTTCCTCCAACATCCCCTCCCGCCTGGAACACTTTCCAGTCTCTGCTCTGCTGTCATCTAACCAGCGAGAGACCTATAGGTTGTCACCAATATGACCACCTCATAGAAAAGAGCAACCCCCGCCTGACTCCTGATACCCCAGCCCTTTTGTTCTGGCTTATTTTTGTCTGTCTTGAGCACCGTGCATTTGCTAACTTGTCTATTTATTATCTAACCCAATCGTATTCTTTTTTTTAAGATTTTTTTTTAATGTGGACCATTTTTAAAGTCTTTATTGAATTTGTTGCAAAATTTTTCTCTTTTTTTTATATTTTGGTTTCTTGGCCTCAAGGCATGTGGGATCTCAGCTCCTGCACCAGGGATTGAACCCATACCCCCCGTGCTGGAAGGCAAAGTCTTAGCCACTGGACCACCAGGGGAGTCCCTAAAAGTGTATTCTATGAAGACGGAGAGTTTGTTTTCTTTATTGCTGTGAACCCAGTGCCTAGAACAGTGTCTGGCACATAGTGGGTGGATAATAAACAGGAGCTGAATGAAGGAAAACTAACATTCACAGGGTACTTAAGATGTACTGAGCTGTGTCTTGAACACTTTGACTAATATTATTACTCTAAAGTGTATTAAATAATACTCTACGGATTCCTCAAAGCCATCTGTAGAGTATTATTATTCCCATTGTATAGATGAGGAAACAGATAAATACAGCTACAAATCAATATTTATTATTCAAGCTGAGGATCCAGATTAGAGGCAGAGCTCAGGTAGAGGGGATGAGGAGATCATTCAACTTGCATTTGCTCTCATTCATTCACCATAAAATATTCAGGAAGCACTTGAGTATGTCACGTCCTCTGCTAGTTTCTGTGGATCTGAAATTGAATAGAAAACTATTCTTAGTGTCCAGCCTGATGGTAGAAACAACTGTTTAAACAAAACTTAGAGCAATATGGTAGGTGCTAAAAGAGATAGAAACTCATCATTCAGAAAGCATGGGCAAGAAAGTGTTTCATCTAGAGAAGTCAGAGAGGGCTCCCTGGAGGAGGTGACATTGGAAGTGAATCTCTGAATGAGTGTTATGTGTTCAAGAAAATAGGCTCTTCCTGGAAGGATACAGGCCAAGATTTTTTTTTTTTTTAATTTTTTTCTTTTTTCTTAATGTGGGCTGTTTTTAAAGTCTTTATTGAATTTGTTACAACATTGCTTCTGTTTTATGTTTTTAGAAGATTTAGCCCCGAGGCATGGGGGATCTTAACTCTCTGACCAGGGATCAAACCCTCATTCCCTGCACTGGAAGGCGAAGTCTTAACCACTGGACCATCAGGGATTTTCCTAGGCCAAACTCTTGAGCCCGGCACGTGGGGCCACAGCCGAGTCTGCACTGGAGTCATGGCCTCGTCTCCTCCATAAACTCATTGGTTCCTGGATCACACTGCTATTTCCTACCCTTGCAAACGCCACTTCCTCCGTCTGGACCGCCCTCCTCCCCACCCCTCAGTGTCGCCTCCACCCCAGGATGGCCCTGTGCCCCCTTTTGAGCCCCATATTACCCTCCTGACAGACTAGCTCACTGTCACGGTTGTGTGACCCCCTCCGAGCCAGGACCCCTCTGAGGACAAACAGTCTTAATCCCGTCATTCTTGCTGCTGTGAGGCATCAGGGGACCTCTCAGGGTGGACGTTCAATGTTTTTTTTTTTCTTTTGGTCAAACTGCACAATTTTTGAGATCTTAGTTCCCCGACTAGAGATTGAACCCGTGCCTCCTGCAGGGGAAGCGCAGAGTCCTAACCGCTGGAAGGAAGTCCCTCAACATAATTCTGCTGGACTGAGCTGAGCCTGGGCTGGAGGGGAGAAGAGGACTTTTGTGGCTTGGGAAGACCCACCAGTGTGAGAGTGGCGGGGAACAGCAGCTGAGCAGGCCTGGTGGAATGAGCTGCAGACTGAGGTCAGGTCCCTCAGGAGGCAGCGACAAGGAAACAGGAGCTCCTGGGCTGTGGAGTGTGGGTGGGGCACACAAGGGTCCCTGCACAGGGCACCCTTACAATGGGCTGTGGGGAAAAGCTGAGCCTGCTGAGAGACATAAGCCCTGGGGGCCATCTGTGCATGTGAGGGTCCTGGCCAGAGACCCATGTGGGGCGGCTTGGAGCGGGAATTGGTCACAGGTTTGCAGGAACATCACTACCTGCTCACTGCACTCCTGACCTGCCGATCGCCCAGCCTGGCCACCTGGTTGGAGAGCTCTTCCTAAACCTGGAATGAAGCACTCCCTACCAGATTGATAATAACAAAAATAAAATAATAATAATAGCAGCAAGTGGTTTTTGAACACTCCGCACTAGGCACTGTGCTAAACACTTTGTATGTGTATCCTATTCAGTCCTCTCTGGAGCAGGGGGCAGTTTATTAGTATTATCCCTATTTTACAGATACAGTCAGTGAGGTACAGAGGGTCCCCCAGCTGGCAAGAAGCAGAACCAAGATTCAAACCCTGGCATTGAGAATTACATGGAAAGGAGGGGGGGTTTTTTGTGCTCACTCGCTTCAGTCAGGTCCAACTCTCATAGCCCCATGGACTGTAGCCCGCCAGGCTCTTCTGCCCATGGAATTTTCCAGGCAAGAATACTAGAGTCGGTTGCCATTTCCTCCTCCAGGGGATCTTCCTGACCCAGGGATCTAACCCTCGTCTCCTGCTTTGGTAGGTGGGTCCTTCACCACTAGTGCTGCCTGGGAAGCCCAGAAATGAAGGGATAGTCCATTAATGTAGGAGAGTCGCCTCGGGCTGCTCAGTGTGCTTGAGGGTGCCTGGAGTGCAGGGGGTGAGTGTGTGTCAGTGTGTGTATCTGTGTGCATGGCTGAAAGGAAAAGAGAGGTGGGTGCAGAGAGAGGGGTTTTAGTGACTGCTGATGTCAGGTATTATTTGTCTGGACAGGACATACCCTGATCGAAACAGGCAGAACCCCAGATTTCACCTCTGCAGGGAAACCTGAAAACAAAGTCTCCAGACCCAGGGAAAGCTTCCTGGGACCTGGACACATGCCTGGCACAAGGTGGGCATCTAATATGTGTTAGATGACTCACAAAGATAGACACATTTCTGACCTAGGGGTGGGAAGATGAAATTCTGAGCTCTAGCAGATTGCAGCGTGTGGCCCTGGGCGAGTCTTGTCCTCGCTCTAGTCCCCGGCTCCCTCCTCCCGGAAATGAAGGTGATGGTAATAGATGCTTATTTCAGCCCCGGGCTGAAGCTTAGCTGCACAAGTTGCGAGCCTGAGCTCAAAGATAGCAGCCTGCTCAGGCTTCCTCCGGGGCCCTGGCCTGGCTCTGGCCCATGAAGCTTTTGTTTGGAGTCAGATCAGATGCTGCCAATCCACTGAGGGAGGTGGGAGGACTGGAAAAAGACCGCAGACAGTGAGGACAGAGGGTAGAGAGAAAAACGTCTCAGCTCATACTGGATATCTCAGGGATGCCAGACCCTCCAGCCCGTATCCCCTGGGGAAAGGGGGGCGGCCAGGCCATCCTTCCCCTTGGGTCCATCAGACAAAAGGTCCTAAACTCTCATTGCCCAGGACCCTGGCATAGGGACAGTGCCTCCAGAGCGGGACTGACTCCTGCGTGCAGAAAGGAACGTGGCATCTGATTTCACTTCCCACAGCTGCTAGCATAAAGTCGATATTTTTTTGTGGTTGCGGACAGAGTAAAGAGAGAATAAAGTGTTGAATTGTTTGGCATTATCAAGGATTTCAGCTCCCCAGGACTCCTGCATAAAGAGATGGAAATAGAACCGCCGGAGCCAAGAAACACATAGAAGTATATGAATTTATTACATATTATCTTTCCTCCTTCCAAACAGCCCTGGAAATGTCAAAAGATCATCTATTGTTTCATTGCAGGCTTTGGGTTTGGGGGCCTCTGGGCTGAAGCATGAGACAGGCACTAGGAGAAGAAGATACACATGTTTTCCCAGGGCCAGCTTTCTCATTCTTTCTTTTCTGGGTGTGAGTTTCACAGATGGATTGGCTGATATTTAGGCCAGAGCAAGCACGAGATCACACATTTGCACGCTTGTAAATGTGTGAGTGCCTACTGTGTGCAAGGCTCTGAGTGTGGTGCTACTGGAGATCCCAGGGCTGGTGCGAGGGGCTCTGGGCCCAGTGCTGACGGTCCACCATGTGGTCGTGACATCTTGGACACAGCTAGCTCTGTCTGCCTGGAGAATCCAGAGAGGGGCTGGCTGTGATGCCTGGAGGAGATCCAGGAAGGCTTCCCAGAGAAAGTGACATCCGAGCTGGACCTTTAAGGAGGAGTAGGCTTTCTGCTGGCCCAGGAGGGGAGCACCAGCATCGCAGGCACAGAGAAGATAGCAGGATGGCAGGAGCTGAAAGGCCACACTCAGGCATCAGACCTAGAAGTTGGGCCTCGAGGACAGAGGGTACCTGAGCCCAGAGCTGCCCCAGCCCCTGGCCACCCACTGAGTAACTGAGGCCTTGTCTGATAAGAGATCTGTTCTGTTCTCTCCCTGATGCCGCTGTTGTTCAATCTCTGATTCTTTGCAACCCCATGGACTGCAGCACTCCAGGCTTCCCTGTCCTTCACCATCTCCAGGAATGTGTGCAAACTCATGTTCATTGAATCAGTGATGCCATCCAACCATCTCATCCTCTGTCATGCCCTTCTCCTGCCTCCAGTCTTTCCCAGCACCAGGGTCTTCTCTAATGAGTCAGCTCTTCTCATCCAGTGGCCAAAGTATTGGAGCTTCAGCTTTAGCATCAGTCCTTCCAATGCATATTCAGGATTGATCTCCTTTAGGATGGATTGGTTTGATCTCCTTGCTGTCCAAGGGACTTTGAAGAGTCTTCTCCAGCACCACAGCTTGAAAGCATCAATTCTTCAGTACTCAACCTTTTTTTACGGTCCATCTCTCACATCTGTACATGACTACTGGAAAAACCATGGCTTTGACCTTGTGGACCTTTGTCGGCAAAGTGATGTCTCTGCTTTTCAGAGACTAGACACTGTCTAGCTTCTGATGCTGATACGGGTGTGGTTCTCCACCTGCGGCGCTCCCACTGACCACCTGGCCCCACTGCCTTCAGCAGTCTGGCCTCGCAGCTGGGCTCAGAGCCCTCCAGAAGGAAGCTGGCCTCTAACTCACTCCCCAGCTGCCCTCCTCAGGCTGGAGAGAGGCCCACTAGTGGGGAACTCCTGGCCACCCCATGTACAGGGGCACCACAGGGCAGAGGAGATTGGGTCCACCCTCCAGGGTCAAGGCCCTCAAGGCTCCCACTGCCAGGAGCCGTCAGTCTCGTGTACACATGGTGCCTGACAAGGAAGCAGGGCAGGCAGGTGGGCCAGGAGCTCCCACCCCCAGCTTTTCCTCTTTGACTGGACACCCCCTCAATGGGAGCTTCAGTATCCCCTCCTCCCTGCCCTCCCCACCTCTCTTTCCCCAGGAGGTCACCGAAGTCAGGGGATGTCTGAGTTTTGAGAGACCTTGAGGGCCACAGAAGCCTTTGGTACAGTGTGGTTATCCAGCTTCAACCTGAACCCCCAGCTCTAACTCCCCTCCTCAGCCCACAAGGCACCCTTTTCAGGGCTGGTGGGCTCTTCCTTTCGTCCACCTGAAGCCTTCCACCCATGGCTTCCTCCTAAACAGGGAGGTTTGTGAGCGGCCAGTTGTCCAGAGGTCAGGCCTTGTCAGCTCCAGGTTCTAGAAGGGACAGGCTGAGGGGGCCCAAGTGTTTGCCTGATTTCCACAGCAACTAACTTGTTGCCGCTGTGCTGGGTGCGGAGAGCTGGGCAGAAGACTCCTTCCACACGGACAGCTATGTCTCCCATCTTCCAAAACCTTAATCCCCACAGGTGTGCGAGGACCCAGCCCTGGAAATAAGCATAACCTCAGTCCCTTACCTTTGGAGCCTGCTTTTCAGTTTTCATCTCCTGTTTGCAGTTTTTTCTCTTGTGAGCCTCAGACTCCCCTGAGGGGTTAGGAGAACAAGCATTGCCTCACCATCACTTTTATAGATGAGCACATGGGGGTCCAGCCCGGGTGCCGTGTCTGAGCGCATAGAGCTCATTTGTGGAGAGCTGGCACTGGGCCCCAGCCTCTCTACTGCGTCCCCAAGGAGGCCCCAGGCCCTGGGAAAGGGGCAGGGGCAGTGGTGGGTCCTTTCCCGCCCAGAGCCAGCGCCAGTCTCGAGACTCTGCACCTGGCCTCAGCCTCCCCTGCCCTGATTCAGGAAGTCCAGCGCCCGGGCCTCTGAGATGCCTCCCATCCTCAAGGCTCCTGCTTTATCAGAAAACTGCTGCTTAAACATTTCTCCTGCTTTGGGGAAACATTGACAGAAATGGAGGACCGAGCTGAATCAGCATCGCAGAACTGTGAGAGGAATTGGGCCGCCATGTAGGAACAGGCATTAGGGAGGTGATACAGAGAAAAACCCCATCTCTGCCCCTTACCACCGGAGGACACGGAGGCCGGTGGGTGAGAGCAGGTGCAGGGGTCCTCACCTGCGTGATGGTAACGTGCTCACTGCCTCTCTACCCGTCCTCCTCCACGCTCCCTCCCTGCTGCCTCAAGATGGACACGTGCAGCCTGTCTGAATCAGCGGCTCTGCTGTTGTTCAGCTGTTCAGTCATGTCCGACTCTTTGAAACCCCATGGACTGCAGCACACCAGGCCTCCCTGTCCTTTACCATCTCCTGGAGCTTGCTCTAACTCACATCCATTGAGCCGGTGATGCCATCCAACCATCTCATCCTCTGTCATACCCTTCTCCTCCTGCCTTCAATCTTTCCCAGTGTCAGGGTCTTTTCCAATGAGTCAGCTCTTTGCATCAGATGGCCAAAGTATTGGAGCTTCAGCTTTAGCGTAAGTCCTTTCAATGAATATTCAGGGTTGATTTCCTTTAGGATTGACTGGTTTGATCTCCTTGTTGTCCAAGTGACTCTCAAGAGTCTTCTCCAACACCACATTTCAAAAGCATCAGTTCTGCAGTGCTCAGCCTTCTTTAGGAGCTTAATGCAGGCCAATCCCAACAGGCTTCCTGAAGAATGCAGGGAGGTTGCTGGACTCTGGGAATGGCAAGGGAAATGGTTGGAGGGGACCCTCATCATCCGTGGAGAGATGTACGTATGGGAGCTTGGCAGCCTGATGGAGCCAGAGAATGGCTCTGAATCTCCACAGGGAGGGCCGCTCAGAAACGGGTTTGCTTGGGTCGAGACCAGAAGAGCCAGTGCCCTGGACTGTGGCCCCAGCCCCAGGGACCCGTCTCGCCCAGCTCTGGCCCTGAAAGAAAGACTTTCCATTCCCCTTCCCAGGAAACCCCCTCGCTTACGGGAAACTGGGTGTTATCTTAAGGTCTGTAAACGGCCTGCCTGCTTTTCCAGCTGGAGTTGTTCATTCAGGACAATTAGCACGCAGTTTAGAGCTCGAATGGAACATATGGCGGGGGGTCCCCATGAACGAGAATGTGGCAGCCTGAGAAGAAGGGGAGTGGCCTGGCTAGGAGCCAAGGGGTGTTTGGAAAGGGGGTGCTCTAAGCAGGTACCCCTGCTCTCTGTGTCGGAGGGAGCAAAAGTGTGGACTTGCACACACATCTTCTGCATCCCAGGTCGTGACTGCATCCGATGTCCCTTAAGCTGGCACTTTGTCAGGAGACTGGAACAGCCCCGTGAGCCTGGGGGATGTCCTCCTCTAGGCAGCTTCAGGGTAGATGCCCAGGGTCTCTCGGGTAAAGGTGGGGATCCTAAGGAACTCCTATTTATGCAGACATCCCTGGATGTTCATTCATTCCCTAAATTCTGAAAATACCGATGGCAGGGGCTACTCTGTGCCAAGAACTATCCCAGGTGTTAGAGAGACATTGCGGAGGTGACAAGCCAAGACCCCTGCCCTCGTGGCGTTTGCATTCTAGCATGGAACCTCAGACATGGCACAGCGGTCAGCTGCAGGTTTGCCTTCCCAACTGACAAGGTCGGCACTGTGATTGCCTTTTTACATGCAAGCAAATGGAAACTCAGAGTTTGTAAAAACCTGTTCAAGTTCTCCGAGCTAGGAAGTGGCGAGGTCTGGATCTAAACCCATTGACCCCATGCCCGTGGCGCTCACCTGGCCGCAGGGGCAAACAAGACGCCCCAGCCCACATGGCCGGCCTCCAGGTGGTCTGTGCAGCTGTAGGATCACCGACTCCGGCGCAGGGAGGTGTACAGATTGCTCTGTCTTCACTTTCCCGGAGGAAAAATGGCTCCTGGAAATTTAGTGACCTGCCTAAGGTCACATCTGGTCACACTGTCGTCCAAGAGGAGCCTGGCAGTTTTTTCTAGGGAACCATGCTAGCTTGTCAGTTCTTACCAGCATGCCTGCAGCTGTGTTCCCATTAAGATCCAGCCCCCTGCCAGCTCCAGAGGCCAGGGACCCCCTCATCCAGGTCCCCCTGCCCTGACTGTCCCAGGTCAGAGGGACCCACGGGCTGGATAGGGACTGACTCCCCTGGACCGGAATCTGGAGACTCCAGAGAGGGGGCCGCCAAGCAGTGTGGCTGCGCCACCCCCCCAGCCCGAGTTTGTGCTCGAAGGAATGACTGTAAACAGGTGTCAGGTGTCTTGCAGGGTCAGGAGCTAAACAGTACTCTGTCTGGAAGAAAAATTGCAGTTAACAGCATCAGGGCAACTGCAGAGGTGAAGACGGGGGTGCGGGCATGCGGGGGAGAGGAGAGGCAAACTGACCGTTGTGCAGCAGTTATGAGAATTAAATTGAAGCCCAGGGCAGGTAAAGAACAGAGCTATAAATCCAGCCTCCTGAAGGAAGATTCTAGAGACAAGGAGACACGAGTTCACTTAAAATATGTCTGAGATGAGAACCAAAGATCGTTATTTTTGAGTAAGGATATAAAATGCTAAACACTGCCTTTATTAGTCCTTTCTAAAAGCCAGGTGTAAAATACTGCCATTCCCAAGATCGTGTTTTTCCTTTTTTTGTCTTTTAATGGCAGAAATTAAAATCTCCTTAAGCCATTAGCCATCAGTCCTCAAGGTGAGCCCACAAAGCGCTTGTGCCAGGGACCCCTCCCCTCACACAGGGGGCAAGCTGGCCGCCCCCCTAAGCCTCACACACCTTTCCCCAGCCCTCCCTGGCTGGCACCAAGTGCCCGCCTGGCAGCAGGTGGCTGAAAAGACTGTAAAGTTTTATGGGTCTGCCCCAGTAGACCCTGTCTCCCACCAGTCGCCAATTTGGCCAGTTGCTTCCTGCTCACAAATACCTAATGCTGAAGATATTCAGCCCCTGGAGTGCAGCCAGGCGGACCTTCCTGGGGGTGAGCAGCTTACAAGCTCAGTCCGGGGTACTCTCAGATGGCACTTCTGCTCCCCATGCCGGCTCTCTTTCTTCCTTCCCACCCTGTCTTTCTTCCTTTTCTTTTTTCTTTTCTTTCCATCAAAGGCTGATGCTACCAGAGAAAAAGTTCATAAAAATGTTATGTCCACCATAAAACCCCTAATGTGGCATTCTGCATGATCCATGCATTAACATTAACATTTCCCAGACAGTTATTGTGAGATAATGGTCCCAGCCATAATTCAGCGGCAGCGTTCCTTCGAGCAAATGTTATGGAGGAATAAATGACTTGCCGAGTGTGCTGCTGCATTGGTGGTGGGGGGAGGTGAGCGACTAGAAAATGCAGACTCTGGACCTTAGAGACCCCAGCATGGCTGCAGAGGGGTCTGGGGCTCATTCTAAGTCTGACCACGGACTCTTAATGGACCACGAGGCCAAGCCCTTTACATTCTGTCCCTGTTCTCCACAGTCCCCATCCTTCTTCTGAGAGCTATATTAGGAGGATTGGCCAGGGACAAGGATGCAAGGCACCCGGCTCACATGCAGGGCTGAGAGGGTGATGAGCGGTTTCAGTACCTTGACCAGCAGCATCCTTCTTTCCATCACTCCCCCTGTGGCCCCAGCACACCACCCTCACCTCTGGTACAGCACTTCCCACCTTGGGTTTTCATTATCTGTTCACGTGTCTGTGTCCCCTGCTATAACCAGGGCCCTCCATATAAGCAGCAAACACATTTTAGTCTTTTTGGTGACCTAGCCTAAAGCAGATGCTCATTATGTGTTGGTTAAAAGTGGGGAAGGATGGATGGGTGATGGATAGGTAGATGGATGGATAGTTGGATGAGGGAGAGCAACAGAAAAAGATTCAGAAATGAAAGCAGGCCATAAGATGAACAGGATTTGACGTACGTGATAAAGGAGGAAATACCTGAAACAACATTTGTGGAGCAAAATCATAAGCGTGTGGGCTCCAATGGGCCTTCGGGGCTTGCCACCATGCTCCTTTCACTCTTCCTGAACAGGATACCTAGAGGGTTGGGCTCCACACCAGGACTAGAGCTCTGGACCACAGGTTCAGTTCTCTACCACCTGTCATCTTGCCCCTCACACGCAGGCTAGCTGTATGCAAGAGAAACTTTCTCTATTCTCAAGGAGCTTGCTTCCTAGTGCAGGGGACACATCAGGCACAGAATCGACTTAGCGAGTTAGCCTGCAAAGTGGTTGTGCCGGGGACCCCTCCCCTCACCCAGGGGTTAAGCTCACAGCGAGTGCCACAGTGGGAAATGTCCTCAACTAGGAGACTAAAGGGCAGGACAAAGGATCCAGGCCTTGAAGGATGAACAAAACCAGAAAAGGCAAACCTGGAGGCCAGGGAGAACATTCGAGAAGAGGGAGCCGTGTGGGCGAAGGCACAGAGGTGGCTGGAAATAAGGATCCCTCGCAGATGCTTAATTCGTATCCCCGGGTGTTGAGCGCACGATCCGGGAGACCATTAGGTCGGCCTTCCTTAGAACCTGCCCCTTTTCTGCTCCTTGCTGCTCCCTCCTGATCAGTTATCAGCTTGTGGTCACGCTTTCAGCCACGTGGCTGGCTCTCTGGCTTGTGCCCAGGCTGGGCCCTCCCAGTTCCCCAGATGGCAGCTTCTCTTCTACCTCTGCCAGTCCCGTTCAGGCCCCGGGGGAAGGTCCAGCAGGAGCCCACCTTCCTTCCTGAAGTGCTGGCAGCAGGGGATCTCTGTGAGGAGCACAAAGGAGCATGAGGGCTCTCTTCCAAATGCCACACATCCTGACAACTATGATCTTTCCCAAGAGCAGTGCCCAGAATGCAGGACCAGATTTATTACGCCGGCGAAGGAGATGGCAACCTCTGCAATGCATTCAAGGGACCCTGGAGAGGCTTGGCCCCAATCAGAAACACCTTCCTCGCTCAGGGATCTCGTCATGTCCTGGAGCCGGCGGGGACCTCAGAGGTCAATGGGTTTAACCTGCCATACTGTGAAGGCACCTCCAGTAGCAGACTTTTGTCCCCTTCCTAATAACTCCCGGGGAGGGCGGCTCCTCCTGCTGAGGCAGCTCTTGCTGGTGGAACACCCTCACGTCTCTGTCACCTCCACCTCTCTGTCTCAGTTCTGTTCTCCAGGCAGCCCCGTGTGAAACCAACGTGTCCTCGGCATATGCTGCTGGTGTGTTGTGTGTGTGTGTGGTCAGTCGTGTCTGACTCTTTGCAACCCCTTGGACTGTAGCCCACCAGGCTCCTCTGTCCGTGGGATTCTCCAGGCAAGAATACTGGAGTGGGTGCCATTTCCTCCTCCAGGGGATCTTCACCCAGGGATGGAACTCTTGCACTCTTGCATTGTAGGCGATTCTTTGCCACTGGGCCCCTTTACCACCTGGGAAGCCCCTCCTCTGCATAATGGTTCTTTAAATATTGAAGGTAATATGCACTCCTCTCCCCACGTCTTCTATTCTTCAGGTGTCTACCTTTCTCTGGCATGCTAGCCTCCCTCCCCAGATGCACTGATGATGATCAGGTCTCCCCTTCGGACGTAAACACAACCCTCCAAAGTGGTCTGAGCCATTACCCCCTTCACTTGGATTCATAGGAGGGCAGCCTCAGATTGCAATTATCTTTTTATTGTTTTGGCAGCCACATCATAACACTGGTACCTACTGAATTTTTTTTTTTCATATGTGATGCTTTTAAGCTCCATCTCCCTCACTTACACTGTCTGCATTTTACTCTCCCAGTATAACTTTATATTTCTCTCTGTTCGACATCATCGCCTTGCTTTCAGCCTGTGTTTCCTGCCTCACAAGCTTTCAATCTTAATTCTGTCTTTAAACACATTAAGTGTCCCTTCAGTGTGTGGATGGTAGACACACCTTCTACAGTGGTATGCAAATTGTTGGTAACGATGCTGAACAACCCAAGCTGGTTATTTCAACATGAAATATCTCCCTTCATGCTGAAATCTACTAATCAATACTGACTGGGGACAGTCACAATCTAGCTAAAAGTTCACCTACCACTTTTCCCATCCAACTTACTCCTTTTTAGTGAAACACAGTAGACATGCAATATTATGTTAGTTTCAGGTGTACTGCCTAGTGATTTGATATTTGCATGTATTACAAAATGATTCCCATGGTAGGTTTGCTGCTGCTGCTGCTGAGTCGCTTCAGTCGTGTCTGACTCTGTGCGACCCCATAGACGGCAGCCCACCAGGCTCCCTGTCCCTGGGATTCTCCAGGCAAGAACACTGGAGTGGGTTGCCATTTCCTTCTCCAACGCACGAAAGTGAAAAGTGAAAGTGAAGCCGCTCAGTCGTGTCCGACTCTTCGCGACCACATGGACTGCAGCCTACCAGGCTCTTCCATCCATGGGATTTTCCAGGCAAGAGTTCTGGAGTGGGGTGCCATTGCCTTCTCTGGATGGTAGGTCTAGTAACTATTTATTTGTCCGCATGCATCCAGCTTACACTTCCATCTTATGCCATCTTATCCTATCCAGACAGATGTTGTGGAAGATGTCACAGAGCTTGCTAAAATCAAGATAGGTCTTGGAATCTTCCTTATCTACTAGCCTAGGGGTTCTAAGTGTTTTTTAAGGGCAACAAAGTTAGCTTGATGTGATTGTTTTTCAATAAAACTATTCTGGTTTTGGGTCATCACTTATTTCTTTCATAAATATTCCAATTTGGAATTTTTGTTAGCAATGAATATCAGACTTACTCTCATGTAGCTTCCAGAATCTAATGTTTACCACTTTAAGAAAACACAGCTTCTGGGACTTCCCTGGCAGTCCAGTGGTTAAAATTTCACCTTGCAATGCAGGGGCTGCTGGTTCAATCCCTGAAACTAAGATCTCACATATCTTTTGGCCCAAAAAACCAAAGAAACAAACATAAAACAGAAGTAATACTGTAACAAATTCAATAAAGACTAAAAAATGATCCACATCAAAAATATCTTTTAGAAAGACAACACAACTTTTGCATCTTTCCATCTCTAAAAATGTTCTCTTTCTATCGGTTCACAGATAGCAGTGGTTCTATAGTTCGAAGTTCTTTCTTTACTCTAAGATGTGATTTGCTTGTGTCTGTAGCCTTGATTTTATTTAAAGCTAGAAGATGCTCATTTACCATCTCCTCACCTATCTCAAACTTGAAACCTTTATAAATCATTTTTCTGGTTTGATGATCACTGTCCTTGAAGAAAACAAAGCAAAGTGGGAGTTAAATCATTTGCTTTCCTTCTGTCATCTGTAACCTCCTCCATCTGCCCCAGGCTGTAGCCGCCTTCATCCCTTATTTTTGTCTCTCTCTGTTTGCTTCAAGTATTGCCTTTTTTTAAGAGAGAGAAGAGAGGGAGCGTGTGAGGGAGGGGGTGTAGGGAGGAGAGTGTTTTCAGGCTCCACTTCATTCTAGTCTTTGGCCTTCCCAGCGCACTTCTAATGGGTTCAGGCTACTCTTGTGTCTTGTTTTTTGTTGATAAGCCCCTCCTTTCATCTTCTGCATATGTGCTTCTAAGCCATCATGGAGCTCAGATTTGAAAATGCAGGCAAAAGATGTGATGTCCATTACATTTCCTATTCCCCATTAGAAAGACATAGGTCAAACCCTCCTCTCTTAAAAACATAATTAGCAATGAAATTCAGCCCAACCAATATTTCCTCCTTTGCCCAAGGCATAGTTCTAAATATAGTGGGTGATACAGAGGTGAGCAAGAATGTCCCCACGATGGACGAGGCAGACACGCAAATTACCATAGCCCTAGACAGGATGAGACGAAGATGACAGTGCTGGCTTATACAGAGTGTTGCGGGAGTCCCCAAGGAAGAGGGACCATTTCTACCTGAGAAGATCAGGGAAAGACTCGTGCAGGCGGTAGCATCTGAAGTGGTCATGGAAGGCTGGGGAGTGTATCAGAAATCGGAGATGCAGAGAGGGCTGTAAATTTCTTGCTGCTGCTGCTGCTGCTGAGTCGCTTCAGTCGTGTCCGACTCTGTGCAACCCCATAGACGGCAGCCCACCAGGCTCCCCCGTCCCTGGGATTCTCAAGGCAAGAACACTGGAGTGGGTTGCCATTTCCTTCTCCAGTGCATGAGAGTGAAAAGTGAAAGTGGAGTCGCTCAGTCGTGTCCTTAGGGAGGCACAAAGGCAAAGAAACAAGATTGTGTTTGGATAACAGCAGATGACTTTATGTAGCTGGACCACAGTGGGGATTGGGGTGGACTGTAGCCCTAGACATGCATCTCAGGCTTTGTCCTCTACCATGGTGCCCCATCCAGACACTGGGAGGGGAGTTTGAGGGAGAGTGAATACATGTATATGTATGGCTGAATCCCTTCGCTGTTCATCTGAAACTATCACAATATTGTTTTGTTAATCAGCTATACCTCAATACAAAACAGAAAGTTTACAAAAAAATAAAACACTGAGCACAACACACTCTCAAATAAACTCATCAACACCTCCACTAAACCTATTATTCCCCTGGTATCACTTCCCTTATCCACCTTTCTTGGTGACATCACCATCCTCCCAGTAAGTTGAACACTGAACTTAGAATCGAAAGATCTCCACATGAATCTTGGGTCTAGCTCTTCATTTCCCTGAACCTTTATTTCTTCCCTTTCTTTTTGTCCATTTTGGCTCTGCTGGGTCTTCCTTGCAGCATGCAGGAAGTGCCTTGTGGCTGTGCTGGGTCTTCCTTGCAGCATGTAGGAAGTGCCTTGCATGTGTCAGCTTCTGCGCTGTGGTGTGTGGGCTCTAGAGCTCGCCGGCTCAGCAGTTGTGGGGCATGTGGTCTCTAGTTGGGGCACTCAGACTCAGTTGCGGGATCTTAGTTGCCTGGCCAGGGATCGAACCTGGGCCCCCTGCATCGGGAGCACAAGTCTTATCCACAGACCACCAGGGAAGTCCCTGAGCCTCTGTTTCTTCATCTGTAAAGTGAGGGAACAGGGCCTAACTTTCCTCCTCACATAAGAGGGTCATGAGGATGAGACGAGAAATCGTGGAAGGAACTGCTTTGTGAATGGTAGTGCTGGCCAAGCAAGGGCACCGCCACCCCGATGATGCTGGTCCCCCCCGGGGCGGGAGCCCAGGGCGGTAAGTTGTCAGGAATGAATCTGTGGTTTCCTGTGGGTGGTGCCCGATGCTCCTGTCAGTGTAGAGACTTGTGAAGGGAACTGGGAAGGTGAGTGGGGCCGGGTGGGGAGGCCAGAGACAAAGGCAGAGACGGGGGCAAGGCCGTTCGGAAGTCGCAGACCCAAGCCCGTTTCGGTTGGGGCTGTTTCTGAGACTCTTCAGAGCTGCGGGAGCTCACGCCGAGTGCCGGGCTCTGTGGGACGTCACCCTGTCACGCCTCCAGGAAGCAGGCTGTGAGGTGAATCAGGAATGTTCTTGGCGCCTTGCTGCAAGACTCCTAATGCAGAAAGGCAGGGTGTGGGAGGCATGAAGGCAGGGCCTGAAGGTGCTCCAGGCCTCAGATAACTGCTGGTGCAGACACGTGCCCGGCCTGTCCACCTCCCGCCACACGCCGCACCCTGTGGGCCTTGTGGACACACGGATGACAAAGCCACCGTCTCTGACCTCAGAGAAGGCCAGGGGAGAGGCCAGAACTCTTAACCCAAGGTGGTCAAGTGCGTAACAGAGAAGTGCTCAGGGTCTCAGGAGCCACCAGCGGCCAGAGAGAAAGGATACTCAGCAAAGCCTCCAGAGAGAGTCCAGAGACATAGCGTGTGTGTCCAAGTAAATGAGGCCAGCATGGGTACTCCAGGAAGAGCGGACAGCAACTCAGAAGCACGGGGCACAGGGAAGTGTGCTGAGCGCCGGAAATGCCTGTTTACACCCTGCGGTTGGATCACGGGAGATGTGAGAGGGGGAAGAGACGGCAGAGCTGGGAGCGTAGACAGGGCGGGTGGGAAGGAGAGGGTAAAGTACCTTAACAGTGAGATATCAGATGTGATGGAAAGGAGGTGAGAGAAGGGGGAGGAAGGACGAAGAGGAGGTGAGGGTGTCTCCAGGTTTTCTTCTTTTCAGAAAAACCTTTTTTGTTTGTTTGGCCTCACCGGGTCGTAGTCGTGGCACATAGACTCTTGGTTGCGGCATGTGGGATCATTGTTCTCTGACCAGGGGTGGAAGCTGGACCCCCTGCATTGGGAACATGGAGTCTCAGCCACTGGACCACCAGGGAAGTCCCCAGGTTTCCTTCTTGAGTGACTGCAGCGACAGTGATGCCATTCATCCAGAATGAGGAACAAACGTGGGGAGCGTGGGCAGAGTGGAGACGGTGGGGCTCATAGCTGGGCATGGTTGGGTTTGGGGTAGGGGGTGGCATGGAGTATCTGGACCACATCCTACCTTTTTCAGTCATGCACCTAAGTCCTGCTGTCCCAAGTAGAATCAGCTGCACTAGAGCCCCTGAGGGCAGAGACTGGATCCCACTCACCTCTGTACCCAGTGCTGGCATGTAGCATGAGCCCTCCATGGTTACATTCTCTTTACCTTCTCTGCCTGAGTTTCTTCACGCACTCGAGAATGCCTCCAAAGGCAGTACGGAAAAGCAAACAAATCCAGTGATTCCAGGCTGTGCCCCGACCAGGCTTGGGGTATGGAGTGTGCTGCTCAACCCTGGAGCCTGTGCTGTCTGGTTTGGTGGCCACCAGACACATGTGTCTATCAAAATTAAAAGGAAATTAAATTACAAATTCAGTTACTCAGTTGCAACAACCACAATGCAAGTGCTTACTAGCCATGTCTATGGTGTTGATACTATGAAGAGAGATCTCGCTGCAGAGAGTTCTGTGGGGTGGTGCACAGAGCATCACCTCACAGGGTCTCCAAAGGTTAACAAGGTCATGCGTGTAAAGCTGGGCGAGACAGCTTGCTCATGGGAACCTTCAATAAACTTTGGCTGTAATATTCACAGTGAACGGGGAGACAGTCCAAGATGAAAAAGCCACAGGTGCCTGTGAGTGCCAATATTCACGTCAGGGAGAGCTGACAGGACCTCAGCATGCACTATGAGAATTTGGGGGGTGATGCGAGAGGCGCTTCCTCAGGAACCTCCGGAAAGAGGCACCTGGGGGACCTCAGATGATCTCAGGAAAACTGCGGGGCGGTCCCTACGGTGACGTCATTTCCTTGTGGATCTGGGTGTGGGTCAGCTCTGCGTCCCGGACTGTAGCAGATGGGCTGGGACCTGGGGGTGGGAGGGGAGTGGGGCCCCTGGCTCCAAAGTCCATCTGCGGTGTAATAGCGGGAAAGGCATGGAGCACGCGTCCAGATGGCCTGGCGATGTCTCTCCCTGAGTACGTGCTGCGTCTCTGCAGGTTCCTGCCCCTCTTTTGTGCCCTGCGTGTCTGGGGCCAAATGAGCAGGATCTGTCACTGACCTGGGAGTCTGCAGGGAGGGTGGAGGGGTTGTGGCCAGAGGCCCCCTGGGCAGCTGGGACAGAGAAGCAGGCAGTGATGCTGGGAGGCTCCCATTCTCAGGGGCCATCACAGCAAGCCTCATCTTCCATCCCTGAGCTGGGCACCAGCCCAGACCAGAAGGCAGAGATTTCCCAACGAGGAGGTCCCAAGGTTCCCCAGCCCAGCAGACAGCCCTAGCTGAGGGCCTCTGATAGACGGACATGGGCTTATCCCTGATCCGCTGCTTCCCTGAAGGCAAAAGCCGAATATTCGCCTTGGCTGGGCAGCAGGAGTCGGGGAGGGCAGTCTGGTGTGGTGGGAAAGCCCCAGGCCGCTGGACACCAGCCCGGACATGCTCTCTCACTGACCCTCCGTGTGGCTGCGGAGTCAAGCCCCTCCAATCCAGGGGCTGGACAGGTCATCTGGAAGTCCGTCTAGCTCCCTGTTCTACCATGGCGTGTGGAGGTGGCAAGGAGGGGGTGGGAGTGGGCTGCGGTTTTCCCTGGGCTGAGACCTGCTCACAGACAGAGATTGTCTTCTCAGCCGAGGGGCCCTGTGCAGCTCTCCACCCCGCCGCCTCCCTTCTCTGCTTCCTAGCAGGATGGATTGAGGCAGTGTGGAGAAATCCGAATAACTAATCAGAGTCCTCATTAACCCCCTGCCGGGATGCTCAAACATTCACTTTGCTGTTTGTGAAGCAGAAAAAAAAAAAAAACCCTCTCCCTACATTAAAATTGATACATTATTAATCCCTGTGCTCCTGACCTGGGGGCCGGCTCACCCCATCCTGCCTGAGGCCCAGCGGCTTGGTCGCTACCTCGGGCCACTTGCACTTTCTATTATTTATCGGCCTGCACAGAGAGGCCTCTCTTCACAGCAGCGGGCTTGGTGCCAGCTTGGAGGCAGCTGCACTGTCTTCTCCCTGGTGGGCTGGGCCCCACCCCAGGGTGCACCTCCCAGGTTGCTGGGGTGGGTGGGTTGGTGAACGGAAGTATGGACATATGTTTCTCTGACCCGAGAGGGTGTGGTGAGCCGCTCTATATTTCAGGTGAGCCAGCCCAGGGAGCAGGCAGCCTCGTAGTCTAGCGTGGCTGTGAAGCCTGAGGGTTGGTCTGGACCTTTCCGCACATCTCGGCCCACTGTGCCCCATGAGCTCCCCGGCACCACCCACACC
Organism: Budorcas taxicolor; assembly: GCF_023091745.1. NCBI lineage: Eukaryota > Metazoa > Chordata > Mammalia > Artiodactyla > Bovidae > Budorcas > Budorcas taxicolor. Next base: position 29,051,493 of record NC_068934.1, read on the forward strand.
AGGCCTGAACGCCGTCCTCTGGCTCTGCATCTAGGCAGGCAGCCCGCGTGCCCAGCACATCAGAACAAGAATCTACAAGTGAGAGTCCTGTGCTGCACCTTGAACCAGGAGCTATGGGGAGCCAAAGCCATTCAGGGCCTGGCTCCTGCCCTCAGAGAGATTGCCCTGCAGTGGGGTCAACAGATACCCTCTGCCTCCCACCCCCCGGGCACAAAAGTTCCTGGGGAAGGGCAGGAGGAAGGAAGGAGGAAACCTGAGTGGTACAAAGGGCTCCTCTGGCTTCTCTGAGCCCAAGATGCTCTGGAAGAGACAAGACCTGCTGGGAGGCCCTCATTCCGTCTGCTCGGTGCTGGCTCAGCTCTCCTCCTACCGCTCTATTAGGGTCTGGCTGCATCCCTTGCCAGTCTTGACCTGTGAACTCACAGTCAGCATCTAGCCCCACGTAAGCTGCATTTTGTGGTCCTCCGTGTTATAGGTCCCTAAAGACAGCTTTGTCAGGAGAAGGAGTAAGAGCTGAAAGTGGAGGATGAGAAGAGAGAGGACTTTAACCCCTAGCTCACTTCCAACCACTTTAATTTACGACGTGAGCGGTGGCCAGAGGTCACCTTCCTGATATTTGGCTAGGGTTGGCGTGCATGATCATTCAACCAATGTCTGTGAGTGCCACTGTGTGCTAGGAGGCAAGGTGAGCTGAGCAAACCTGAATCCACGCCCACAGGGAGCCTAGTGGAGAAAGCAGGCATAGCCCACCTCATCGCAGTTGAATATGTAATTATAAACAGCAGTAAGTGGTACTGAAGCCTGAAATGCAATATAAAAAGGCGGCCTCCCTGGTCTGAGAGGTTGGTGTTGCTCCCCTGGAGGAAGCGGGTCCAGCTGAGATGTGAAGACTTGCTAGTGCCAGGTGGATGAGAGAAGAACATCTTGCAGAAAGATGGGGTGGCTGTGCAAAGGCCCCGTGATGGGAAGAAGCATGTCCTGTTTGAGGACCAGAGGCCTGAATGGCTGGAAGGCCAAGAGCCAACTAGATGAAGGAGGAGAGGTGGGCAGGGCCAGACCACACCTGGCCTTCTGAGCCAAGGTAAGGATTTTGGTCTTGATCTCAAGAAGAGTGGGAAACCAGTAACTGAAACCAGCGAGAAGGAGGCGAGGGCTTAGAAAGGAATTTTCACTTCAAAGAGGTCTCCCAGCTGTTCAGCAGAGAACAGATGGCGACCATCTATGTATTCAGTGGGTCATCTTAGTCCCTAGCCATTTGTTTTCTAGCTCCCACTTTGGTGAGCTGAAGTCTGTGGAATGTGCTGGAGCTTTTTTTTTTTTCTTTTAATATTTATTTATTTGACTGCACCAGTTCTTGGTTGCGGCATTTGGGATCTTCCAGTCTGCATTGCAGCATGTGGGATCTTTAGCTGCAGCATGTGGGATCTTTAGCTGCAGCATGTGAACCCTTAGCTGTGGCCTGTGGGATCTAGTTCCCTGACCAAGGATCGAACCCGGGTCCCCTGCATTGGAAGCTCGGAATCTTGGCCATTGGACCACCAGGAAAGTCCCCTGTGCTGGAACTTTATGAAGGGAGGTGTATATATACCTAAATTCTGATCACCCAGCTCAGAACTTGCAAGAATGAACTCTCACCCTTGAAGTGGCATGCCCCTTTTTCTAACTCTGCAGAGACTCATGTAGTTGTGACCACCTCCCTGGGAGGTGCCAGGAGGGGCAGCAGCTGAGTGGATGGACGGGGAGAGCAGGGAGGAAGAGGGTGAGGGCTGCGGAGGAGCAAGGAAGCAGAGGTGGGACTTCCGGAGGATCATGCACGATCCTGGCTCTTTAAAAAAATAAATATATAAATTTATTTATTTATTTTGGCTGTGCCAGGTCTTAGTTGTGGCACATGAGATCTAGTTCCCTCAGCAGGGATTGAACCCAGGCTCCCTTGCCTGGGAGTGTGGAGTCTTAGCCACTGGACCACCAGGGAAGTCTTGTGCTGGGTACACGCAGGTACAATGACACAGACACACCTCCATGGACTGCAAGTGCCTCTTCCCTGTTCTGGCTAATGGCTCCTCTGTCTCTGTTTTTCCAGCTGCTGCTCCTACAGAAACTGCTCTTGTTTAGGATGAAGCTCTTTCTCTTTCATTTCAATGGACATTCATTTATCTTAGCCTATAGATAAGGGTGCTCTAAGGGCCCAAACCCACACAGTTTCCTTGCCCTGGAGCAGCCTGCCTACTGGGGAAGCCAGGTATATAAACGGTTGACCCTTAGGAGGCAGAATGAATCAAGCCCAAGCGCAGGACCACTGGACAGCCCAGTTTGCCTGGGACTGTTTCAGCTGAAGCATTGCAGTGTCAGTCATTCAGTCGTAGCCAACTCTTTGCAACCCCAAGAACTGTAGCCTGCCAGGCTCCTCTGTCCTTGGAATTCTCCAGGCAAGAATACTGGAGTGGGTTACTGTTCCCTTCTTCAGGGGATCTTCCCATCCCAGGGATCGAACCTGGGTTTCCTGCATTGCAGGCGGATTCTTTACCATCTGAGCCACCAGGGAAGCCTTGAAGCCTTTAGTGTCTGTGTAATTATCAATCGTGCTCTCCTCCCCTGTCAAAATTGTTCCGCTTTGGTGGTACCTTGTACACGGTCACCCTAACAATGGGTCACGGCTGTACAGAAGAACGAGCCACTCTTTGCAGGAATCCAGGAGACATCACATGATGAATAATGTTTCACCTGAGCCTTTGAAGAATGAGTCGTAATCCAGTGACTAGAGCAGGGAAGTGTACCATCTTCATCCTGGAAAGCAGCAGGCCTCGCAGAGGCTGTGAGGAGATGAGCACAGCTTACCTGCAACCTAGACCAGCTCAGCAAACATTTTATGGAACGTTTCAGACAGTAAATATTTCAAGTTTTATGTTGTGTCACAGCTGCTCAACTGCCGCTGGTGTGGAAAGTAGACCTAAGCCAGAGTAAAGGAACAGCGGGGCCGTGTGCCGATAAAACTTTATTTACAAAAAACAGGCAGCCTCAGGATTTGGCCTAGGTGTAGTTTGCCAGCCCCGATCTAGAGGTTGTGAAGGAGAGTTATGAGACATACACCTGGAAAGTTCGGCAGGACTTGAGAGGTCTCAAATAGCTGACTTATTTATATCAATAATAAAAGTGTTTGTGAACACGGAAGTGACTCATCGAAGGCCCTAGGGTTTGGAGCACACTGGAGAGAAGCAGGGAGCAGAGAGGAAAGCAGACTGGCTGGGCCCACCCAACAGCCCCCTGGAGGCAGGTCTGTGGATGTGCTCCTGGGCTCTGATCATCCTCTGTGGAACCTTCCCTTTTGTTCTGACACACACCCTGCCCACTCCCTGTCCTCAGGGGGCTCACACTCTTGTGGGCAGACACTGTGACAGGGTGCCACCCCCTCCTTTCCCGTGAAGGCAAGGCAATTGGAGACCACCCTCCCCTCGCCTTCCAGCTATGCAGGATGGCTGGCCAGGGTCTCATGACCACGGGGGTGCCCCGGGACTGCCCCCGCTCCATCCCCAGCACTCCCGAGGGGTGGACTCTGGTGCCTTCATGGTTTAATTATTATGGCAGACTCCTGGCTGCACAGCTGAAAGGGGGCGCAGTTAGCCATGTGTCCCCCATGTGTCCCCCAAGCCCCACCATTCCAGTGAACATCCCCACAGAACAAACCACCCACGTGTCCCCCAAACCTACTGTTCCTGTGAACATCCCCACAGAACAACTGGAAATGTCCTCCCACACTGCGGAAAGCCCAGCTTCTGTGGAGTCCGGGAGAGAAGGGGCGTTAGGTTCTCCTGGTCTTGTTTTGCTTCAGGGTCTTTTCAAGCAGAAAGCCCTGCTCCGCTTCCTCCCTTTGTCCTGGGGTCCTAGGCATGCGACCTCCTCGGCCCCCCAGCACAGCTCTCTCCACTGTGGGCAGGGCCCCATCTCTTTCTTTCCTGTAACAAAGCTGCTGCCTGGGTACATTTTTACTGGTGCCAGGCTCACTCACCCCAAGTGGCAGATGGCTAACTGTACCCCCTTTCAGCTCTGCAGCCAGGGTCTAACCCCAGGCATAACTTTAAGTTGTTGTTATTTAGTTGTTAAATCATGTCCAACTCTTTTATGACCCCATGGACCTTTGCGACCCGCCAGGCTCCTCTGCTCATGAGGTTCTCCAGGCTAGAATACTGGAGTGAGTCACCATTTCCTTCTCCAGGGGATTTTCCCAGCCCAGGGATCAAACCCAAGTCTCTTGCACTGGCAAGCAGATTCTTTACCACTGAGCCACCTGGGAAACCCATAACTTTAAGGGGGTGCCCCCAAACTCAGCAATCAAGAGAAAACATATTTTAATGCAATATTTTTAGACCTCCAAATTAATGACAAAAAATGCATGATAAACAAAGCATCAACATTTTCAACACTAGCAGAATCAGTATTACCAATTCTTCCTTTTGAGTTAAAATCAAATGTGTCTAAGCACACTTATGGGTCCTGAATTCATCCCCATTAAACTTTGTGGAACACCCTTAAACTTTGTGGCCAAGGCAGGTACCAGTGGTCCCAGCCCCAGGAGATGCCAGAGGAGGAGGTATGACTCTAGGGCAGGGGGCAGAACAAGTTAAACTTGATATAGGAGATAACAAGGTCTTTAAATCCCAAAAGCCTCTTGATGAAAGTGAAAGAGGAGAGTGAAAAAGTTGGCTTAAAGCTCAACATTCAGAAAACGAAGATCATGGCATCTGGTCCCATCACTTCATGGGAAATAGATGGGGAAACAGTAGAAACAGTGTCAGACTTTATTTTTCTGGGCTCCAAAATCACTGCAGATGGTGACTGCAGCCATGAAATTAAAAGACGCTTACTCCTTGGAAGAAAAGTTATGACCAACCTAGATAGTATATTCAAAAACAGAGACATTACTTTGCAGACTAAGGTCCGTCTAGTCAAGGCTATGGTTTTTCCTGTGGTCATGTATGGATGTGAGAGTTGGACTGTGAAGAAGGCTGAGCGCCGAAGAATTGATGCTTTTGAACTGTGGTGTTGGAGAAGACTCTTGAGAGTCCCTTGGACTGCAAGGAGATCCAACCAGTCCATTCTGAAGGAGATCCAACCAGTCCATTCTGAAGGAGATCAGCCCTGGGATTTCTTTGGAAGGAATGATGCTAAAGCTGAAGCTCCAGTACTTTGGCCACCTCATGTGAAGAGTTGACTCAGTGGGAAAGACTCTGATGCTGGGAGGGATTGGGGGCAGGAGGAGAAGGGGACGACTGAGGATGAGATGGCTGGATGGCATCACTGACTCGATGGACGTGAGTCTGAGTGAACTCTGGGAGTTGGTGATGGACAGGGAGGCCTGGCGTGCTGCGATTCATGGGGTCGCAAAGAGTCGGACACGACTGAGTGACTGAGCTGAACTAATCCTCACAGAAGTTCCTCCTCAGTGTCCATTTTCTCCTTCACAGCCTGGCTTGCCACCTTTTTGCCTGTTCTCCCAGCCAGCACCTTCCGCTCCTTCCTCTGCTCTGAGATCTATGCTCCTCTATCCGTGTAAGGCTCTAGACTAGATTCGCGGGAAGTGAGTGGGGAACTTTCAATTCCCCACACTCCCTTTCATTTACCTTTTCTCCTTTGCCCTTGTTATCTGATCCTGTGTATTTACTGCCTTGTTATCACGTGTCCACCACTCCTATCTCGACCAGACCAGAAAGTAAACCCCATGAATGCTGAGATTTTTATCTGTTTTGCTAATAATTGTGAACAGTTCCTGGCACATAGCAGACACTCAATAAACATTTGTTGAATGAGTGAGTGAATAACAGTCGAGTTCCCTTTTGTTTTCCTCTTTCCCCTCCTGGAGTAGGCCTGGCTTCCCCTTTAACAGCCAGAAGACCTTAAACCTTTTTCCTAAATGAAAGAACATCTGCCCTGGGCCTCCACCCTAAGCTGTGCAAAAAGGCAGCAGAAGCTTTGAAATCACAGTTTTTACTTAACAAATCCAAGCTGGCCAAAAGAAACAAATATTTTCCAGAGCAAATTTCAAGGTTTCCAAGGTATGTTGTACATTTTTTTTCCTTTTTAATAGAGAGTGATGTCCAAGGGAAGATTTAAACTTCTTGTAAGCTGAATGAATACTGATTCTTTTTGTGACCTTGGCCAAGATTCTCTAAGTCTCAGTTTTGATATTCCGTCTGTCGAATGATGTATTGATTCCAGTACTACCAACTTCACAAAGTCACTGTCTAGCTCAAGCAAAATGTTAAAAGCTAGCTGGACATGCTTTGGGATATATAATCGTCGTTGGTACATAGAGGTGTTCGAGGTCTCATTAGCAGCTGGCCAAGCTTCCCAGATGGCACAGTGGTAAAGAGTCCACCTGGCAGTGCAAGAGATGCAAGGCACTTGGGTTCAATCCCTAGGTGGGGAAGATGCCCTGGAGTAGCAAATGGCAACCCATGCCAGGATTCTTGGAAACCCCATGGACAGAGGAGCCTGGCGGGCAGTAGTCCATGGGATTGAAGAGTTGGACACGACAGAGCACACGTGCAGAAGGCAGAGCCTCGGTTCACCTGACGAGACCGCAGCAGAAGTGGCCATCCAGTCCCATCTTTCTGTCCTTACTTTTGGCTGTGCTGGGTCTTCATTGCTGTGCTTGGGCTTTCTCCAGCTGTGGCGAGCAGGGGCTACTCTCTAGCTGTGGTGCTTGGGCTCCTCATTGTTGCAGACCATGGGCTCTAGGGCACGCAGGTTCCAGGAGTTGTGGCACACAGCCTTAGCTGCCCCACAGCATATGGGGTCTTCACAGACCAGGGATCGAACCCATGTTCCCTGCTTTGGCAGGCAGATTCTTAACCACTGGATTACCAGGGAAGTCGCAGTCCTAAACTTCTTACTTTATAGATGGAGAAACTGAGACCAGACAGTGATGTACCCAGGGTCACATCCCGAGCTCAACCAGGAGGGTGATGGATAGAACCCCAGTGTCCTGACTTCTGCTACAGTTCCTGGCCTCTCTGAGTTCCTCAGTTGCTGATTCCACAAGAACAGGGATCCTGGGTGCTGCTCTCAGCCCAGGTCAAAATCACCATGGCTGGAGGGGAATTCTTGACTTTCAGCTTTCCTTTCAAATCCCAGCCCTTCCCAAGCAGTCTAGGGAGGGAGATATTTTAAATAAAACTCCTTTCCCATTCCTTCCGTATCTGAGATTCATTTCTGAGAGGTATCCAAATGAGAATTTTACAGACTTTTCATTTCTCAGCCTTTTCCTGGTTCCTTTGTGGTCCTCCAGGCACTGGTTATGACCGAAGCCTCGGAGTCGCAGGCGGTATGAATCGAGTGGGAACTTGGTGCCTGGGCCGCAGGTCATCTGATAGGCAGCCTCTCCAGATGCTCTGTGATCATCACAGGAGGGAACAGGGCCCTGCGAAGGGCACAGAGGCAGGGAGAGATTAATTTCTTCAATGTCAAGCTTCCTGTGCGTCCCTTAATGACTGAAATTTACATGTGTGGGGAAAATCGCAATTTCCCCTGGAAGGCATGGAGGGGAAGTCACAGCCATCAGACTGTTTTGCAAGTGGGTGTGTCCACAGGGCTCTGAATTGACCACACTTGCAATCTTTTGGTGTTTTACAGGGTGTGTGGCCACGGTCTTGACGGAGAACTGGAATTTATGCCTTTGCATGTCTGTGTCTCTGGGATTATTCATGTGTGTGTGTGTATTGCCATCACTTCTATCTTTGTGACCATGTGTAGATCAATGTGTGTTTCTTTAAAAAAAAAAATTATTTCTCATTTCCTGCATAAATTATTCCAAGTAAAAGGCCATCCGGAGCTCAGTTCCTAGCATCCTTTTTCAATAAAGCAATATTATCACAGCCTAGTCCCAAAACTGGTCCCAGGAGAGGCTTTTCCTAGATTCTTTGTCAAACGAAATGTCACCGACTCACCAAATGATGAGAAGAAGAATTCTTCTTGTTTATTTCCCAAGTGAAGCAGAGCAGCAGCAGCTCAGCCTCTGTGCATCCTCTCCCTGGCTGGCCAGGGAGGGGGACAGGGGGCAGGGGGGCAGGGGACAGAGGAGGCCAGCCTTGGACTCTGCCCTTTCCCTTCGCCTCTGAACCAGCTTTGTGACTATGCAAGTCACTGTTCTAACCTCAGTTCCCTCTTTCAAAAATAGGGACTATTAATACCTCCTTTACAGGGCTGTTGCAAGGACTGAGTGATAAACTGGGCCATGTAGTTTGTAAGGGGCATAGCATGTTGCGTGCCATACATTCTACATATCCTCTGCTGAATATGTGTGTGTGTGTGCTCAGTCTTGTCCGACTTTGTGACTGCATGGACTCCTGTGGCCCACCCAGCTCCTCTGTCCATGGCATTTCCTGGGCAAGAATACTGGAGTGGGTTGCCGTTTCCTACTCCAGGGGATCTTCTTGACCCAGGAATTGAACCTGAGGGTTTTGCATCTCCTGCATTGTCAGGTGGGTTCTTTACCACTGCAATACCTGGGAAATCCCCTCTGCTGAATAGATATATTTATTTACTTCTTTATTCCACCAAAAATTTATTGAACACTTAATATGAACAAAACACACATTAGGCACTAAACACATTCAGTTTAGGATGATATGATCTAGTGGGGTAGGCAAAGAGAGAACCACAATTTTGCAGGATAAGCGCTAAGAGAATTGTGCACAGGGTGCTCTAAGCTGCTAGAAATATCCTGTGGTGGCCAAGTGGAGGAGGGGGTCAGTTCAGTTCAGATCACTTAGTCGTGTCCATTTCTTTGCGATCCCACAGACTGCAGCACTTCTTTCTTCCCTGTCCTTCACCAGCTCCTGGAGATTGTTCAAACTCATATCCATCAAGTTGGTGATGCCATCCAATCATCTCATCCTCTGTTTCCCCCTTCTCCTGCCTTCACTCTTTCCCAGCATCAGGGTCTTTTCCAATGAGTCAATTCTTCACATCAGGTGGCCAAAGTATTGGAGCTTCAGCCCAGCATCAGTCCTTCCAATGAATATTCAGGACTGATCTCCTTTAGGATTAACTGGTTGGGTCTCCTTGCAGTCCAAGAGACTCTCAAGAGTCTTTTCCAACACCATAGTTCAAAAAGCATCAATTCTTTGGTGCTCAGCTTTCTTTATAGTCCAACTCTCACATTCATACATGACCACTTGATTAGACGGACCTGTCACGCGAGTGTATGTTCCTCGGTTCTGTCTCATCACAACAAAGATTTGGAGCGACGGACGTTAAAGCCCTTGGCGCGTCACAGCTCTCGGGTCTTGGACAAACCATGTTATAGCTCTTAGGCAAATCAGTGTTACAGCTCTATTTTATTTAGAAGATAGCAGGAGAATCCATCCTCGAAGCATGAGGGCATGCCAACCCAAAGACTTGAAGGGAAGAGAGTGGAGGAGAGAGAGAAAGAGCGCGCGCACGCAGGAGAGGAAGAGAGAGAGAGAGCGCGTGTTGGCTCCTCCTTTTATATATTTTTGCTTCCACCTGGGCCTGCCCTATGCAAACTGGGCTTAGCCAGGAGTGCTGTTTAACAGACCTTTGTTGGCAAAGTAATGTCTCTGTTTTTTTAATATGCTGTCTAGGTTGGTCATAGCTTTTCTTCCAAGGAGCAAGCATCTTTTAATTTTATGGCTGCAGTTACTATCTGCCGTGATTTGGGAGCCCAAGAAAACAAAGTCTGTCACTGTTTCTGTTGCAGGAAGATGGACCCCTTCCAGGGCCTGAAACTGGGCTCTTGTCTAACACTCGGAAATGAATTGTCCGAGGAGACACATGTGCTGACAAAGCAAGAGATCTTATTGGGAAAGGGCACCGGCGTGGAGAGCAGTAGGGTAAGGGAACCCAGGAGAACTGCTCTTCTTCGTGGCTCACAGTCTCGGGTTTTATGGTGATGGGATTAGTTTCTGGGTGGTCTTTGGCCAATCATTCTAATTCAGAGTCCTTCCTGGTGGCGCACACATCGCTCAGCCAAGATGGATGCTAGCGAGAGGGATTCTGGGAAGTGGATGGACACGCAGTGTCTCCTTTCGACCTTTCCCGAAATCTTCCGGTTGGTGGTGGCTTTTTAGTTCCATATTCCTTATCAGGATCTCCTGTCATAAAACAACTCATGCAAATGGTTACTACGGTGCCTGGCCAGGGTGGGCGGTTTCAATCAGTGTGCTTCCCCTAACATTTCCATTGTTTCCCTATTTGCCATGAAGTGACGCCATGATCTTCATTTTTTGAATGTTGAGTTTTAAGCCAGCTTTTTCACTCTTCTCTTTCACTTATCAAGAGGCGCTTTAGTTCCTCTTCATTTTCTGCCATTAAGGTGGTGTCATCTGCATATCTGAGGTTATTTATATTTCTCCTGGCCATCTTGATTCCAGCTTGTGCTTCATCCAGTCCAGCATTTCACCTGATGTACTCTGCATATAAGTTAAATAAGCAGGGTGACAATATACAGCCCTGATGTTCTCCTTTCCCAATTTAGAACCAGTCCATTGTTCCATGTTCGGTTCTAACTATTGCTTCTTCACCTGCATACAGATTTCTCAGGAGGCAGGTAAGGTGATCTGATATTCCCATCTCTTAAGAATTTTCCAGTTTGTTGTGATCTTCACAAAGGCTTTGGGATAATCAATAAAGCAGAAGTTGATGTTTTTCTGGAATTCTCTTGCTTTTTCGATGATCCAACGGATGTTGGCAATTTGATCTCTGGTTCCTCTGCCTTTTCTAAATCCAGCTTGAGCATCTGGAAGTTCATGGTTCACATACTGGTGAAACCTGGTTTGGAGAATTTTGAGCATTACTTTGCTAGCGTGTGCGATGAGTGCAATTGTGCAGTAGTTTGAACATTCTTTGGGATTGCCCATCTTTAGTATTGGAATGAAAACGGATCTTTTCCAGTCCTGTGGCCACTGCTGAGTTTTCCAAATTTGTTGGCATATTGAGTGCAGCACTTTCACAGCATCATCATTTAGGATTTAAAATAGTTCAACTGGAATTCCATCACCTCCACTAGCTTTGTTCATAGAGATGCTTCCTAAGGCCCACTTGACTTCACATTCCAGGATGTCTGGCTCTAGGTGAGTGATCACACCATTGTGGTTATCTGGGTCATGAAGATCTTTTTTGCATAGCTCTTCTGTGTATTCTTGCCACCTTGTCTTAATATCTTATGCTTCTGTTAGATCCGTACCATTTCTGTCCTTTATTGTGCCCATCTTTGCATGCAATATTCCCTTTGTACATCTAATTTTCTTGAAGAGATCTCTAGTCTTTCCCAGTCTATTGGTTCCCTCTATTTCCTTGCATCCATCACTGAGGAAGTCTTTCTTATCTCTCCTTGCTATTCTTTGGAAATCTGCATTCAAATGGGGAGAAGGGGGTAGGCCTCAGGGAAACTGATTAGGAAGCTGTTGCTGAGCCTGGTGGCAGAGGTGATGGAGAGGAGGAAAATGCAGCTTGCTTTGCCTGGGGGCAAAAGACAATGATTAGCTTGTATCGGGACTCACTGACCATCTCCCATTTCTGGACTGGGAAGGCGGTCCTAGAACCCAGGGTCATTCCGCAGCTGAGGGAGGGGGGTGATGGAGCAGGGGCTTCAAGACTGGAGATCTGACCACTGGGGAGAGGAATGGTGGGGAACAGCAGGAGAAGGATAGAGCCCAGCTGAGGGAAAGGAGGCTGCAGACAGGAAGGGTTTGCAGAGAAGGTCAAAGGGCTTGTGATGGAGCTGCTGGCTTCCTCAAGAAGGTTAATCCTGCTGGAAAAGTCGAGCAACTTCTTTAAATTTGAGGCTGATCTTAGGTGAGTTTAAAGGGCCAATTGCTAGGGACTTCCCTGGTGGCCTAGTGGTTAAGACTTTGCCTTCCAATGCAGGGGGTATGGGTTCAATCCTTGGTCAGGAAACCAAGATCCCACATGTCTCATGGCCAAAAAACCAAAACATGAAATAGAAGCAATGTTGTAACAAGTTCAATGAAGACTAAAAATGGTCTGCATCAGCACCATCTTTCCAGATTCCATACACATGCATTAATATGCAATATTTGTCTTTCTATTTCTGACTTACTTCACTCTGTACCATAGGCTCTAGGTTCATCCACCTCCTGACTCAAATGCCTTCTTTTTTATAGCTGAGTAATATTCCATTGTACACATGTACCACAGTTTCTGTATCCATTCATCTGTCGATGGACATCTAGGTTGCTTCCATGTCCTAGCTATTGTAAATAGTGCTGCAGTGAACACTGGGGCACGTGTGTCTCTTTCTATTATTACATGCTGAGCCACCAGGAAAGCCCCTTTCAATTATAGTTTTCTACTGCAGAAACCAACACAATATTGTAAAGCAACTACCCTCCAATTAAAATGTAAAAATAAAATTTTAAAATAGTCCATATCCCACCCCCAAAAAAAATCTTAAAAAAATAAAATAAATGGATACTTGCTTTCCACGCTGGATTTCCTATCACCAGGTTCACCTTTGTGTCTGGGCAAATTCTGCCTGGGTCTCTTGACTGCTCTTGGCCCTCCTGCTCATCTGTTCATCCCCTCATTTAACAAACACACATTGAGCCTGATGGTAGGAGCTGGAAACATAAAAGGTGAGGATGTCCTTGTTCAGCTCAGAGCTGAATGAGAAGGACCCCTCTAGTGACACATAATAACAATCAGGTGGGATTCAGCCTGGAGTTCATAGCTAAGAACTTGGGGCTTTGTCTTACAGGAGAAACAGTTCCAGTTATCAGGGGAGCGGGAAGGAGAGTGTGACTTGCCTTGTGGAGGGTAGAGGAGCATTGAGAGATAACTTCACAGAGCTGAATCTTGAAGGATGAGTATGATTTTGCCAAACAAGATCTAAACAAACCACTGTACTGTCATTTTCTTAACAACGATAGTCACCATTTATTACGGGCTTTGTCTATGTCAACGCTGAGTCCTTTATTATCCACTGAGCACATCTTATGTCTGATGTAAAGCCACTCAGTTCTGTCCCAGTAAACACCTTGTTGTTGAGTTTGGTGATCACAGAGCTAGGAAGGGGGCTTCCCCAGTGGCTCAGGGGTAAAGAGGCCACCTGCAATGCAGGAGACGTGAATTCGATCCCTGGGTCAGGAAGATCCCCTGGAAGAGGAAACAGCAACCCACTCCGATATTCTTACTGGGAAAATGCCATGGACAGAGGAGCCTGAAAAGCTGTGGTCCAAAGCTTTGCGAAGAGCTGGACACAACTGAAGTGACTGAGCATACCACATACAACTAGGAAAAGGGGGATCTAGGACGTGAATCCAGTTTCCCCACTGTACCGTGTCTCCCACCCCGACTTATTAAGAGGCATGTGTAAGGAGCATGTGAAACAACCCACTGTTTTCTTCAGATCTTTCAATTCAGAGACACACTGAGGCATAGAGAATCGTGATGCCTTTGACAATGAGTAATAATGACTCAACAGGCAAAGTCTAGCTGAACTGGTTGAGCACTGATCTGACTTAGCATTTTCCAGTAGTGGCTGCCCCTCCTATGATAAGAATGATCCTGCCGATAATCTGCATAGGTATACCACTAACCTAGTTACACATGGGAGACAAGGGAGAGATGGAAGACTCTAGCCTCTCTCTCTCTTTTTAAAATATTCATTTCTTTAACTGCACTGGGTCTTAGTTGTGGCACTCAGGATCTTCAGTCTTTGTTGCAGCATGTGAGATCTAGTTCCCTGACCAGGGACTGAACCTGGGCCCCCTGGAGCTCAGAGTCATAACCACTGGACCACCAGGCAAGTCCCAAAGACACCAGTCTTGTCCTCAAACATCTATGATGCATGCCACTGAGATTTAGACAAACATGGAAAGCAGAAGTTCGCAAAATAAAGACCCAAATAAAGTAAGATTCAGGGCCAGTCATAGGATGGAGGAGCAAGAATTTGACTTCACTCAGCTGCAGAAATTCAGAGAAAGGTAAGACTTGAGGGTTGGCTAGGATCTGGGTATCACAAAGGAAGGAGAGCCACCAGGCCCTCCAGGCGTCCCTGGTGGGCTGAGAAAGAGGGGAAGAGGGCCCAGACATGGCGTGTGCTCAGTTGTGAGATAGGGCAGGCTGGTATGGCTGGAGTAAAGGCTCAGGCTTGAAAAACCAAGGGATTAAGTAAGATAAGTAGGTTGGGGTTGATGATGAAAGACAAGAAAAGAGGCTATGAAATTTGAATTTTGTCTTCATAGACCTTGGCAAGACATTGCAGACTTTCTGAGTGAGGGAGAAGCAGTATAAACAAGCCTGTAAACTATTTTAGCCTTCAAGGAGGCCCTCTCTTCCTAGAGGATTGGAATCCAGTCTGTTTGAGATGGTCCTCACAGCTCTGGTGAACTCTGAGTCTTTTGCTGGGATGTTTGAGTTCGATAGCTGCTCAAGGGCAGTCAGAGAATAGGGTCATGTGAGAACGGGACACACCTCTTATATGCAGACAGCAGTGATGAAGAATGGACTGGAATTCAGAGGTGGAGGGTTTTGTGCTGCCTCACAGAGCAAGCTCCTGGCAGAGCTGGAACCAGCCACCCCAGCAGGGAGGTGAGAGGAACCTGTATCTTTGGGGAAATGCCCGAGGGTCCTAGTAGGCAAATCTAATGGCTGCACTATACAAAAACAGGCCCTGGAGGGTCTCCAGACAGAATGGATTCTCTCAAGGCTCTTGGGCCAGTGAGGACAAAGACTCCAGTGTTTCTGCTTGTGGGACAGATACCAGGGAGGGCAGCTCCCTAAAGTGGACAGGGAGCAGGCCTCTGGTTTGGGTGTCTGGCCAGAATTCCAGAGGCTCAGTCCTCAGCACTGCCCTGTTCATCTGAAAAGTGTAAATCAGACTCGCTGAACAGGCAAAGGTGTTCTCCAGGGAAGCCTGCCACCCATCAGAGGTCAGAGGGCGCCCTGGTTAAATGCCTCAGGGAGGCAGGGAGGGGCCTGACCAGAGCTAAAATCAGGGGCAGGGCCACTGCTTTCCTTGGGGATCTTGTGGGGACAAGAGGGGCTTTTTCTTCAAGCTGAAGGTCCTGGTTCCTCCTGTCCCTTAAGCATCTGGGCCATTGGGTCACATGGGCCCATGTCTCCCCATCTGTCTCTCTGTCTGTCTCTCTGTCCACCTCCGTGCTCATCCAGCTGCCTGTTAATTGGACCCCGGCCCAGCCCCGGGGTCAGGGCAGCGGTATTACAGACTGCCTACAAGCCTCTAGAGGAGAAGGACTTTGTATGGTGACAAAGGGGACTGAGTTTTCTCTGGAAAGATCTAAAAAGGCACACGCAGGACCCTCCTCGGGGCAAGGTGGGCATGAGCATGGGAGAGGTGGCCTTGCCCCCGGCCCAGACTGTCTTTCACTCTCCTCGGGCCCTTCTGCCCTGTGAGTTGCCCTGTTATGCTCAGAGGAAGAGAGGGCAGTGACAGAGAAAGATGACAGGCTCTCTTTCTGCCTTGAAGCTTTCCCCAGGCTGGTGGGAACCAGGCAGTTGTCAGTTCTGGGAAAGGGGAAATCTGTGTGTATTGTAGCCCTGAAGCGGTGCCCTGCGTAGAACACATGGGCATCACTTGGGACCATCCTTCCCCTCTCGGCTGTGTACTTATTAGTCCCGAGTGGGGCAGGGTTGGCGTCTTTTTCCTAAACTGGTGTGATTCCCCTCTGTGCTGTGTTAGGGGTGAGGGCAGGGACAGAGGTACAGCTGGAACAGACAGAGAAGCAAGCACTGCAGCGAGATGCAGAGAGGGAGCGCTGGCTCCTCAGGGCCAGAAAGGATTGCAATTAGAAGGAGGGGCTGCCGGACACACTGGGCAGGCAGGTCAGCCTCCTTCTGCAAGCCTGACTCGGGCCCTGTCCTCTGCCCCTGGCAATGAGGGCTTTGGCCGAGGAAGGGCAGTGGGACCAACAGCCAGCAGCAGCAGCATCCACGCTCGACAAGTTATGCCCTCTGAGATATGGAGAGCTTCGGGGTGTGTGCGCTTCATCTTTGCATGCTCAGGCCCTAACACATGGTAACTTCTCAATACATGGAGTCTACATTGAAGCAGTTTGCATCTGGCCAGAAGAAGGGAGGAAGGAATAGTTAAAAGTCTACCTAAGACCAGAGCTGTCCTCTGCCAAAATAGGTCTCAGACCCCTGGGACACGAGGCAGGGGAAGCTGACATGAGCTGAGCCCCCAGGAATGGCCCACCCCACTACTCAGGACGCATCACCTTGCCTCGTCCTTCAGGAAGCCCAGCGTTTACGTAGCATTTACACTGCAGGCTTTCCCTCTGTGCTGGTAAGAAACACAAGAACAAAGAGAGGTGGGGAGGTTGGAAGAGCGAAATATCCGGAGCCAGAAGACATGCTGTTTGCCGGCTTGTCTTCTTAGGCAAGTCTGATGTTCGACTTTCCTCAGCCTCGATATCTACCTTGATACGATGAGATCAACTACCTAACAGGCAAAAAGATATTTTGCATAAATTGCAGATGTGATGTAAATACGTATGACCTTCTGCAAGTCATTAGTTGATATTCTTTCAAATGAATATGCTTTTAGATCTGGCAACTCCACATCTATAAACTTCTCCTAAGACAATAATCAAGTCTGGAGCAAAACTCAGCTATAAGAATGGGCCTTATGGGACTTCCCTGGCAGTTCAGTGGTTGAGACATTGCCTTCCAATGTAGGGGTTGTGAGTTCGATCCCTGGGTTGCAGAGCTGAGATCCCACATGCTTTCTGGTAAAAAAAAAAAACAAAACATAAAACAGGAACAATATTGTAAAATTTAGTGGAGGCTTTAAAAAATGGTCTACATTATTAAAAAAAAAGGAATGGGCATTATTTGTTTATAGTAGCAAAAGCTAGAAATAATAGACAATTGGTTGGATAATTGTAGTACATCTCTAAATGGAACACCACATAGTCACTAAAGTGAAAGTGAAGTTGCCCAGTTGTTTCTGACTCTTCCCGACCCCATGGACTGCAGCCTACCAGGCTCCCCCGCCCATGGGATTTTCCAGGCAAGAGTACTGCAGTGGGTTGCCACCTTCTCCCGGATATATGTATGCTGCTGCTGCTGCTGCTGCTAAGTCGCTTCAGTTGTGTCCGACTCTTGGTGACCCCATGGACTGCAGCCCACCAGGCTCCTCCTTCCACGGGGTTTTCCAGACAAGAGTAGTCACTAAGATCGTATGCAAAGGTATTTATGGTATGCTGTTAAATATAAACAACTGCTTCCAGAACAAACAGTATGTATAGTATGATGCTGTTTTGAAGAAAGAAGGGTTTTACCCTTCATATTAACTGTGATTATTTTTGTATGATAGGATCACAACTCACTTTAAAATTTCTGGGATTTCCCTGGAGCTCCAGAGGTTAGGGGTTAGTACTTTCACTGCCAGCCAGAGGCCAGGTACAATCCCTGGCTGGGTAACTAGACCCCACAAGCTGTGACACACCACCAAAAAAAAAAAAAAAAAAAAAATTTCTCTGTCTTCTTTATCTATTTTGTGCAAAAAACATATATTATTTTGTAAAGGTAATAAAAATTGTTACTATATTGAAATGCATGCATGCTCAGTCGCTCAGTTGTGTCTGACTCTTTGCAAGCCCATGGACTAGAACCCGCCAGGCTCATCTGTCCATGGGATTTTCCAGGCAAGAAATACTGGAGTGGGTTAACATTTCTTTCTACAGGGGATCTTCCCAACCAAGGGATGTAATGTGAGTTCCTGCATTGGCAGGTGGATTCTTTACCACTGCCCCTCCTGGGAAGCCATTATATTGACATATTGCCCTTTAAAGATTGTTTAAAGTTAAAGAAGATATTTCATATCAAAGTACTTTGTAAACTGAACAATTACGTGGATGTAAGACGGGGTCTCTGCCTATGAGGAGCCTCCAGTTTGGAAAGGGATGAAAGACATGTACAATAATTAGACCATGGTACAGAATGTGGTGAGAGCTTTCAGAAGACGACAAGCAGTGTGTTCCTAGGAAACACATAGGGAGATACAACGGCGGCTGGCTGTAGAGGAAAAAGCCAGAATGTCCACGCTGAACACTGAAGAATGGTGAGGGTCTTTTCAGGTAGAAATGTAGAACTGGGGCAGAACAGTGGGAGGTTGTGGGACAGACTGGGGAATGGAAGGTGTTGTGAGTGGATGGAGGTCTACAGGTAAAGGGTAGAAGCTGAGCCCAGAAGGCAGAGTGGTTTGCAGCGAGACTGAACACCTGGCAACAGGCAGGCACAGGCAACAAGCACAGGCAACAAAGTAGGTGCCTGTGAGGAGGGAGGAGTCACTGAGGATTCTGGAGTGGGAGGAGACAGCTGTGCACCCATCCCGGGCGTGGGTCTGGATGGATGCAGGATGCAACTGGCTGCCTGGGAAGCGTAGCCTGGAGGTGGCTCACAAGTTGGAAGGACTTGGCCCACATGACCAGGAAGGAGGGCCCTTTCTAGGAATGTCCCTGAGAGTGGAAATGTTGTAGGAAGGGGGACCCCTTCCAGGGCCCGAAACTGGGCTGGAAATGAATTGTCTGAGGAGACACATGTGCTGACAAAGCAAGAGATTTTATTGGGAAGGGGCACCCGGGCAGAGAGCAGTAGGGTAAGGGAACCCAGGAGAACAGCTCTGTCACATGGCTTGCAGTCTTGGGTTTTATGGTGATGGGATTAATTTCTGGGTTGTCTTTAGCCAATCATTCTAACTCAAGAGTCCTTCCTGGTGGTGCACACCTTGTTCAGCCAAGATGAATGCCAGAGAGGATTCTGGGAGGATGAATGCCAGAGAGGATTCTGGGAGGTGGTCAGACATATGGTATCTCATTTTGACCTTTCCTGAGCTCTTCCGGTTGGTGGAGGCTTATTAGTTCCGTGTTCCTGGATAAAACAACTCATGCAAATAGTTACTATGGTGCCTGGCCAGGGTGGGCGGTTTCAATCAGTGTTCTTCCCCTAACAGAAATGCTGGAGATCATCTTCCGCCTGGACTGGAAAGGGATGGGAAGTGAGGAAGTGAGAGGAGGAGGACATGAGGTGGGGCTTAGGGAGGGAAGATGTGGGCTTGTTCCCCTTCTTCCTGAAGGTTTGTTGCCTGAAGTTGGGGACAGAAAACTGGGAGTCACTCACAGAAGTCACAGTCAAGACCAGTGGAGGAGAAGTGGCCTGGGGTAGGAGTACCTTGGTGCTCAGGGCATCCTCTCTGGGCAGTGGCCAGGGGGCCTGAGCCTCCTGCCGCTTTGAATGTCTCATATCTGCCATCTCTTCTCCGGAGAAATCTGAGTCCAGTGTGGGGAAGGGGGTTGTTTCAGCCCAGATTTTGCTCATGGAAATTCATTAACCGCGCTGCCTGTTCTTGGAGCCCATCTCCCAGCTCCCCTGCTTCCCTGGGCCTGCAGCTGGGAATTCATGCACCCTTCAGGATCCAGGATGCTGCGCTTCTGCCATCGTCACCTCCCAGCAGTGCAGCAGGCCAAACACACACACACACACACACACACACACACACACACCCCTACACACACACACACACCCCTACACACACACACACCCCTACACACACACACACACCCCCCCCCCCACACACACACCCCTACACACACACACACACACCTACACACACACACACACACACCTACACACACACACACACACCCCTACACACACACACCCCTACACACACACACACCCCTACACACACACACACACCCCTACACACACACACCCCTACACACACACACACCCCTACACACACACACACACCCCTACACACACACACCCCTACATACACACACACACCCCTACACACACACACACACACACACCCCTACACACACACACACACACACACACACACCCCTACCTCTCCCAGGAGCGAAGTCTTGTTCAGGCGGATGTCTGAATTTCCATTTCCCAGGGCAGCTCCCAGCCCAGCCACTTTTTAGCTCCTCCTGTTGTCCTGTCACTAGTTAATTACATTCTTTACTAAGGTGCAAATGTGTTTTTACAGGGAGACTAAGATGGTGTTAACTAGGAAGGAATTATCAATGCTAAAGACACACTTACCTCTGGTTGCAGGGCTGGGACTCTTGGCTGGAGGTGGTCCCTGAGGCTGCCCTGAAAACAAAGCTCAAGTATAGCAGCCCAGCCTCTCAAACACCCACATCCCACGACCCCCTGTCATCCTTGCCCCAAGCACAGCCTCAATTGTAGTCAAATTAGCAACTCGATCCACAAGGAGAAATTAATGTGTTTGGGAAGTGTCAGGCCAGGCCTTATACCAATGCTGACCACCAAACTCATTTTTGAACATTTTGGTCCATTTCAAATGTTGAGAAACAAAATTAACCCATTTTAATCTAATTGTTTAGAAAAGGCAGAGGAACCAGAGATCAATTTGCCAACATCCGTTGTATCACAGAAAAAGCAAGAGAGTTCAAGACAAATATTTACTTCTGCTTTATTGACTATGCCAAAGTTTTTGACTGAGTAGATCACAACAAACTGGAAAATTCTTAAAGAGATGAGAATACCAGACCATTTTACCTGCCTCCTGAGAAATCTATATGTAGGTCAAAAAACCGCAGTTAGAACCGGACATGGAACAACAGACTGGTTCCAAATTGGGAAAGGAGTATGTCAAGGCTGTATATTGTCACTCTGCTTATTTAACTTATATGCAGAGTACATCATGCGAAATGCCAGGCTGGATGAATGAAGCACAAGCTGGAATCAAGATTGCCGAGAGAAATATCAATAACCTCAGATATGCAGATGACAGCACCCTTATGGCAGAAAGTGAAGAGGAACTGAAGAGCTTCTTGATGAAAGTGAAAAAGGAGAGTGGAAAAGCTGGCTTAAAACTGAGCATTCAAAAAACTAAGATCATGGCATCTGGTCACATCACTTCATGGCAAATAGATGGGGAAACAGTGGAAACAGTGAGAGACTTTATCTTCTTGGGCTCCAAAATCACTGCAGATGGTGACTGCAGACATGAAATCAAAAGACCCTTGCTCCTTGGAAGAAAAACTATGACCAATCTAGACAGCATATTAAAAAGCAGAGACATTACTTTGCTGACAAAGGTCCATCTAGTCAAAGCTATGGTTTTTCCAGTAGCCATGTATGGATGTGAGTTGGACTGTAAAGAAAGCTGAGAACTGAAAAATTGATGATTTTGAACTGTGGTGTTGGAGAAGACTCTTGAGAGTCCCTTGGAGAGCAAGGAGATCCAACCAGTCAATCCTAAAGGAAATCAGTCCTGAATATTCATTGGAAGGACTGATGCTGAAGCTGAAGCTCCAATACTTTGGCCACCTGATGCGAAGAACTGACTCATTGGAAAAGACCCTGATGCTGGGAAAGATTGGAGGCAGAGGGAGAAGGGGATGACAGAGGATGAGATGATTGGATGGCATCACCGACTCAATGGACATGAGTTTGAGCAAACTCTAGCAGTTGGCAATGGACAGGGAGGCCTGGCATGCTGCAGTCCATGGGGTCACAAAGAGTTGGACATGACTGAGCGACTGAACTGAACTGAATCTAATTATGGTCTTCCCTGGTGGCTCAGATGGTAAAGAGTCCTTCTACAATGCAGGAGAATTGCCTTGAGAATTCTTGCCTGGAGAATTCAATGGACAGAGAAGCCTGGTGGGCTACAGTCCGTAGGGTCACATGGAAAAGACCCTGATGCTTGGAAAGATTGAGGGCAGGAGGAGAAGGGGGCAGCACAGGATGAGATGATTGGATGGCATCATCGACTCAATGAACATGAGTTTGAGCAAACTCTGGGAAATGTTGAAGGACAGGGAAGTCAGTCCATGGGGTCACAAAGAGTTGGACACGACTGAGTGACTGAACACAAACAAATCTAATAATAAATACGTCAGGCAGCTGAAGCCCCCTTTAGGTCAAGGCTGTTCTTCACTGCTTTGGGTCCTTTGCCCTCCTGATTCTTCCTTCCTGCTGCCCACCAGTGCCCTCCTCCCACCCATCAGTGTTCAGACCCCCAGATGAAGCCTGTCCGCTGGGAAAGCATCTGAAACACCTCCACACATCTGAGCAGGTGTCAACTGCCACGCTTTCTCTGATTTCCCTACAGTTTAAAGCAAGAAGCCGGCTGTGCTTCCCCAGGCTTCACAAATCACTCAGTGACCTGACCACACTTGGGGCAGAGGGGCTGTCTGGTGCCAGGAGACCAGATGGGCAACCACAGGCTATTTCCCGCCAAGACAAGGGCTGGGCTCTAACACGGCTCGGTGGGTCTGAACATGCAGCGAGGAGAGGGGCTTGAATGATTGTGTAGTAGGAGGTCTGCAGAGCACACAGAGTGTACCCTTCACCACCAGCCTGGGAGGAGGGGGCACAGAGTGGGGTCCCCCTTTATTCCTGCACCTCTAGCCTTCCTTTCTGAGCTCTGCTCTGCTCTTTCTCACAGGTGCGCTGGTTCTGGTCAACAGCAAGGGTTGCTGGCCCAGCTGGAAGTGAGGAGAGGACTGAGTGCCCTGAGGGCCATCCCAGAGGCCACCGGGATCACAAAACAGTAAGAAACCGTTCTCCATCCTTTAACACGTGGTTAAACCCTCCAGGCTTCCCTGGTGACTCAGATGGTAAAGAATTCGCCTGCAATGCAGGACACCCAGGTTTGATCCCTGGGTTGGGAAGATCCCCTGGAGAAGGGAATGGCTACCCACTCCAGTATTCTTGCTTGGAGAATCCCATGGATGGAGGAGCCCGATGGGCTACGGACCATGGACTCGCAAAGAATCAGACACAACTGAGTGACTAATACTTAGCAAGCCCTCCAGGTGGATTGTCTTTTCTTCTGAAAACCTTGAGAAGCAGCCCATAACGTTAGCTGACACTGCACATGACCTCAGAGCACACAACCCTGTACTGTTTCTCCTTGGCTCCTGGAGGATGGGGTGAGAGCTATGCCTGGTCCCTGCCTACCTCTATTTCCCTCTACATATTCCAGGGACAATAAACTCTTGTTGCTATGGAGAGAAGGGCTGTTGCTCACACCCATGACGGTCATACTTGTCCAGCCCTCTGGAGCAAGCCTTGTCTCCAGGGGTGTTTGTGAAAAACTCAGTTCCTGGACCTCACACCAGAGATCCCAAATTGTGAGTCTAGGTTTAGACAGAATCTGCACCCTGCCCCCAGTGTTTCTGATGAACCCAGAGGAAACTGCATCCAAGATGTGTGTGATGAAGTATGAGGACTAGTTCCTTAGAGAGTATAAAGCAGAGAATCTCACTTAATCCTCTTATCAGATAGGGTTCTTAAAGTCCCCTTAAGTAACCTGATGATCTCACAGACCTAAGGAGCAGTATAGGCAGGGGTTTAGAAATCCAGTTATCCAAAACAAGTCTTTTTTCTTTCCGGTATGCCATGATAAGGGCTGGATCTGTTATGGTGAGATGGGCTCCACCCCCACCCCCCCATCCCAAATCCACAGGACCCTGCTGGGGTGTTTGTAAGTTTCCCTGATGGGTTAGGGCCACCATGATCTTCTAGTTTCCCAGTCTTTGTGATCCAATATGTGCTCAGTACTCAGTCATGTCAGACTCTTTGCAATCCCATGGCCTGTGGCCCACCAGGCTCCCCTGTCCATAGGATTTCTCAGGCAAGAATACTGGAGGGGGTTGCCATTTCCTTCTTCAGAGGATCTTCCTGACCCAGGGATCAAATCCACGTCTCTCGAGTCTCCTGCATTGGCAGGCAGACTCTTTACTAGTTCCACCTGGGATCCAGTCTTTGTTTGGGGGGCAGTAATCATTGCCAGATTCCTCACAAAAGCTTGTATCCCTCAAGAGAAGAAGGAGAGAGGCGGGTAATTAGAAATATCATGTATATTGAAGAGGACACACACACACACACACACACACTCACTCACTCACACTCACTCACACTGACCACTGAACCATCTTGCCAAGGGAGCGCCAGTCTGTTCTGTTCTGGGACTCAATACAGTTGACACTGTTGCTTGGGTGGGTGCAGTCGGCAAGGACAATTTTTGCAGCTAATGCTGGAAGTGTGGCAATCAGGGAGCCGCCAGCTGTCTCACTTAAATTCTTAGCTCTCTCGCTCTCTTTTTTTAAAATCATTTTGCTTACATAATCCACCCCCTTTTTATTTTCTAATTCTCTCCTTGCAAAGCTGGCACCAGAGGGGAAGGGCTGGGGTGGAGGGGGTAGCAATTACACATCAGTTTGGGGAGCATTTACATTTTGCAATTACAATTTAAAAATAAGCCTCGTTAATGATCTCCACGTGTCAACGACAACCCCTAACTGACATACATACTCTCGTGGGCCTGCCTGCCTCCTGCTGAAGTCAGAGGCTCCGTGAGGGCGGAGGTGCCTGGGGAGATGTCGGGGAGCCGATAGCATCTGGGGGTGGGGGCAAGGGCAATGAGGTGCCCTGATGGTTGGAGGAGGGCAGGTATGGAGCTGAGCACCATAAACCAAGGGTCCAGGCTTCCAGCTTCTCTTCTCCACTCTGTGTTCATGCTCCATCCCAGTGCACCTCCTCCCACAGCTGACACAGCAGGCTCTGTCAAGGCAGACATCTCAGAAGCAATGCAGGGCTCGGGGCTGGGAGAAAGGGAACCCCAACTGCTGTTCTCCAATGTGGGAATTTTCAGGGTCCTACTGGGTCAGTGAATCCTAGTCCCCCAGACCCAGCCGTTGTGCCTGGGTGTTCATGGATTGGGCAGGGGACCTGAGTCCATACATAGTATTCAGGAAGTGAGAAGGGTTTGTTTATCCCAGCTGGGGAAAGACACTCCTCCTAGCAATGAGTGACCACACATTGATTGATGCCCTCTGATTCCTTGAGCAGGGACTTTGAAACAAAGCAGCCCAGCTTCAGATTCCAGCTCTGCCATTTGCTGGCTGCGGGATTTGGGGCAAGTTACACAACTTAGGTTTTCTAACCGTCACTGTCTCGATGGACTGGGACAACCGTGTTTACCTTGCAGGGCTTGTGTGAGGATGAAATGCCAGAACTACTGTAGGGCACCTCACGCACATCTGGCATGCAATGGATGCTCCCAGCCCCTCCCGAACGTGTCCCCTCCTGCCCACATCGAAGCTGCTTCTTTCCAACTTCTGTGGACACTAATGAAGTGTGATCCTGTCTGATATCCCCTGGTCTTCCCTAAAGTCAAGCCAGCTGCTCCATGAGCAGCTCCTGAAGTGGACCCCAGCCCCACACACTGCACCCCCACCATCTCCCTATGGGCTCCTCTGCAGGGCCCTGGCATCAGTCCCCTGCTCCAGCTTTAGCATCTCTTGGCTTCTTTCCTGCCTCTGGTTGGTAACAAGCCCATCTCCCCCTCTTCTGGGCACTAATTCAATACAGTGACCTTCCATCACGCCCCACGTATGTTCTTTATCTGTGGATGTGAAACGTGGATGGAAGCTCTGTGAGATGCCTTTTAGCCTTGGCATCTGTATTTCTCAGATTTCCCTTCCCCACTTGATTTCCCCCTGGCCAGTTACTTGTGCATGAAGCTTTCATCTCCTGGGCGGCTTCATCCAGGTCCATCTTTGAAATTACAACTTGTAGTCAAGAACTTGCATTTGTGACTTGAAACTTACATAAAACAGCTCTCCCCTAGCATAGAAAGAGATCTGCATCTTGCAAAATTCTGAGCGAGGGAGATGTTCCAGAAGCAGAAGCCGGTGGGGTAGAGCAGAGGAATGGAGAGGGGGCTGCAGAGGTGGGGTTCCTTGAGGACACGGACTGCATCTTATCGGTTTGGGTGTTTAATTGAACACAGTGAAATGCTGTTCTAAAAACTTGCTTTATACTAGGCTATATAATGGAGAGTTTTCCAGGTCAAGATAAATCGATCTAGTCTATTGTTTTTGATTGCTGCATAGTATTCTAAAAAGCCTCCCTTCTTACCCCACCTCTACCCACTAGTTCACCATCCAGTCAACCCTAAGAAACAGTTTCTGATTTAGCTGATCTTGTGGCCACTTATTGGGCTTCCCAGGTGGCTCTGTGGTAAACAATCCACCTGCAATGCAGGAGACACAGGTTCAATCCCTGGGTCGGGAAGATCCCCTGGAGGAAGAAATGGCAACCCACTCCAGTTATTCTTGCTTGGAGAATCCCATGGACAGAGGAACCTGGCGGGCTACAGTCATAAGGTCACAAAGAGTCACATAACTGAGCATGTACGCACGTGGTTGCTTATTATGTCATACAATATGTGTCAGTCTCTCTCTTTTTTAAGATGGTTTATTTATTTATTTATTTTTGGCCTCTCTGGGCAGCGTGGGAATCTTAGTTCCCCCACCAGTTATTGAACACATGCCTCCTACACTGGAAACTTGGAGTCTTATCCACTGGACCACCAGGAAATTCCCTCAGTCCCTCTTTTTAATGTGTGTGTTTATTTATGAACGATCTGCTGTGGAGGCTGGGGGAACGAGCACATATTCTTCTCCTTCCAATTTATATTAGTTTGATCAAACTATATTTGATTTTATCTATTTTTAGTCGATAGTATTATATATAATACAGAATATGTATATTACAGAGTGCACAGTGTTACACTATTTAGTATAGGGATTTAGAAGATTTTTATTCTGTTAAATAACTGTGGTTACCTCCGCATGTTGACTATAGGTTGGTAGTGAAGTGAAAGTCATTCAGTCGTGTCCGACTCTTTGTGACCCTATGGATTATACAGTCCATGGAATTCTCCAGGCTAGAATACTGGAGTGGGTAGCCTTGCCCTTCTCCAGGGGATCTTCCCAACTCAGAGAGCGAACTTGGGTCTCCTACATTGCGGGCGGATTCTTTACAAGCTGAGCCACAAGGGAAGCCCAAGAATATTGGAGTGGGTAACCGTTCCCTTCTCCAGGGGATCTTCCCGACCCAGGAATAGAACCAGGGTCTCCTGCATTGCAGGTGGATTCTTTATCAACTGAGCTATCAGGGAAGCCCCAAAGTGAAAGTGAAAGTCACTCAGTTGTGTCGTCTCTTTGCGACCCCATGGACTATACAATCCATTGAATTTTCCAGGCCTTGTCTATAGCTTGATAACAAGGTGGAAATATTATTCAGCCACAGGACTTACTCTTGGGATTTGACCCCAGGAAAAGGAATGGAACCCTGTCCTCACCACTTGGCCATTGCTTAGTCTCCTGAGCCCCCAGGTTGACGCCCACCCCTCTATCCTTCCAGCTGCCTTCCTCCCGTTGGGCTGCAGCTGTTTTATTTTCCATTGTCTTCTTCCTCCAGCCTCTTTGTTTTTTGAATTATCACCTCTAGTTATTTTTATATTGATGGGAGGGGAGTAAATGCAGTCCTCATGTATCCAAACCGGACTTGATCTTCTCTTTGAACCTGACTGACAGAACTCAGAGCAAGTCCCACGTTCCACACCATTTTCTCGTAGATCCTGAAGGTGCTGCTTCACTATCTTACTTCAAGTCTGGCAGTGAGAATCCACTTTTAGATTTCTTTTCTTTTTAAAGTTCTGAATTTCCACCACTGTGTGCTGAGGCTTGAGATTTGGTCTGCTCCTTTTTTATTTCTCTTACTCAGCCCTCGGGATCCCTTGAAATCTGAAGTCATCTATCTTGCTTCATCTCGTATCTTTATTTATTCCACTCGTCTCTGTTTTCTCCTTCTGGGGCATCCAAGGCCCTTTGCAGAGCCTGGCACATAACAGGTGCTCAGTAAATGACTGTTGGTTTCCAGGTAGGACCCCCACTCAACTTGCCTGTGGCCTCAGACAGGATCTCTCCTCTGTACCCCTCCTCTAGGCAGCAGTCAGACCCACCACGGCTCTGCCTGCCCTCCGGCAAACTGCTCTGAACAGTCCTCTTTGGAGCCTTGCGTCCAACACTGCTTCTGGGCTTGAGGAAGAAGCTAAGGGTAAGGAGTGAAGATAACGCTCAGCTCAAGCTAGAGCAGCCATAGTGGCCAGCCCCCAGAGACAGACACGTCTCTGAAACTTCAGATTTCATCAGCATCCCCTGAGCATTGATCCTGTTGGGGACCTCTCTCCTTGACCTTCCTGATCATTCTTACACGGGCCTCCTTCTCTCTTCATCTCCCGCTGCCCACTCCCCCCCTACTCCCCAGACTATCTCAGCTCACGTGCGTACACAGCCCCTGTTCGTGAAATAATCCCTGACCACGGCAAGGGCCCCATTAGGTGAGATCCTTTTTTACACTTTTATGAATCCCAGAACAAAGAAACAGCAGACTTCTCTTCCCAGGGCTGCAGAGCAGATGCTCTGACCTGAGACAGCCAGGCCCTAAAAAGGAGATCAGAGAGGCTTGTGGATAGCGGGGATCTTGCCCAGCCTGAGGCCACCTGTGCCCTTGGGGAGACATTGTGGCTGAGAATTCCCACTTTTTTTCCTCCTCCCTTCCCCAGGGATGGGCTCTGGGGGCAGACACCTCACACTCCTCTCTCCTGCCCTGCCCAGGCCACTCTGCTCTGGATAGAATCTCTACATTGGGAGTTGACATGCTTCACTTCTTCTCCCTGAACGGGCCAGACCCTGGAACACCCACATCAACAAGCGCTCAGATCCCAAAAGATCATTCTCTGTTCTAATCCAAGTATCCTAATTGGTCCCCCAGGTCCAGAGTCCACTGTGTGAATTTGTCTTCACCTCCCTGCCTCCCCGCCCTGACCTTGCCCTCCATGAGGTCTGTCTTAACTGGTACAAGTAGAAGCACAACTTGAACTTCGAGTCCACAAAGTTTCTCTAATGAAGGCAGGATTTCTTTCCACCGAGACCACAATGATAGGGAATGAGTCGTCACTGCAAAGGGCAGCATTTGAGGCAAGTTATAACTTTTGGGCAAGCGGCTAGCATTCAAAGATACCCACTGCTAATATGGAACACTTCTTGGTTGAGTGCAGTAGAAAGGGCCAGCGTATGACTCAAGTTTTCCCTGTTAGAAACCCGAGAACTAGTGACCCCTTTTCAAAGCTGGAGGTTGAAGGGATGGAGCTTCGCAGGGGCCAGGGGGACGCAGAACAGAGCTCTAGCCCCCTGCACTTTGGTTTAATTGCTTCCTGCTTTGGAGGCTGTGGGTAATAATCCCGTTGCTGGCCAGCAAATATGTCTTTGCTGGTCACCCCTTCAGAAACTGCCTGAAACCTCTCTGGGCTGAGAGAAGAAGGAGGCAGTTCTGAAAGGAAGGTTTGCGGGAAGGCGCTTTTGCAGGGGGATAAAGTTAGGACTCAGGGAGCTATGTCAAGGGATGCTCACTGAGCATGGGGTGCCCCTAACCTGAATAAAAGCCAGTCCTGTTGCATCAGACAGGCTTTCCGCAGATAGAGCCAGGTGCCTCTTAGCCTGTGAGTCACAGCATATTTCCCTCCAGAACAGGGACTTCTTTGCAGCTGTGGGTGGTCCTTGGAAAACCATGGGTGGGGCGGAGAAAGAAGGCCAAGCAGAGAGACTTCACAGGGAGCAAATAGACTGCAGGCCCCCTCCCTCCGCACCCCTCCCCATCTGCGGCGAAACACAGGAGGGAGACATTGCCGGCATCCCCGCCAACGTGAGTCGGATCCTGGCACCGAGCTGCCTGCGTGGTGAGGGGTCAGGGCACAGGCAGCCCCCGCCCCCGCCTGGCACCAGCTCCCAGGGTTCTGAGCCCACAGCTGAGACACTTGATCGCCTGTTACATGCAGTCTTCAACCATGTATTCTGTCATTTCATAGTCATTCTCGAATCTTGTTCTTCCCCTTCATAATTGAACCCACAATCCAGTGAGTCCCGATGGAGGCTCAGACCTGCCTCTCAGCGCTCATGGAAGCATCTCTGTCTTGGTTGCATCGTGTGAGGCCCCGACTTCTCATGGGTGTTAGCAGCATTTTGTTTCCCATCTTTTACTCATTTTTATACAATAATAAGAGCAAACGCAATACAGTATTTAAATGAATTTGCACACACCCTGTTGTCCAGAGAAGACAGGACTGACAGAAATGAACAGTTGCTGTTTAAGAGGCCTCACCATCCACAGGCATAAAGTATGTGCCCGTTAGTGAGGTGCAAAAGCCCAAATTTGGCAGACGGGTGACATTTAGGTGTGTCGATACGATGTGGCCCTTTGACCTTCAGGGCATGTGGAAGTGAGGGACCACCTGTGTTGAGTGTCCTGACTCCAGATGGTAGTTTCTGCACAGTCAGCTTTGTCTCCTGTTCCATTTCCAGGGCTCCGCAGGTGTTCCCTGTCTCCACCCCAGACTTCTAAGTTAAACGTTCAGACTCTGAGATCAGGCCTTGTGTCACATTTGAGAACTCTCTCCACCACTCCAAACCTCAGGGTTCACATCCTTGAAACGGGACAACTGTCACACCAATACCTTATGATTACTAGGAAAAACAGATAGGGTTCTCTGTGACAGCAGCTTAGCATAATGCCTGGTGCATGGCAAGGGCTCAGTGAGTGGAAGTCATTAATAATTCTGGATTATCATCTCACTCCAGGGCAAAACTGGCTCCAGGGAAACAAACTCATTCTCACTAAGGTGTAAATGACTGCTGGGACTTAAAGCTTTATCCTTTCTTTAAGTCCTAGTATCTAATATCCTTAGATTTATTGGTCTTTTTGACATTTCAACAATAAACCAAAAGAAGATTTATGTCTATCCAGGCTCTGTAAGGGGGTTGTTACTGTTGTTTAGTCACTTGGTCGTATCCAATTCTTTTTCCACCCCATGAACTGTAGCCCACCAGGCTTCTCTGTCCTTGGAATTTCCCAGGCAGGAATTCTGGAGTTGTTGCCATTTTCTTCTCCAAGGGATATCTTCCTGACCCAGGGATCGAACCTGTATCTCCTGCATTGGCAGGCGTATTCTTTACCACTAAAGCACCTGGGAAGCCCTCCATAAGGAGGCAGACCTTGTAAAATCACATTGCACAGACCTTTTTCCCCAGAAGGAAAAGCAAGGCAAGGCCATGATCTTGTCTGCTGGGAACATAGAGGTCAATGGGCAAGATGAGACCTAACTGGGAAGTAGGCTTTCCAGGACATAGAAACACACGTAGCGCTAAATCATACTACATGCCCTCCCTCTGCCTGACAGCAGGGCTCCCACTGAGAGGATGGTCCTGGAGTAGAAAGTGAAGAAAGGCTTCATGGAAGAGAAGGCTTTGAGCAAAGTTTTGATGCGGGCAGAGGTGTGGTCGTGTAACATAGAGGACCTTGCCGGCAGAGAAGCGCAGCAGAGGAACCATTTCTCAGGAGGTAGACGGGGCTTGCCTGCTAGCTGGGGCTTGGATGCCGAAACGCAGGGGTGACTGCCCCGCATCACCCCTTTTCACATGGAAGATGCCATCCTCCCTTCCCTTACCCCCCAGGGCTGCCTTTCTGACAGATCAGGAACATGGAGCCAGTGTACCTGCTCTAGTTCCAAACAGCCGTGAGGACCAAGGCACCCGGCTGGTGCCCTTTCCTCCCACATTGCTGTGGACTCTGAAGGGTCCCCCTGTCTCTTCTCTGGGTTCACCGAGGGCCCAGAGTGAGGACAGCTATGGGCTGAGTCAGGAAGTATCGGGGATGCGTGGCTTTTCAATGATAAACTGAGCCCAAAGGACTACTTGCTTTCACAGCCCTGATTCTTGAACCCTTTTTTTCCTCTGGAGGCAGTTTTTAAAAATGAAACCAGATATCATTCAGCCAGATAATGTGGTGCAGTCCTTCTCGGAGAGAAAGGGGTCCTGGCTGACCCTCTTAGCATCCTCTGCTTCCAGGAGAATCTGAGAGCATCTCAGGTGCCATGCCTGATAGGTGGCTGGGTCCCTTAGTTCTGGGAACTCCCCCAACCAGACCCCTCCCTGCACCTCCATCCCAGCCCCTCACTTCTATTCTTCCTCTTCCTGGCTCCCAGGGAGGGCTGGCCTCCCGGGTGACTGCCTCTGAGAAGGCAGTTGACTGATAGGAGGAAGCAGGCAGGTAGGACGGCAGAAACTCTCCTTCCATCTGGGGTCCCCAGCGTCTGAGCTGTTTGTCTGTCTCTGCTGAGCTGCAAGCCTCAGGGGCCCAGCCCAGGTTGTTTTCTCAGCTCAGTTCCTGAGCAGTGGCTGCTGTCAGCTCTCAACAAATAATAATAAACCTGGGATTCGGGTTTGTCGAGGGGGATTTCAGTCCCTGGGTTCATTTTTAGATCTGTTTCTCTCTGTGTATGTGTGCAGACAAGGAGCACATGATGGGGTCCCGGGGGAGCTGGCCGGGGCTCCCAGCTGCCCTGGCGATCCACCCTGGCTGCTCCCTCAGAAGAGCTGCAGGGCCCTCCTCTGCCCCAGATCCCTAGGACTGCCTGCACGTTTGAGAGAGAAGAAAAATAATTGAATGAAAGGCCTCAAGCTCTCTCCTATCTCCGTTCCTCCCCACCTCTCCCACTCATGCTGTTTGGATAGAGATGAAGAGGGCTGGAGATGAAAAAGAGAGGGCGGACTCCCATCTCTAGGCTCGAGAGTCGCCCAAGGGATGGGCGGGAACCTGCTCTCGGGCCTGGGGAGAGGCTTCCGTGCCTGGAACCAGCGATGGCCTCCTCCAACCCCCTTTCCTGGGATGCAGAGACAGGGCAGGAGAGAAAAAGAAACTATGTTCTAAGTCAAGCATCACTGGCGAAAGCAGGACCCAGCTGTGGGTGAAATTTAGGACCAGACCAATGGGGCCTCTAGGGCAGAACAGCACTTGCTTGAAGGCAGATTGGAGGTGACCCCTGGAGGTCATTGCTGCCTTCCAGGAGGAGAAAGTACATACCACTTCTCTGTAAGAAGAATGCAGGGCTGTGCTTACCCTTATAGCTAGCATGCTTCCCCCCGCCCTGTCTGCTTTTTTGTTTTATTTTGTTTAAAGGAACCAAAGGGGGGGGGGGGGGGAATCACCAAGTTGTGAAGTGCTTAAAGAGGAGATGAGAATCTTCATCAAAATGCTAAAAGCTGGAGGGGGAGAGTAATGTGAAGACTCTCGCCTGCTATTTATGGGATTGATTCTCAGATCAAGAAGAAGCAAGCAGTTGGATGAAAGGAATTATTGTTAAGCTCCTCGGTAGGAAGATCTAATGGACAATTGCCGCTATCAGGGGGAATTAAATTGCTGTTTCAGTTTGTAAAATATATCAGCGGCTTTTTGAAGCCAGGAAAGGTGTGACAGCCAAGGCAGGGAGGAAAGCGGGGGACTGTCACTTCCTGGTCCCTGGGTGCGAAGCAGGAGCAGACAGGAGAAATGCTGGGCCACAGTAAAGGCTGCCCTCCTAACTCTGACCCTGGTCCACTTGTTTTTGAAACCAAGTTGAACAGTAAAGGGAACCAGGTACATAAAGGAAAGAAAGCTACAGCCCTAACTCTGGGTGCTGAGGTGCCAGGAGCCCCCGTGAGTCAGAGGCAGTGGGGCAGGATGGGTGAGGAAAAGCCACTCCCTTGGAAACCCAATCAATGGTGAGGAGAGCCACTGACCTGGGTCTGAGATTCCCAGCATCCCTGCAACACCCAGGGAATGTCACAAGCCTGCCAACACCCCCCTTACCCCAGCACACACACACTACACTGTGGGCACAGAGGGGTCCAGAATGGATTATAAGCCCCTTCCTCCCAGAACTGGGTCTCACAGCAAGCTGTAGCCCATCCCCAGACTGGGGTCCCCGAGCACAGAAATGACTCCTAGGCCTGGCCCCAGAGGAGACATATTGTTATTCCAGCACAAAGAGTGAAATCGCCTTGGAGTGGGGAGAGGGGAGGAGTGGGAGGCTCCTGGAGGGAGGACCACAGGCCGTGGAGAGGACCTCGCTGCTGGGACGGTCCACAGATGGTTCCGACCTCTTCCAGAGACCAAAGGGAGGTTACAGGGTGAAGGAGGAGAGAGAGATGGAGAGAGGGAGATTTCCCATCTCCCAAGGAGACTGAAACTGGCTGGGCTGGTCAAACTCAGGCTGGACCCACGGGCTCCTCTATTCCTTGGAAACCAGCACGATCACAAGAGGTCATGACCTGGCTCCACCTCCCAAGTGGGCTGCCCAGAGAGGTGCCGAAGGGCAGTCAGAGCGGAGGCCTGTGGGTGACCACAGGGGCCGGAGCTGCCTGCTGTAGAGAATCATTCCCCACTGAGAGTTCTAAGCAAGAACCAGAGGGGTGCAGGGAGGTCGCCCTTCTGGCTGAGATGTTATGCCAGGACTTGGGCTCTGTGCTGGGAGCAGTGACCCCCCTGGGACCCAGGTGATGGGGGAGGTGTGACCTCTCGGCCAGCCTTCAGCTCAGTGAGTGAGCCTGGGGAGTCTGATCCTGAATGTGAATCCTAATCCTTCCTGCAGTGTAGACACGATTCCTCTTCTGGCTCCCACACTGATCCTGGCCTCATCACATTGAGAAGATTCTATCTGCCTCTAGGACCCCAAAGTCAGAAAGATGGTGGGGGTGGGGGTGAGGAGCAACAGTCACTAGGCCACAGCATTCCTGTCACCCCAGGAATTCCTGCCCTGAGGTTCCGCCTGGCTCCCAAGCATCTGGGGTGAACAGGCAAGCCCAGATCCAGCGCTTGCTGTGCTGGTCAGGGGAGGCTCTTGGGGGCTGGCCCTTCCCCTTTATTCTACAAGGACCCTTCACCTCTCTGAAACACCTCCACCAGACCTGCTTACACTTCGAAGCTTCCCACCCATGAGTGGGTCCTCTCTCTCACCTCCATCCTTCCCACCATCTATCCCCACACTGGCCTAAGCCTTGTCACCCCGGTGCTGACTCCAAGCACCAAGGATCGGGCACCATCCAGTTCCTCTGGCACTCAGCTTTCCACTTGCGGTTTCTAACCCTTACTGGGTTTTGCGAAAGAGACCTGGTGTGTGTGTGTGTGTGTCTGTGTGTCTGTGTGTGTGTGAGTGTGTGTGAGTGTGTGTGCATGCTCATGCTTGTGTTTCTTTAGATAAATCCACAGAGTCACATGAAATCAGTGACAGGTTGACACCGTTATTTCAAGATTCATCGCTCCGAGTTGCCAGCATAGGAGACGTAGCCAACTCCTTCCCACCACCAACACATTTTTTTCCCCAGGCATAATTTATAGCAGCGGGGTGAATTTGTTTCCAAAAGATGAATATCACACTATCAGCAACAGCTGCCTCTCATTTTTATTTGTTTTTAAATTTGACTTAAAGTCCAATTCTCTATACACATCCGAAGCTGTAAATCCTAAACCGACTGAT
This sequence comes from Budorcas taxicolor, assembly GCF_023091745.1. Taxonomy (NCBI): domain Eukaryota; kingdom Metazoa; phylum Chordata; class Mammalia; order Artiodactyla; family Bovidae; genus Budorcas; species Budorcas taxicolor. The sequence continues at coordinate 29,086,687 of NC_068934.1, forward strand.
TACATGATTTAGTAAACAGGTTATATTACATAATGCAATTAAAGCGGGGGGCTCCGCGGCGCCACCTACAGGCTGCTTCTGGGAAGGGAGCTGGGCCGGAGACTCCTTTTGGACCAGGCTCTCCGCGGAAGGAAAATAAAGGGAACTGCTTAGGGTTGAGCCAGCCAGGTTACTAATGCAGCCTTTCGGGCCCTCCTGCTGAGTTCACTGTGTTATTTCAGCCTCCTGCAAATCTGTCTAGACGTCAGAACCCTGGTCTGGGCAGCTGCTCAGAGGGGCGGGCCTGGGGTTGGGGGAGGGGGCGGGAGCCACCTGGGGGCCCCTGGGCTGGGCGCGAGGAGGAGGCTTCCTGCCTCTCTTGGACTCTGGGGCCCCCTTGCTTCACTCTCAAATGAGGGAGGCTGTAGAACGAAGCTACCAGCTTCAGCTGTTTCCATTCTCTTCAGCAGAGCTTGTGTGGTGTGCTAACCCTGGGCAGAGGCTTTGGGAATAATCTAGTGTTTTGTAGATGGAGAGGGAAAGGGACTCCTACACTCACAGAGGTGGCAGAGCTGGGTGTGGAACCCAGAATTTTCTGACCCTAAGCTCATCCTCCGTCTGATCGCTGGGGATTTACAGATGAGGAAATGGAGGCCCAGACTTCCACAGCCTCTTCTTGGAGCAGCGAAAGGAAAGTGGTAACATACTACCAGTGTGTGGGGGGATGGAAGATGAGGGCTCCTGGGTCAGGGGGCGACTCAGTGCTGCTTCTTTGATGCCCTTATGTGGAGCGAGAGAAGGAGGGAGGGAAGATGGGAACGGGGAGGGTGATGGGGGGTGGGGGTGGGAGGAAAGGGGGCAGGCCCAGGGCCAGAGCTGCCTCCCACCCCTCCCCAGCCCTCTTCAGGCCCTGGGCTCTCAAGGATCCTAGCATCTCCAAAGAGGTTCTGTAAGAGAGGGCAATATTACTGAAAAGCTCTCTAAAAGAGGAAACTTACTTCCCAGGGCTAATACAGAACCTTTCCCCTGGTCCAGGGGGTTTAGGAGAAGGGAGGGAAGAAGGGTAGGTGTCCCAGAGGGTGGAAATATCTCCCCACCCTGTCCTGTGCCAGCCACCTACCCAGCCTTCAGTCAGAGGGGGAGGACAGTGGGGAGCCACAGTGAAGCTGGTCGCTTTGTCCCCTCTCCAAACTCAGGCCTTCCAGGGGAGGGTCAGCCAGGGTCAGGGAGCTTGCTCCTGATGCTGTGGGGCCGGCTGGCTGGAGAGTTCCCAATTAGACTTAAGTTTCTCATCCCTAAGGCCCTGAGCCCCCAACCCAGGCACCCCAGCCCAATTACTGCTGGGCAGCGTTAACCCCTTGGTGCCCCGGGCCGTTAATGGAATGTTAATTGTTCTAATGGGTTTCTTGTCAACAAATCCTAATGAGCTCCTTCCTAACAAGCTTGGGTCTTTTTTCTCAGTCTGTTTGTCAACAAGCTGGAGTTTGGGCTCCAGTGAACCTCAACTTGTGGGGCTGGGGAGCTGGAGCTGAGGAGGCAGAGGGAGTGAGTGCTCCCGGGCTGCTCCTCCCTAATTCCTAAGGGGTGTCCTTCACTTCCCTCGGCCTCCCTTGGCCCCTGAGCTCTGTAAAATGGCAGTTGTAGTTCCTTTGGATGATAATATCGGTGACAAATGATTTCTTCCTGGATATCACTGTGGGGTTGAGTGTTGCATTATGGTTTTTTGTTGTTTTTTTTTTAATTTTCCTTCCTAGCTGCCCCTTAATAAAGGTGCTCAGCGTTGAAAACAATCCTGTGATGTGGGAAATTTCTTGGTGGTAAACTGTCCCTCATGTGTCCTCCATTTGCGATCTTGGCTGTGTCCCTCCAGAGCCCTGGTGTCCGGTGACAGAGGGCTGGGGCCTCTGGACAGGGTGGAGCAGCCTCCTGGCCACCGGCCACAAACAAATACTCCGAGGCCCCCATGCCCTCCAGCCTCCCAAACAAAGCACCAGAAAGGCAGGGTTCCCCAAAGGGCTTGGCGCCCAGTGATGGCTCAAGGAGTTCCCCCACACTCCCGCTGTGGAGCCTCGGCCAAGAAAAGTCAGACCCCCACATTCCTCTCCAGGATGCTCCCCCGTGGACCCTCTGCACCCCAAGCCCAGCTGGTGGGAAGAAGGGGCACCTGTGCGGGTGAAGAAAAGCAAGAGCTTCCGGATGTGGTGGTGGGCTTCTGGTCCTCCCGGAGTCAGGTTACCAGAGGCTCTGTGCTTGAGCACGTAGGGAAGGAAACTTAAGCCCGTGATGAAAAGGCCTCCTGTTTTTTGCAGGAGAAGCCCCCAGAGGGCAGTAGGCCAGTGGCCTAGTGGCCTGTGGTGACCCCAGAGAGGAGGAGAGGAGGGGCAGAGGCCAACTGGGTCCTCAGAAAATTGTTCCCGTGGCCTCTAGACCCTGCTCCATAGCCCAGCAGGCTCCAGATGGGAAAATCTGTCAGCCTGGATAGTGCTGGTTTCTAGGTGCAGGCTACTCTTGTGTGTGTGTGTGTGAGTCGCTCAGCTATGTCCGACTCTGTGCAATCCTATGGACTGTAGCTCGCCAGGCTCCTCTGTCCATGGAATTCTCCAGGCAAGAATACTGGAATGAATTGCCATTCCCTTCTCCAGGAGATCTTCCTGACCCAGGGATGGAAACCAGGTTTCTCACATTGCAGGCAGATTGTTTACCATCTGAGCCACCAGGGAAGCCCTGGACTACTCTTGCCATCTCTCTTTAACCCCCAGGTAGGGCAGTTCACCAGCTGTTGCAAACATTTCTAAAGTGACCCTACTTCCCATCCACTGGACAGTGAACAAGAGAATGCAAACTAAAGAGTCCTCTTTTTAGCCTCAGTCTTCCTCCTTTTGAGCTTCTTGTGCTTTGCCTTCACGATGACTTTCTCATCTGTGGAATAAGGTGTATATGTAAGTATATAAACCCAAACCCAAGGTGGACGGGAACTGTGAGTGTGCTCAGTCAAGAGCACCCCACCAGGTTCCTCTGTCCATCCTGGAGTGGGTTAGCCATTTCCTCCTCCAGGGGATCTTCCTGACCCAGGGATCAAACCCATGTCTCCTGCATTGGCAAGCAGATTCTTTATCACTGAGTCACCTGGGAAGCCCAGGAGGGAACTTCTGTGTCGCTTCAGTCGTGTCCGACTCTGTGCAACCCCATAGACGGCAGCCCACAAGGCTCCCCCATCCCTGGGATTCTCCAGGCAAGAACACTGGAGTGGGTTGCCATTTCCTTCTCCAATGCATGAAAGTGAAAAGTGAAAGTGAAATCGCTCAGTTGTGTCCAACCCTTAGCAACCCCATGGACTGCAGTCTACCGGGCTCCTCCGTCCATGGGATTTTCCAGGCAAGAGTACTGGAGCTAGTTACCCCCAAAAGGGGAAGAAAAATCTGCCGCCAAACTCTGCCCCCAGGCTCCCCCTTCTGGAGGCTTCTGGCCCTACAGCCCCATAGACGTTTGCTTTTTCTGGCCAAGGAACATTTAAGATTGGTGCTCCCTGGAAGGGATCCTATTCAAAATTACCCCATCTGCCAGAGTTCCAAGAAAAGCCGAACCTAGCACACCCCAGAAATGCCTGTATTTCCTTTATTCCCTCCAGGTTTTCTGAAAAAGAGAGATTCCATGCCCCTTTTAACATCTCAGACGTCTTCATTCTTCAGGTTCTTTCTGATGTCTCAAGGAGTGTATATCCTATGTCCTGTCGCCCAACCCTCTTCACTACACTCTCGCCTTTCTGGGATGTTTTTCACCTACTGGACAAGACCCAGCCATGAAAAAGGCACTGGTTTCCCTGCCTGCAGAGTTAGGCTCCACTCGGGGCTTCCTTCCGAGCCTCTTTGCAGTGGAGCCTGGGTCTCAGTACCTCGTGCATGTGAGATGCGGTGACCCTGGGTGCTTTGGCTGCAAAGATGACCTGGCGCTCCGTCTCAGGAGTGAGGCCAGGGTGGATGGGGTACAAGCTCAGCGAGGCCAGGAGGCGTTCCCTGCAGTCTCAGGTTTTCAGCACAGGAAGTCATCCTTCCCCTGCCTTCTCCACAGGAACCTCGATTCACTGCACCATCACCTCCCTCCCTGGGGAGAACGCCTTGCCTCTTTTCATCTGTCCCCTCACCCCCAGCACAGGTCTTTGCATGTAGTTGACTTGATAAACCTCTGCTGAATGAACTAAGATCATGGCATCCAGTCCCATCACTTCATGGCAAATAGATGGGGAAACAGTGGAAACAGTGTCAGACTTTATTTTTCTGGGCTCCAAAATCACTGCAGATGGTGACTGCAGCCATGAAATTAAAAGACGCTTACTCCTTGGAAGAAAAGTTATGACCAACCTAGATAGCATATTAAAAAGCAGAGACATTACTCTGTCAACAAAGGTCCGCCTAGTCAAGGTTATGGTTTTTCCAATTGGTCATGTATGGATGTGAGAGTTGGACTATCAAAAAAGCTGAGCGCCGAAGAATTGATGCTTTTGAACTGTGGTGTTAGAGAAGACTCTTGAGAGTCCCTTGGACTGCAAGGAGATCCAACCAGTCCATCCTAAAGGAGATCAGTCCTGGGTGTTCATTGGAAGGACTGATGTGGAAGCTGAAACTCCAGTACTTTGGCCACCTGGTGTGAAGAGCTGACTCATTTGAAAAGACCCTGATGCTGGGAAAGATTGGGGGCAGGAGGAGAAGGGAATGACAGAGAATGAGATGGTTGGATGGCATCACTGACTCGATGGACATGGGTTTAGGGGGACTCCTGGAGCTGGTGATGGACAGGGAGGCCTGGCGTGCTGTGGTTCATGGGATCACAAATAGTCGGACACGGCTGAGCGACGGGACTGGACTGAACTGGATGAATGCCTGGATTTCCAGGGCTTTCACATGTGAACTTCGGGTCAAAGCACACCTGGTGGTTTGGAGACTTGGGTCAGCCAAAGCTGATCTTTCCTCCTCTTCCTGAAAAAGAACTAACAGAGCAACACACACTCACACACTCCATATAGGGCCCTGAGAACCCTCCCTTTGACTCCCTCCAGTTCCCACAGAATTCAGAGATGTGAACATTTTGGAAGGCCTTGCAGAGGGGCTGTTGGGAGGACATCAGGGAGGAAGAGGATGGAGCCCTGAGGTCCCCAGGGAGAGGGAGGAAGGGGAGGGAGGGTCTGACTGTCACGCTCGCCAAGATCGCCTGCTCCTGAGCGCCCTCCACCAAGGAGGAGGCCAGGCCCTGCACTCGTGGACATTCTCAGGAGTCCCCGCGTCCCTCAATGGACAGGCCTATATCAGGCAATGAGCCGTGGTTTCCAGCTCTAAATATTTCAGGGCCTCTCCTGCAACTGAACAGCTCTCTGAGCATTCTGTTTCCTTGGGTGGTACAGCCAGGCTGTCTCCTCTTACGGCACCACTTAGTGATTCAGGAAGAGACCTTGAGGCCAATGGGGGCAGCTCGCTTTGGGGGGATGGGATGGGAGGGCTGGTAGATGACAGCAGTCCCCACCGGGGGAAATCTAGAGATCTTGGTTCCACCCTACTCCCCAAGCACCACACCCTCCTTGAAACACACGCGCGCGCGTGCACACACACACACACACACACACACACACACGTCTGTCCTCTCTGCCTCTGCCTCCTCCTCTGTAAGAGGACCCTTGGCTCCGCGGCTCTTCTGGCCCCACGTGCGGATGAACCCAGAGTTGAACACAGGCTGAGCAAAGTCTTTCTAGAGTGTGCAGGTGCATTCACGCGGCTGTGGCCCCTGTTCCCCTGCCTCGTCCCTTCCTGGAACGCCTCCAAGTGGTCACCTGGGGCTACCCGCTCCACCCTCCAGCCGGGGAGGGCCGGCGCCCCAGGTCCCTTTCCATCACTAGGTGTGGTGAGCACACTTCCGAGGTTACTGTCGTGCTGGGAGACTCCTGGGGCCGGGAGGGGGGATCTGGAAATCTGAAACTGTGAGGGCTGAGGCTTCGTCTTCTTTTATTTTTTACGGAGGAGGAAAGGTTAAGAGTGGCTTTATTTCTGTGCCAGGCAAAGGGGAACACAGTAAGCTAGAGCCTCAAGAACTGGGCCCTCTCCAGTGAACAGGGCGAGGCCATACAGCCAGGCAAGTGCATATGATGAGGGCCAGCGCTGAGGTTTCTGCCCCGAGGGTATAGGGTGGCTCCAGGAGGCCTGGGAAGGGAAAGCACCCTTGACCATGGCGTGCCCACGTGGCCTCCAATTCCGCCTCCCCCCCCCGCCCCTCCAGCACTGCCACAGACCAGGCCCCCTCCCGACTCCTGTCTCTCCCCAGGCCCCCACCAGGCCGGAGCTGGTGCTGAACAAAAGCAAGGCTGCTGGCTGCCCAGGTTGTTTTACATGTGATTTGAATATTGTTTATTCCAAGTCCAAATAGCACAGCAAGCCCCTCCCTACTCAGGCTTCTCCCCTTATCTCTCCTGCACTCCCCACAAGGGCTTCCAGCCCTCACTGTATCTGGTCAGTCCCTGGGGGCCCGGCCTGGGCACACACCCAGGGGCTGGTCCCCGGGACTCCCTGCACTCAGCGATTAACGGTGCGGCCCCCTCTCTCCTGCCACAGGTCCCCCATGTGAATCCATCCCATGATGCAACATGCCTCCCCAGCCCCCGCTCTGACGATGATGGCCACGCAGAATGTCCCGCCCCCAGCCTACCAGGACAGCCCACAGGTGAGTGACTGACCAGCGGCAGGGTGGAGGGGACCCGGAGGCCTTCCCGGGGCGGAGGGCAGGGCCAGGCCTCCCTCAGCTCTCCTCCTGCCCAGACTCCCTGAGAAGAGTCTGCACTTGGCAAAGCACCGGGTTCAGATCCCACCTGGGCAGCTGTCGCCTGCATCCAGGACCTGGCACCCCAGGGTGCAGCACCTAGTCATGGTCTGGTACCCTCTCCACCCCAATTCCCGCTCAGACAAATGCACCAGCCCCTCACTCAAGGAGACTCAGCTCCAGGTACATTGAGTCTGTCTTTGAATGTTTAGGGAAACCCTTGAATAGAGGGTCCCTCTACCAGATCCCTCATTCACTGGTCTGTGTGTGCCTATGGGAGGAATCTCCCTTCTGTTCAGGACTCCATTCAGTTTCTATCCAGAAAAGGGCCAGGACTATTTCTCTATACCCTCTATCCTTTCCTCTGATTCCCAGTCTCCATTAACCGCAGCTCGGACAGAGCAGCCCTAAGTCCTTCTGAGATGCCCAGCCCAGTTGCACCTCCTGCAGAGGGCATCGACCTAGCCCTGTATTCCTGTTCTCTCCTCCCCATCCTCTGGATACCTGGCCCAGCTTCTGTGGGTCGGGCTCCCCAAGTCCTTGAGACCAGTCACTTCTGATCTTTGGTCCCCTGTGTGTGCCTCCCCTCCATGCTGGGTTCTTTGAGACTCAGAGTTCCTGAGGCTGTGTGTTCACAGGAAGCTCCACCTTCACACTCTCCTGTTTTCTCAATTATTACTGATCGAGTCCCTGTAATGTGAAATGCAGCCAGCTAGAACTGAACTGAATTCCTTCTTTCATCTGACGAAAGTGCAGCGAGCCTCTACTGTGTGCCAGGCCATCATTCCCATTCTGTCTTGATCGCTGGTCTTTGCCCTGCGCTGCTGTGCCTCACTCGTTAGCATTTCAGACACAGCCCTTCTTCTGACCACAGGGGACATCTGTGCCACGTGGACAGGATGCAGAGATGCAGGTGAAGGGGGCATTGCCTTATGTCCCTCGGCCCTGCCACCCCAGCCTAGTGTGAGCCTGTGGGGCTGCCCTGTCCACCCTGTCATCCCCCCACCAAAATGACCACTTGGTCCAGCACATGGACCACCCCTGACTCCTCCCCTTTTAAGTCTGGAAGCGCTGACCTCCAAGTGCACGTCCTTTCGTCCCCACCCCTGCTCCTGCTCGTCAACTCTGTGCTCCTTCCCAGGCTCACCCTGCCCTGACCTTGGCTTCAGCAGACCCTCTGCTCATGTCAGTAGCTTCCCATGAACGACTGTGGGCTGGGCTGGGCATTTGCATGGTCCCCCTGTTCGAAAGCCTCCAGGTGTGCAGCTGTGTCAGGGCCTTTCCCTCTGTGGTCAGAACCAAGCATAGAAGGAGGCCTGAACCAGTGGAGACCTGGGAACGTAAGGACCTTACAGGGAAGAGGCTCCATGCTTCCTCCACAGACCAGAACCATCCCCCGTCTGCTCAGGCCATGTCGGGTACTAACGGATACTTATACCTGAGGGTATTAATGAAGAGGCAGGAACATCAGCTCCATTTCTTTTCTAGCTGGATGATGCTCTCTAAGTTCCACAGTGGGATCCGGGAATGACAATCAGGACACCAGTTGTGTTTAGCAGGTGGTGGGCACCAGGGCTCCCATCCCCATCCCCAAGGCTCAGGGACAGACCAGAGTTGGGCCAAGAGGTCAGGCCAGATTGGCCCAGCTGCCTCCCTGCCTCCAGCTGCAGCCCCTGTTTTGCCTTCCCAGGCAGCTGGGAGAAGTTTGGGGCTGGTGGGGGAACAGCAGGAGAGCTGCGGCAAGGTTGTTGTTTAGGAACGCTGGTCCCGGTGGAGTGAGGTAGAGGGTCCAGCTGAGCAGCCATCCATCCCAGGCGCTGAGGGGGGTGGGGCTGCAGCCCGATGGTGCCCAGCCCCCACCTCCAGAAGCCACCGCCAAGCTGCTGTGGCCTTTTAGGGGGGGAAGGGAGGCTCCAGCCCCCAGCTGAGGCCTCAGAGCAGAAACCCAATGAGGGGGCTGTCCTAAGGCTCTCTTCTCCAGCAGCTATGGAACCTCGCCATCGAAAATACTCACATTTACAGCAGAGGAATAGTTTTCCATGGCAAAAACACATATCTCCTTGTAACCACAGAAGTCCAGGGATGAAGTCTCAGTGTCCATGGTAAAGTGACCAGGCCAAGGCCTGGGGTCTTTATGGCCTTGGCTAGGCCACTAGGCTGTGGCTAGATTCCCGTGGGTCCTCCCTGAGCCAAACTGGTTCCCAAGGAGACTGACCAGGATGAGCGATCACAGGGAGAATTTAGGGCATGGATGGAATGGGTGGGATAGAAGAGGTGGATGAAGACTGCAGGGTGGAGTCTCTGACTCACAGAGAGGGGCTGCTCTCCCCACAGTGCTAGACTTTGAGGCCAGTTGGCTTTCGGGGGGCCCTTCTCCCCGCTCTTCAGGGCTTCTCAGAGTGGCTGCCACGTGAGCAGGTCTTCCATGTTGGGTTTTCAAGCATGGGGAACTTTCTCTGGTCCTCCTGCCTTCTTCCTTTTGTGCAGTCAGGGGCTGAACCCTGCTTCCCAGGAGAGGCCTGCTCCATTGCCCTCATCATGCTCATCATCCTGGCAAACCAGCTGCTTTCTGACACTCTATGTCCTTAGGAAAGCCCAGCCTAATAGTGTGGGCCAGGCCCACAGGGTATCACTTCTGGGACAGGGCTCTCTGGAAAGGGTCCCACACTTCTCCATTCCTCAGGTCTAATCTCATTACCTTTGGACCCAATATGACTTGTCTCCTCAAGGCCTAGACAGCTGAGTGCATCTCTTTATCACCTCTTCAGAAACCCAGTTTCTTCCATGGGCAGAAACGGACAGTCTTTGCTACAAAGTCCCCAAAATGAAAAAGGAAGCGAGAAAGCAGGACCCGTCCTCTGAGACCCATGCAGTCGTTTTAATAATGTTCCCGTTGTGCTAAGGGCTAGCGATACCGAGCATAATCTATTCAAATGCACAGGAGAATCTCGCTTTGGAAAATTAGGAATCTGCATTAAAAAATTCCCAAGCCCCGGACCTTCTTTATAATAAATTAGGAAGAAAAATTTTTTCAAGGCAAATTCTTAACTTGGCAATTTCATTTTTGAAGTTTGGGGAATAAAGTTATTAAAAATGAGGGAGGCTTTTTTTCCTTCTTCTTCCCATTTTAGTCCAGAAATGTTCGTGCTTATGGCTCTGTGCTATTTGGGCACAAGCCGAGTGGTATAACAGTTAAGCACCTTCCGGTCCCCTCAGTTCTGTTCCCGTCCATCCTGGAAAACTCTGTGATTACTTGTAAGAATGTCCCTCTGTGTTCATTGTGCGCTGAAGACAGATCCTCAGTTTAGAGAGTACAAAAGCAACAACCCACGGGGACCCTTCCTGTGGCCTGCTTCCTCTTTCCTGTGGCTCCCTGTTGAATTCTGCCAGAGCCGCAGCGCCCTCTGCTGTCCACCTCCAGTACCTCAGTTCTGGCGTGATAACACCTGAGTCCTGGATGCAGATTCTCACTTTATGCCCCGAGAGGTAGGGCAAGTCACAGGACTGTGGAATTCGCCAATAATTGTTTAATGAGGACATTGTCTCCAGAGAGACCTGGATGCGAACAAGGGCTGTGGTCCCTCCATTCGGCGCCTACGTCACTCTTCATCCTTTCGCCTCTCTGCCTCTGCCTGCCCATCTGTCACCTGGACTTTCCCAGCCCCTCCTCCCACTGCCCCAGCACCCCCACGGATCCCTAAGGGAGCCTCAAAGTCGTGTTCTCTGCTATTACCCACCTCTCCCGGCAAGCGCCACTCCAGTCTCCCTCCCAGAATTTTTTTCTGGTAACACAACCTCCCTCTCACCCATCCAGGCACATACCCTCCATCCATGCATTCTTTCCACCTCTGAAATGTCATTCAAGTTCTCCCGTTTCCTATAACACCCTGTGGGCAACACCACCCACCCACCAGAGTTCTCGTTCTGTGGCTCCATCAGCAATTTTAGGAAACTGACAGCTTTACTGGAGAGGCAGTGGCTTCCCCACCCCTCACTGCAACCCCCTTCTCCCAAACTCCTGCTGTCGGTAACCTCCCCCCACCCTTCCTCAAACACAGACACATACCTACTGTTCCACAAATGCCTTTGCCCTTGGCTTATAGGCAAGACAAATATTTTATCTGGTCTATTTGTGTGTGTGTATTCAGCGTTTAGCACTCCTCTGCGTGTCCCCAGCATGTCAGCTACGTGAGCATTTGAGTAGAAAGAAGAAATCCTAGTGGCCAGTCTGACCCACTAGGCACAGTGGCAATGGACGGGGGCACTCTTGCAGTTTGGGTTAGGAGCCAATTGCTCTGCAGGTAGCTAGGTGCTTGCATAGTGTGACATCATGATAGGGGGTATTGAAAGGGTTCTGGCAATTCACCAAGGATGCAGCCTCGTTATTGACCAGAGGCAGGCAAGACAGACAAAGTCAGAATTCGCAGCTCAGGACCCAGATGGGAAGCTCACTTCAGAAGGGAGTCAAACCCTTGCTTGGGACTCCTCCCCACTCCCTGCCCCCTCCATCCTCCTGCCACCCTCAGAGCCAGGAGAATGGTGTTCAGGATGCTGTGCTGGGAGATGAGGGGTCCAGATGATGCTACCCACCCCCATGCTGCACCGGAAAGGCTAAGGCTGGGCCAGCCATGTTGGGGGAGACCAGACCTGTCTCTCTTGCCCTCTGAGTAACTTCTTCCCCTCCCTGTCCAGGCATCGTGCCCCCTCTGGGCAGGGGCCAGGGGAGCAGATATCTGGGGGAGCTGGAAGGGCTTTGATCAGTCATTAGGATCCCCACGCTGGTTTCATTAGGTGGAGGGGGATGGGAAGTGGTCAGGGCCCCTGGCTGTGAATGCCCTCCTCCATCCAGGCCATGCAGCTGGACCAGGCAGAAGCGGGTTCAGTTGTTTTCACACTTTACATTCCTCTCATCTCTTTATGGGTAGGAGCCCCCTGCCACGCAGGGCCTTCTGCTCAGCTGCTGGTGAGGCACTCTGCAGCTTTAGAGTTAATTCCACAGCTTTGAAAGCCTCTTCTGTGGCTGTGATTGACAGCTCCCTCTGCCCCTGGGGCCAGCACCAGAGGGACCATATGGGTGACCTGCCTTCCCTCGCTTTGACTCATCAAAACGGACTCTTCTCTTTCTTTTTTATTTTCTGCTGGGCCTTTCTTCTCACTGTGCTCAGTGACCTCTCTCCGTGGCCTGCTTGGGCCACACATGTCTTTCAACAGGACATGTTCCTGAACTCCAGCTCACTCCAGGCCTGGGCTCTTCACTGTGGCAAAGGCAAAAACAGCCTTCAGGTCTGACCATGGGGCCTTAAGCCTCGCTTAGGAGACAGTGGCCTAGCAACAGGATTTTGCTAGAAGACACCCGTGCTCTCATGGCCTTGTCTAGGGTTTTTATTTGACGAACTTCCTACCTGAATTCTTATATTTACCAAAAAAAAAAAAAAAAAAAACCTCAGATATTTTATTGTCTATCCTCTTGACTGCAAGCAGGATGAGTGTTCTAAACAGTGACAAAAATAGTTGATGGCCAAAGTACGCAAAGCTTAAAATAAATCAGGCAACAGGTGATCCGTCAGCAGCGGGCCTAGGGAACTGGAACCTGCCTTCCTCCCCACCCCCTTTTCCAGTTGATCTTCTAGGAGCTCGGATATCTGTGGAGCAGGGTGGGATGGGGGTGGGTGAGCACAGCTCTGAGGTGTGTGCTGTCCTTGGAGTTTGTGGTCTGGAGGAAGAAGAGTGAGCTGACTCAAGTCAACGTCGTAAAATAGGAATTCAGAATCCTAGGCCTGCCCCACTCCACTGCTGATGAATTATACAAAGTTGGACAAGAAGTTCCAATATTATCTTTCATTCACTCAACCAGTTAATAAATACCAGGAGCTTTCCATGGGTCTTGAAAACCTTGTGCCATGTGCCAGGGACCCATGTCCCTGCCCTAATAGAGCTTATGGCTTATTGGGGGCCTTTCTGCGTCAGTAAAATGGGAATAACTTCTGCCCTCCTTGCTTCACAGGGCGGCTGAGAGTGTGGGTGTGAAGGGTACCATGGTGTTTTCCAGCTTTCTTTCGGCCATTACCCTGACATTGTTTTTTTTTTTTTTTCTTGATCTTCTGTACGTCTCCAGTAGACAAGACTGGATGGAACTTTAATTACTCTCCCTTTTATGGGGAACACAGTAGGGATATCAAGTATGTGTCTCTAGCTGCAAACACACTCCCTCACACACACACATACACACATACTCCCAAGGGCCTAATTGAATTCACGGTTGCGGGACTATTATACAAGCAAAGGGTCCTCCGGGGATGGAGGGAAAGATGGGGAGAAGACAGCACCTGTGAAAGTGCTGGGACGTAAAAGACTTGGATCACAGTCTGTGGTCTGCCTCCCTTTGGGTACACGTCCAGTCACCCCAGCAGTGCAGGCAGGGCAGCAAACACTTTCAAGGTTCATTCTGTAAACCACTGCCTACAAACCCTTTTAAAATTAATTTATTGCTGAAGACCTCCATTTTGCACCACAGAGTAACTTCTTTGTGTGGCTTGTTCTATCTGGTCGGTCCTGGGATCAGAAGGCAGGTTCCCCAGGCCTGCTGTTGCAGGAGCCTCTTTGAGCCAAATGGGCTACCCTCCTCTCCTCCAGCCCTTCCTTTCCCTGAGCTGACTGGGTCGGGGTCTATTTGGAGGAACCATGCTTGACTCCTCCTGGTTTGGGATCCCTAAGCCTTTTAACATGCCACTGTCTCATTTCCTGGTGGCTCAGTGGTAAAGAATCTGCCTGCAATGCAGGAGATGCAGGTTCGATCCCTGGGTCAGGAAGATCCCTGGGAGGATCCTTCAAGAATCTACAAGAGTACTCCAGTATTCTCGCCTGGGAAATTCCGTGGACAGGGGAGCCTGGTGGGCTACAGTCCGTGGGGTCACAAGAGAGCTGGACTGAGCATGCCCGCTCTCAAGTCCTCACTCAGTCATTTCACAAATGTGCTGGGAGCCCATAGGAGCCAGGGCTGCTGACGGGGGCTGGGCTCCAGTCCACTCGGGGAGATGGATAGAAGAGGGCCCGAAGTGTTACGGGGCTTAAGGTCCATCACCACACGTGCAGAGGAAGCAGGGGGCGGGGCTACCTGGTCAGGGCTTAGTTGCTCAGACGCGTCTGACTCTCTTCAACCCCGTGGACTGTAGCCCACCAGGCTCCTCTGTCCATGGGATTTTCCAGGCGAGAATACTGGAGTGGGCTGCCATTTCCTCCTCCACCTAGACAGGGGTGTGGAGAATTGGGACAGGCTTCCCAGGAGGGCTGACGCTCCCTCGGGCTGAGTCTTGAAAGAGAGGTGTGTTCACACGTGGTGTGGGGGGATCCTGGAGGGCAGCGAACATGTCTGTTCTGTTCACAGTTGTGGCCCCAGTGTCTCGGACAGAGTGACCACAGCATCGATGGCGTGCAGGGGTGACCGGTGTGGGGCGGGTGACACCAGGCGGGGAAGCGTGGACCCTTTCTTCTGAGGCAGCCGTGGGGGCGGGGACATGAAGATGTCAATCATGGGGCGTGTCTGGGCACCCCCACCCAGGAGGGTCTGCTGGGGGCGGGGTGCGAGAGGGGTGCTGTACCTGAGATGAGGCTGGATCAGTGAGCAGGTCCAGGCCTGAGCACCCTGTGGGCTGTGCCCTCCCCTCAAAACCATCCATTGACCCTCTCTGCCTCCCCGCTGCTCAGGCCAAATCTGATATTTACTAAATGGCTTCAAGCCCTGACCTCCCAGGTCCTTGGACTCCATCTAGCTTACCAGGAAACCAGATCTGGCCTTTTGTTTGTTTTTAGTCACTCAGTCATGTCTGACCCTTTTCGACCCCGTGTTCTTTAGCCTGCCAGGCTCCTCTGTCCATGGGGATTTCCAGGTAAGAATACTGGAGTGAGTTGCCATTTCCTTCTCCAAGGGATATTCCCAACCCAGGGATCAAACCCTGGTCTCCTGCAAGTCTCCTGCGTTGCAGGAGAGTTCTTTACCACTGAGCCACTGGGGAAGCCAGATCTGGCCCCACCACCTCTCAGACCAGACCAGCCCTCCTGGAGCCTCGGCGGCCCCTAGTGGCTGGGCCTGTGTAGGCCCCCATGTTCTCAAAACACAAGGCTTCCCTGACCTGGCAGGCAGGCCCTGGGGATGGGCAGCCCCACCTTGCCACATCAGACGAGGGGGCATCCCCTCAGGAGTGCTGTCTGGGCTGAGTCATGGTGGGGGGTGCAGACCTTGGAGGCCCAGGGTTTGGAGAAAGCACCTGTGGGAGGTACCCTGTCTACTCCGGTGTCAGCAACCACCTCGTAAGCCATGCCAGCGTCCTCTGCTAGTTCTCGTGGCAGACTAGACTGTTGAGGGGATGGATCTCTAAGCCCCTCCAGATTCTGCCTTCCTGCCTTCCTACACACACAGCGTACACCCCCAACTCTTCCCTTGGTGTTTTAGGATTGGGGCCGGGGCATCAGGAACTTTCATCTCACCATGTCACAAATGGAGAATCTGGGCAGGGACCTTTAGCTCCAGGCTTAATGCAGGGCTGGAACGGAGCTGGTTGATAGAGGAGAGTCGAGTGGGTTGGAGCATCTGTGGGATGCAAGGACCCCAGGCTAGGAGAGGCGATGGGGACTGTAGAAGCCTGTAGGTTCTGGACCCGGCAGTGAGCTCACCGCGGGCAGGCTTCTGGGGAATGCTGCCACCCATCCCCATCCACTCTTTGTATCCAGTTTTTTCTTCTTTTAAAATATTTTTTTATTTGGCTGTGTCAGGTCTTAGTTGCAGAGTGCGGGACCTTTCATTGTGGCTTGTAGGCTCAGTAGTTGTGGCCCATGGCCTTAGTTGCCCCTTGGCATGTGGGACTCTCAGTTCCCCAACCAGGGATGGAACCCGCATCCCCTACATTGGAAGGTGGATTCTTAACCCTCGAACCACCAGGGAAGTCCCCTGCTTTCTTAATCAAGGCTCACAGCCTGTCTGGGTAGGATGTCCAGGGCTCTCCTTGGAGGAGGGCTCCTAGTCTGGAGTGGCCGCTTCTGGGACCAGCTGGAAACACACCAAGTGGCCTCAGAGAGTGTAGTCTCTTCACTACAGATTGAGAACAAGAAGAGGTTACCTGGAGAGAAACTCTGACGTTAGGCGTGTGCTTGTAGATATTTAACCGCCGGCTCTCGGGGTGGGGTGTGGGGAAAGGATTTGATTTGCAACATTTGTCAGTTTCCATGGTGTGATCTGTGATTGCTCCCACCATGGCCACTCTTAAGCTGTTAATGTGATTATCAAACTTGCAAAATTCCCAAAAAATTATCATTTGGCCTTCACTGACCAGAGCAAGGGATCTCTGCCCTCCATCCGTGCAATCTCCCCCAACAGCTTCTCTGTTTTAGGGCCAGAACCTCCTGCCAAAATCTCACCACCCAACACCCTCTTCCCCCTGCTCCCGGGCCCTGGGACAGCTGCGGCCCTCTCCCTCTGTGCTCTGGTTCTTGAGAAATGGGTGTCTCTGGCTAGATAAAGAAATCTATTTGGAGATAAATACTCATTCTCCAAAGCTGGAGGAAATGCCAAATGTGCTGAATTGACCCCCAGGAGGTAAATAAATCTGAATCATCGTCCTCCTCAGGCCAGCTCACTGGCTCTCTCAACTAGAGCCTCTTGGGATGCTGGCAATGACTGCTTTTGATTTACGCTCTCCTCTAGACCCCAGCAGGCCTTTCTGCCCCATCTTTCCCTAAAGTCCTGCCTAGAAATGGGAGGTCAGAGGAAAAGAAACCCCTCCCCTCAGCCCTCCTGCTCATAGAAGCTCATCTACATAGAAGCCCCTTGTAGATCCCTTCAAGGACACAAGGAGATTCACCCTTAGAGGACTGAGCCCAGCAGAGTGCACCAGCCCACTAGTATTTTACTCTTGAATGAGCGGTGCACATAGCTGTGCCTTGCTTTTTGCAAGATACATGTTCTGGAAATCTTGTGTTTGATAACTACAACCACCCTCCACGTGGGAAAAACTTTAGGGTTTCCAAAGCACTTTTACGCACTGGATGTCATCTAATGGGAGCCATGTGCCGTCGCTGGGGGTGCATAGTGATGGTGTAAGCATTCTCATGGCCTGTCACTGCTATTAATAGAAGGGGTTTCGGGACTTACCTGGTGGTTCAGTGGTTGAGAATCCACCTGCCAATGCAGGGGACACGGGTTCAGTCCCTGGTCCGAGAAGATCCCACGTGCCACGGGGCAAATCAGCCCGTGTGCCGTAACTACTGAAAGCCCACGCACCACAGCTACTGAGTCCATACCCTAGAGCCCGGGCTTCGCAACAAGAGGAGCCACCGCAATGAGAAGCTTTTGCATAACTAGAGAGTAGACCCTGCTAGCCGCAACTAGAGAAAGCCCTTGCACAGCAAGACCCAGTGCAGCCAAAAACAAATACGTAAGTTTTTAAAAAAGAAGGTGCTTTTTCAGATAGCACCTAAGCCAGCCCACCCGGCTAGGGACCTTCCACCATCTCCAGGTGAGTCTCTGCTTGGCTCCTGTGCCAGTGGAAACAACTTCCTGGAGGCAGTGCTTCCCAGCCTGGGAGAGCTCAGAGGCTTGGAAACTTTCTATGAGGGTCGAGCCCAAATGTGCTTTACGTGTTGCAGGTTTGATGCGTCGGTTGCAGTTTGACACTTTGGAGCCCACAGTACAGAACTTACACAATCTAACCCTGGGTTCAGTGGTTCAAAGGGGGCTCGCACGTCCCTCCGTCTCCCACCCATCCCCCAGATCCTTCTTAGTATTGCAGATGCCTGCAAATATTCCTCGGAATCCCTTCAGCAGCCTGGCCCACACTCCTCTGAGTGTACCTTCATGCCCCGTCTCAGCTTAGCGCGTGGGGTTGGAAGCTCTGCATGAGCCGCACCTCCGCTCGAGCCACACCTCTGCTCATGGGTCCACACAGAGCATCAGTATAGTGGTTTGTTTGTTTGACAGACGCGTTACACTTTGGTCAGGCTGAGCCTGCTGTCAACCAAAACATGCGGATAAACCACATCTCCCCTGTTCTGTACTTATATTATCGATCTTTTTTTTTTGGCCAAAGTGTTAGAAGTTTAAATTCCAACTTATTAGATGAGAATTAATCTTATTAGAATTAGCACGTTGCCAAAATCCATAAGGATCGTTTGGATCCAGGTTTCACGTCGCCCATAAATTTGTCAAGCATGTTTTCAGACCTCTTCTGAGTCACTGATTAAATTATTGAGGAAGAGGGTCGAGGAGAAAGAATGTAGCATCTCCCAGAAGCCTTTCTCCTACTGACATCTCTCCTTTCATCGCCATCCTTTTATTATTATCACCCTAATAATCCACACAGTTGTCCACTGGGCCATGTCTCCACGTTTTCCGTGACGAAATCACGGGAGGCCATTTACAGCATCTCTGCCTGCTACATTCTCCTGCTCCTTAGCGTGTTAAACCCAGAAAGTGGGCACCGTTGTAGCAGGCATTTATCCTAGTCACCCCAGTGCCTAAGCACCCAGTGGGAACTCAAAAAGTATTGGGAAAATAATCAGTTGCATTAGTGAGTGAAAGAAAAAAAACTGATCCAAGTCAATGTGAAGTTCAGAAGTATTTAGCTTTCCTGATTGCACCTTATTTCTGTATTTTGAAGACGAGAACAGTGTTCGCTTCTACTTTCTCCCTTATTGTGCGTGCTCAATCACCCAGTTGTGTCCGACTGTTTGTGGCCCCAGAGACTGCAACCCTAACACCCATGAATCCTAAAAGGACACCAGTCTGCTTACAGATGAGAATGTAGGAGCTTAGGAAAGCTGAGGGATTTGCTCTAAGTCAAAAAGCTATTAACAGGAGACAGTAGGAGTCAAGTGTGCTACCCTGCTGGCCTCAAGGTATCGTGATGTTCTGTCTAGCCTGTTGGGTTTGATAAAGTTCCCCCAGCTCAGCCAACAGAGACAAGAATATCTCTACCTAACAAAAAATGATGAGGAGACAGTATATTTCTTTTATAGTCTCAATTTTATTTCCCATCAGTCACTCATTCATTCAATAAATATTTGTTGAACATCAGTTAGTGCCAGGCTATTCTAGGCCCTGCAATCGCAACTGTTAATCAGCCCTCTTTGAGCTTAAATTTGAGTTGGAGGTGGGAGAGAAAATAGCAAATAGTGTAGTGCTTAGTCCAAGGGCTGTGAAATACGTGGTCACGATTAGGGCTGCGACATGGGGCAGAGCAAGGGGCAGAGCAAGGGGCAGGGGGACTCTATGTCACTCTGAAGATGTGGCATCCGACAGATCTAATGAAGAAACTGAGCCAGCAAGGGTTTGGGGGCCACTGGCACCACCAATAACGTATTCATGGAAATACCAGACTCTTTCTTCCAGAAAGCCGGGACCTAGATCACATGATGAACTTTCCAGCTGTAAAACATCTAATTCTTTCAAGGTGTGTTCACTCTTTATTCCCTCATTCATCTTCTCAACACATACCAAGCATTCACTCTGTGCCAACTGCGTGCTGGGGATGAAGGGGTGAACAAGGTGTTATCTTGAGAGGCAGACAAGGATGTCAAGTCCCAAGAGCACAGGGGATGAGAGCTATGAGGTGCTGTGGACAGGCTGGAGCAAGGGAACAGTTGAGGCTTATCACTACACGTGATGTTTCAGGGATCCATTTAATCGAAGAAAATAAAATATAAAAGCATTAAGTTCTGTAATGATGGTTGTTGCCAAAAATTTTAAAGCCATTTAATCATTTCTTCAAATGAAATCTTATACCGAAAGTCCAATATATTTTTAAAAGGTGCTCTGATTGACATAAACTTGGGACACCTTCCAAGGCAGGTAACATAGGAGGAAAAGGACTGCTCCAAATATTCATTAGAGTTGAGAACAGAAATCTGCTCATTGTCCACTAAAACCTGCTTATCTTCAACTGCCCAGGTAAACCAAAATTTGCGGAACACTCAGTTATCAATCAAAACCATTAAAACAGTTACCTCTGGCTTACGTTAAACGGAATAAATCTTTGCCC
This sequence comes from Budorcas taxicolor, assembly GCF_023091745.1. Taxonomy (NCBI): domain Eukaryota; kingdom Metazoa; phylum Chordata; class Mammalia; order Artiodactyla; family Bovidae; genus Budorcas; species Budorcas taxicolor. The sequence continues at coordinate 29,106,492 of NC_068934.1, forward strand.
AATTGGGAACTGACTCAGCTAATTTTTTCCTGCCCTCCAAAGTCATAGAATCAAATGCAGCACTGCTCGGCACAGCCCAGGTGACTCGTAAGCGAAATTTAAAGGGCTCATCATTTGGGTTTTTTTTTTTCCCCCCAGCTTCTGGGCAGAGGCCACCACCTTAATTTGCATTAAGAACTATGGCTTTTAAAGTGAGCTCACTTCAGCATCACTTGGTTTTGGATGGTCCTAAACTGTTCTCCAGAACTTTCTGCTTTGAAGAAACGTCTGCTCTCTGCCCACTTGTAGCACATGTACACATGGGTGCTCATTATACACTCACATTTCTCTGTACACTTTCTCTTATCCACACACACAACACGGGACAAGGTGGACCTCACGGTTCCAGTCGGGGAACCAGCGGTCCTGGCCCACTAACCCACACCTCCTCTCTCTTGTCTCTGCAGATGACGGCGACCGCTCAAGCCCCCTCTAAGGCCCAGGCTGTCCACCTCTCCACGCCCTCGGCTGCTGCCAGCACACCCGTGCCCACTGCCCCCATTGACCCCCAGGCCCAGCTGGAGGCTGACAAGCGTGCTGTGTACAGGTAGGAGACACTCCGGCCGGGCCACGCTCAGAAGCCCCCAGGTAGCCTCAGGCCCAGCCCAGCCACGAGAGCTGAGAGTGTAGGCCCGAGGGTGGGCTCATGGAAGCCTATAGCCAGGGCTGTTCTTTCCCTGGTTCCCTCTGAAATCACCCCAGATAGTCCTCAGCTGGCCACACAGGGTGGGCTCCATCTTCCTGGAATCGTCCAGGGAGGGAAATGCAGCCTGGCCAATGTCTCCCAGGAGGGGCCCACCCCAGCCTAGCTGGGGAGATGAGTCCCAGTGAGCATCAGAATGCCCCCGCCCCCACCACCACTCAGAGCTGCCTCAGGACTGTCCTGGCCCCAGTGCCCATTGTCACCTTCACTCCAACACACACCATCCAGGACTCGTTCATGAGCAAACTTGAGTCCACCTGAAAGCCGCTGGGAGGCTTATTAGAACACGCATAGCTGGACTCTGTGCTTGGAAATGCTGAATCAGTAGGTCAAGCCCTAGGAAGAGGACATGAATTTTTAACAAGCATTCCAGGTGAATTTAATGCAGCTACCGCTTGGCCCACGCTGTGATTCACGGTCGACTTTGGTTTTCAGCAGTAGAGGTTGTACGTGACGGTGGAGGTTCTGACACCCTCCCCGAGAGGGGCTGCTAGCAGGGAGCAGGCTGCTTGTCTTGTTTTAGTCGGCATTAGCTCCTGGCACCCAGGGCTGGGCCCTGATTGTTGCAGAGGGTGGGTGGGGCTCAGGGACTTCCGGTCTGTCTTGTGTACGTGGGTGAAGATGCAGTCCTTGGAAGGCAGATCTGATGAGGCCCCAGCAGGGATTTCAGTCATCATTTATCCATGGGGAGCCCACATCACTAAGAAAAGATGCCCAAGTATGGAGGCATTGGTACTGAGGTCAAACCCTTGTGCACATGCACCCGCGTGGGCACGTACAGCCACGAACATCAGCGTGATTGACCTCCACTGGGCAAGCCCGGCAGTGGGCGCTAAGGCCACCCACACTCGGCCCGGCCCACCCAGGGTGAATCGGAGTACTGAGTGCTTCCTCACTCACCCCCACTCCCTGCCCCCAGTCCTGACAGTGGCTTTATGGTAATGGTCGTAATTTTAGCTGTTATCATAATTATCCTTGGCACTACCTGTAGTCCTTCAGATGGGCTGAATGCCTCTAATGCCAACAGTTGTGTGTCTAGAACAATGGACCCTGATCCCTAGATCCTGACTGGAGGTCCTTCCCAGGCCTGGATAACACAGTGCCTGCTCCCCAGGGATCACCCCCCTACCCCCAGACACACACACACAGGCCAGGCCCAGCTCCTGTGCATACAGACCTCTGCCTTGGGCTCTGAAGAATGCCTGGCTCTGCTGTCACAGGGCCAGTCAGAGACCCTGAGAAGGCTCCCAGCTCCCCCTCCCACAACACAGACCAGTAAGTACTCCTGTCCTCCCGTCACCTTGGCATTGAATCCTTGCTGTTACTAATGATGTGCTGGGCGCAGGGGAAAGAGGGTAAATTATAAAGGTAACGTGTGGGCTCTTGCCAGACTCTCTGAAAACGAGAACAAGAAACCAACAGAGTGGTCAGAGCTTTACCAGAGACAGCTTCAACAGGGAGGCAGTATTCAAGCTTGATCTTGAAACTTGAGTAAGACTGCTCAGCAGGAGGAGAAATGGGGGTGGGGGGAGGGATTCCAGGCAGAGGAGAGCCTGGTGAGTTCCCAGCACAGCCACTGGCCAGAACAGCTGGGTGCGGGGACACGAGGCTGCACGGGGTCGATAAGTTCAACTGTGTGGTGGGCTTGTGCCTTCGCGGGGAACAGAAGCAGGGACAGGAGAGTGACACGGCCTCTGAAATGCGATGGGGTACAGTCATCACACCTCATTTTAATAGTGATCGACATGCTTCAAGTGCTGTCCGGACTGGCAGCATCGCATCCCCTGGGAGCTGTTTGGAGACACTGACTCTCAGGCCTCAACCCGACTTCGGGATTCCTGCTCTGCTCTTTGACGAGATCCTGGGTGATTCATGTGCCCACTGCAGATGGGTCCCCGACCCCTTCCCAGACTCCAGGGGGCAAGGGCATGTAGCGAGCACCTATCTTAGTCTAGAAAGACCCCCAGTTAGTGGTGTGACCAAAAGCTTCTGGAAACCTAGACTCGAGCCCTCCTTCCTCCTGGTGCTCATCTCAGCATTGGCTTCACGATAGATCCTAATCACTGGTTCAGCAAGAGTAATGAGACAACCCATGTCAGCACCCGGCTCCATGTCTGGCACAAAGCAGACGGTTCTCCATGTCCCACTAGTGGGACCCACGTGCTCCATAGCCCTTCCCAAGAGCCCAGGGTCATGCCCCACCCAGGCCCAGCCAGGAAGTGGGCTGCCTCCCACTGTCCATCATGGCGTCACCTGATGTATGGAGGCCCAGATGGTCCTTCAACCAACATGCCTCACCTTTGCGGGGCGGGTCCCCTCACAGCCCGTGGCATTTGCACAGTAATCTCTGCAACTGTCTGAAGGTAACGAAGAGCTGATGCCACCAAAGAACCAGCCAAACATGGCCGCCCAGGCTCTCAGGACAACCGAGCGGATGGACATCAGCATTCTTGCCTGGTTCTTTCCTCCGCAGCCCTTCCTGCCCCAGGGCCCCAGGGTGTCTGTCTCCCACAACCACACCTCTCCCATTAGTGCCAGTCAGCCTCTCCACAGCCCTTGTTGGGGGGCGGGGCAGGGAGGAGGAGGGGGCCCCGCCTCCTGCAGGGTCGGGTAATTCTAATTAGATTTGCCTGCCTGGGGCAGCCGGCCGCTCCAGAGCACATCAGGGAGTCGGCATTTCATGTCAATAAATGTAACCAGACTCTTTCCACGGAGATTAGTGCCCGGCTCTGACTTTTGGGAGCCCCCTCCGAGGCCCCTCCCAGATCCGCAGAAGAATGGAGGTGTGGGGGAGGCCTCTCCCTGGCCAGGTCTTCAGGGCGGCAGGAGACAGTGCCACGAGAGGGAGGGAGCCCGTCAGTGGCTTTATTTGTGTATGAGGATGTGTTAATGAAATGTACTGGTTCCTTCTGATGTGGAAGCTGGGTGTGTGTGTGTGTGTGTCTGTATGTGTGTAGTGTGTGTGTGTGTGTGTGTGTAGTGTGTGTGTGTGTCTGTGTCTGTGTGTCTGTGTGTGTCTGTGTCTGTGTCTGTGTGTGTGTAGTGTGTGTGTGTGTCTGTGTCTGTGTGTGGCAGGGGAGAGGGGAGGCAGAGCCTGTCTTTAATTGGATCATACCAGAGCATCATCTGGGCTAATCAGCAAGGCAACCAGGAGCTCGGGCTCAGATTAATGATTGCAGTCTAATCCAAGCAGATCCCATGATTAGATGCACATCGTGGGTAATTGTGTTTGTGGCCCATGAGCAATGCCGAGCCTGGGTCTGTGGAGGGGAGGCCCCGTGGAGTGGGGACCGCAGGTTTGGATCCAGCTCAAAAATCACCTTCCCCAGGCCCACCTCACCCCTGGGGTTTTCGCCTCATAAGAAGTTAAAATTTAGCTTGGACCACACCTCCCCGCCCCCTCCTCCAGTGTGGGCTGTGGGCTGGACAGTGTTAGGTGGCTGGGAAACTGGGGCTTGGCTGGCCAGCAACCACAGAGACGGGCCAAGAGGGTGAGGTTAATCCGGCCTTCACTCTCCCTCCTCCCCTACAGTCTCCTTGGTTCCCCCTTTGAAGTGAGTGGGTTCCCATGGAAACCATGATGTCCTGGGGAGCAGAAGAGTGGCAGGAGCTGGGCCCGGCCAGGTGCGGTGGGGAGGAGGGGGACTCTGCTAAGACCATTCTGCTAAGGCTGGGTTCCTGCCGCTTAGGCTGAAATCCTGTCTGAGGACCCGGGAAGAGGCCTGCCAGGCACAGCAGAAGTTACCTGCTAGTGACAGGAAGTGCTGGGCTAGAGGTGGGAACAGTGAGAGGAGGGTGGGGGCAATTCCACCACGAAAAATGCCAGAGGACTTAGCTGTGAATCAGATGGGCAGGGTGAGGGGGCTGCAGGGCTCTGTATTTCTCCTTTGCGGCATTACTTGCAACTGAATGGATTGTGTTAATACTAGTTCTGTTTCCACTGCTAGATCGCTACCTCTGTGAAGACAGGGTCTATGTGTTGTCATCGATTTATCCCCAGTGCCTTGCACAGCACCTTAGAGCCTGCAGCCTGCACGAGCATGCACTAAATCAGAGCTGGTGGAGTGGATTCCTTAAACAGGCAAGGAAGGACTGGACATATTTCAGGGCTCTAGGTTGGGGTGCTGGCAAACTGGTCCTGGGGGCAGAGGGACCGGGAGAGCCCTCACTCTAACGTACGTCAGTCTCCATGGCGTGACTGCATCCACCACGGCCCTTTTCAAGCTACGGTGTGATGCTGCAGGACGTAGCTGGGAAGAGAAGCACACAGATGGCTCCCACCAGCCTCAAGTACAAACCCCACACAGGAGCCAAGTTACAGGTACCCAGGTTTACCAGCTCCATCATACCTGATCGTACGGGACGGATTAGCCACAATTCTGCACTCCTTGGTCCTCTCTGGCCCACTCCTCAGTTTCAAATCTGAAATGGTCTCTCTTAACAAATTCATCCTTAGAACAAGACCTAGCATAGCGTGAATGCTTTCTGTGTGTGAAATCGCTTCAGTCGTGTCCGACTCTTTGCAATCGTATGGACTGTAGCCCGCCAGGCTCCTCTGTCCATTGGATTCTCCAGGCAAGAATACTGGTGTGGGTTGCCATTTCCTCCTGCAGGGGATCTTCCAGACCCAGGGATCGAACCTGTATCTCTAATGTCTGCTACACTGGCAGTCAGGTTCTTTACCACTGGCGCCATCTGGGAAGTCCTGGAATGCCTTCTCAGTGTCTGCAATTGTGATCTTTCACCTCAGCCCCAACACAGTGAGTTTTCTCCTTCCTGGAATCCATCCAGCTCAGCATCTGTTTGAGCAAAGCCCCAACTTTCCCACTTTCGCCAAGGAGATTCCAAATGTTTCCTGGTCTCTCTGTCAGTGAGCTCCTTTGCTGCAGCTCCAGAAACCTGTCATCAAACCAGTCTTCTGCCTCCCCTTAGTCCCAGCCTGTCCATATAGCGTTTGTCGTTCTTCCTGTCAGTCTCATCTCTCTGCAAACCACGCTCAGAGTTTCTGCCCACGTGGGACCTTGCCCTGGACAGCTTATGCTGAAGTCCACTGCTAGCGCAGTGAAAGTAATACTCATTCCTAAAGCCTTGTTTGTAATCCATTTGTCCTATCACAGGCAGACTGGATCACTCTAGACTCCACTCTTGTTTAGGGAAAGATCAGAACAGAGTAGTGGGCAGGTCACTCCCTTGAGACTGTCCCTCGAAAGGTCACTGAAGTTCAGGCTTGGTCCTGATGGTCCTGTAGCTAGAGGGGCAAAGGTCATAGAACAACCATGCCGGGTGGCAGGACGAGCTCTAGAAATGGATGTAATGGTAATTAATTTGGTCAGCTCACACAAGTTAGTTTCTCTGAGCCTATTTTCTCAACCATAAAAAAGGAAATATTCATAGCTAGACTAAAATGAGATGATGTTATGATATCTAACACACAGATCAGTGTTGGCTGCATGGGATGGAGTGAAAGTGGGGAGTTTTGTTTCTTTTTTTAATGGCGAAGCTACTTATTCAAAAAATTTTTTTATTATTTATTTATTTTCGCTGTGCTGGGTCTTTGCTGCTGGGCACGGACTTTCTCTAGTTGCGGCTAGTGGGGCTATGGTTTCGGCACTTGGGCTTCTCATCACAGTGGTTCCTCTTGTTGCAGAACATGGGCTCTAGGCGTGCAGGCTCAATAGTTGTGGCCCATGGGCTTAGTTGCTCCTTGGCATGTGGGATCTTCCAGGACCAGGGATTGAACCTGTGTCCCCTGCATTGGCAGGCAGACTCTTAACTGCTGGAAGTCCTGAGATGGGGGTGTTGTAAACAGAGGGGCCAGCTCCGTCCCCTTGGCCCTTTCAGTACATGAGGCATCTTGTGTGTTTAGGGAGGTGAAATTCAGGCATCAGAACAGGGCCTGGGGACCTCAATTGCCTGGGTTTCCATTCTGTCTCCACCACTGGCCTCTAAACCTTTCCGGGCCTTTCTTCATGTGTAAAATGGGACTGAACATAAGGCCCTCTCCTCATTAGGCTGGTCATGAGGATTAGGTGAGATAATACCATAAAGTGCTGGAGGAGGAATCTGGTACTTAGAGAGTGCACTGCGGGCATTAGCTGCTATTAGATGTTTGAGGAAATGAAACGGGGGTTGGAAGGGCTCGAAGGTGACTGCTGAGAGGCGAGACAGCAAGAAGCAAGACAGGAAAGGGCTCCCAGTTGAGTGCTGTTCGCACTGCAATTTGGTTAAACATTTATTGAGCTCTGCCATGTGTAAGCATCGTGTCAAGTTCCAAGAGGGATTCTGAATTAGAATGGATCGGTCCAGGGAGTGGGAGGAAAATAGGCGTAGGAAGTAGCTAGAGTATAAACTTGGCACATGGTTCGGGCTCAAAAAAGTATTTGTGGAATTGACTGCAAGGCCCCTGGCCCATGGTGCAGTGTGGGAGGGTTGGACTGCTTTCCCAAGGGAGATGAAGCCCAAGGGAAAAGGTAGCCAAGAGGCCTCTCCTGGGACCAGGACCATGGATGGGATGAGAAGAGCCCCCCCGGGGCTTGAGGCCGGGCAGGGGTGCTGGCTGCTGTGTGACCAACCTCTTCAGCAGCTGCCTGGCCAGGACCCTGGGAACTGGCACTTCCTGCTGAAGTGTCTTTGAGAGAACTCTTCCACCTTGTGACCAAAGGGTGTTTCATCTCCAGGGAGTTGACCCTGGGGCTTAACCCTGTGCCTTCCCTGGCAGAGGGCTCGGTCATTCCTGGAACGTGCTGGGCGAGGTGGCCTGAGGATGGAGCAGGGTAGAAGTTCAGCCATTCCAAACCAAAGAGTCAGGACCAGATGCTTCCGGACGAGTTGCTGGGAGCAGATGTTCCAGGCGGGGTTTTATGGGCTGGGGCTCTAGCAGACACTCCTTGCTTTTGGAAGCAGTTGGATTCACTGGCATCCGAGAAAATATCTCAGCTGTTGACTACAGTCAGGGGAGTGATCCTGCCGGAGCCGTCAGCTGAAAGTCAAACCGTTCTCAGTTCTCCCCCAGGCGCCAGGCATCGCCTGCTCCCTGCCCTTCCTGCCAGCATCTTGAAGGCCCCCGCCCCTGAGCCCAGCCTCTGCACACACTGCTGGCAGGCACAGGGATGCCGGCTGCCTGGCCCCGGGAGCAGGTGTGTTCAGAGGCAGCAGTTCTGGCTGCTTCCTCGGCTCACCACCTGGCCTAGGTAGAGCTAAGAAGTCCAGATACTCCCCGAAACCAGGCACATGGATGAGAGATCCAGGAGCCCTGAATCCCAGTGACTTATTCTCACAAGGTTATGTTAGGATTAAAGGAGATAACCAATGCTCACAGCTGACAGTGCTTGGCACAGGCAAGGCTCCCAGTGAATGGTGGCCACAGTTGTGAGTAGTGATAGTCGATCAGGTCCCCTTCCTAGCAGGAGGATGACAGTGATTGGGCCTCCTACTGGTGCGAATGGGGTGGGATGGGAGCCGGCAAGCTGGGGCTTTGAGGGCTCGTGTGGCCCATGGCTTCTCACCAGGGATGGACTAAGCTAGTGTAACCCTTCCTTAAAAAAAAATATATATATATATATATTTATTCATTTACTTTCCACTGCTCTGGGTATAAGTTCCTGTGTGTGAGCTTTTCTCTAGTTTTGGTGAGCAGGGGCTACTCTCTAGCTGTGGTACACAGGCTTCTCTTATTGCCGAGCACGGGTTCTAGGCATGCAGGCTTAATTGCTGTGCAGCATGTGGGGTCTTCCTGGATCAAGGCTTGAACACTTGTCCCCTGCACTGGCAGGCGAGTTCTCAGCTTCTGGACTGCCAGGGAAGTCCCTAGCCCTGCTTTTAACTAAGCCCCACTTTCTGACTTTCCCAAGCCACTGGACCATTTTGTGGTCAAGTGAAAAGAACTAAGACAAAGACTTCAGACTAAGTTCTGACTCTGCCACTGAGCAGCCCATTTAACCTCTTCAGATAAGCTTTCCTACTCTGTAGAGTAGGCATCAAATGAGAAAATGAAAGCTCTATAAAAATGTCAAAGTCTTCCACACACAGAAGCATCACTATGGGAAAAGATTCTTTTGGGAACTCATTTGATGAGGCACCCTTGTGCTGCAAAGTCTTAATGCTCAAAGGGGAAGTCTGGCAGCTCAGTTCTGTGACCCCAGAACACCCAAGACTCAAGGACAGTAGAGAAAAAAGGGAGGACGATGAAATGATTCTACTAATGGTTCAAAAATGGTACCTGGGAGAGGGGAGAAAGCACGAAGTTTAGGGTTTGGATACCCAGGTTTAAATGTCAACTCAATCACTTATTAGCCTGATGATGTAATTATTTAACCACATGGCGCCTCAGTTTGCAAATCAGTAAAGTGGGAATAATAAAAAATATTGGGTGTTTCAGTGCAGTAAGCACGTGAAATGTGACTTACCAATTGCCACCAAATGTGCATGGGTGTGTCACTACCAGTGGCCCAAGCAAAATGGATAGAGTTCCCCTTGCCAAAGCATCTCTTTCCCGAGGGCTTTTTCGTTGGGGACTGGTTGAATCTCTTGGGACTTGGATAGAAGTTGCCTCTTAGTAGCTGCCTAACTGTGGGAAAGATACTTCTATTTTTTTTTTCTCTTCTGAGTTTCCTCCCCTTAAAATGAAGGGGCTGAACATGAAAAAGACAGGAGATAACAAAGATTAATAGTAGTAAGGATTGGAAAAAAGAGAATCATTGTGAACTGTTGTTGGGATTGTAGATTGTCATAGCCACTATAGAAAATAGTAGGGAGGATCCTCAAAAGAATTAAAACTAGAATGACCGTAAGATCCAGTAATCCCACTTTGGGGATCCAAAGGAAATGAAAACACTAACTGGAGAAGACATCTGCACCCCCGACTACATTCAGAGCAGCATTATTTATAATAGACAAGGCACAGAAACAGCCGAAGTGTCCACTGATGGATAAGCGGGTAAAGCAGTTGTGGCACATATACACACAATGGGATATTATCCAGTCACTAAAAAAACAACAACAAGGAAATCCTGCCATTTGTGTTAACATGGAGGGACCTTGAAGGCATTATGCTAAGTAAAATACATCACGGAGGAGGACAAATTTTGTGTGTGTGATCTCACTTATATGTGAAAACCAAAAAATGAAAAATAGCTTAGAGCATAAGAGATCAGATTTGTGGTTACCAGAGGCGGAAAGTAGAGGTAGGGGGCAATCCTGGAGGGTAGGTGAAAGGCACAGACTTCCAGAGAAAAGGCACAAACTTCCATTTATAAAATAATTCAGTACTAAGGATGTAACTGGAGAAGGCAATGGCATCCCACTCCAGTACTTTTGCCTGGAAAATCCCATGGACAGAGGAGCCTGGTAGGCTGCAGTCCATGGGGTCGCTAGAGTCAGACACGACTGAGCGACTTCACTTTCACTTTTCACTTTCACGCATTGGAGAAGGAAATGGCAACCCACTCCAGTGTTCTTGCCTGGAGAATCCCAGGGACGGGGGAGCCTGGTGGGCTGCCGTCTATGGGGTCGCACAGAGTCGGACACGACTGAAGCGACTTAGCAGCAGCAGCAGCAGCAGCAGCAGCAGCAGCAGCAGCAAGGATGTAACAGGGGACTTCCCAGGTGGCGCAGTGGTAAAGAATCCTCCACCAATGCCGGAGACGCAAGAGACGTGGGTTCAATCCCTGGGTCAGGAAGATCCCCTGGAGGAGGATGTGGCAGCCCACTCCAGTGTTCTTGCCTGGGAAATCCCACAGACAGCGGAGCCTGGCGGGCTGCAGTCCATAGGGTCACAAAGAATAGGACACGACTGAGCACACACACAGCAGCTACAAGGGATGCGATGCACAACACATGACTGTAGTTAACACTGCTGTATCATATACGGCAAAGTTAGGAGAGTAAATTCCAAGAGTCCTCATCACAAGGAGAAATTTTTTCCCCTTTTCTCTTTTTATCTATCTGAGAAGATGTGTGTGAGCTGAACCTATTGTGATGATCATTTCACGATCTATGTAAATCAAACCATCATGCTGTGCAGCTTAAGTTTATACAGTGATGTAGTCGGTTATTTCTCAATAAAACTGGGGCAGAGGGTGGGGGGCGGTGTGTGTGCCGGGAATGAAGGGACTATGACATAAGATCCTAACAGGTTTCAAGTTTTAGGTTCTTTGTATTCTTGCCCTTGTAGACTAGCCTTAACAATCAGTTTGTGGAGATTTCACATTTCTTCTTTTTTTTTAATGTGTCAGGAGGGAGGGGTGTGTGTGTGTGTGTGTGTGTGTGTGTGTGTGTAAAGAAATGGAGACAAAGCAGACTCTGGCCTGCCCCGGACCCCACCCTCGCCAGGGACGGACCTGTCCGCCCACCTGCCGGGAGGAGAGCTGGTTGGAGCCCAGGAACCCAGCAGATGCAATTCCAATTTAGCAACACGAAGAAGTCCTCTCCAAGGCAACCCAGGCGAACACACCACCCACTGGGCAGGGCTAAAAATACACCCGCATGGTTTCCACGTCACACCTGAAGTAAAAATACATCCAACCGGGAGCTGCTGGCTTGGTCTCCCCCATCCCGCTCTGCTCTCTCCATCTGGTCTTTCGAGGGGAAGAGCGGGGAGGAGAGGAGGCGAGCTGGCTAAGCTCTTCCTTCACACCGGCTCCTCTGCCTCCGGGACCCTGGCAGCCCCCACCCCCGGCAGAGCCCAGAGGAGGCGGGTCCCTTTGTAGCAGCTAGAAACTGCCAGATGGCCATAGCTGGTCTGGGTACCTCAGAGGAGTGAGTGGATTCTAAGCCCAAAGAGCACTTTAGGCTTGTGTCTCAGAACCCCCACTTGCTGCCGGTGGTCACTTCATTCATTCATTCGTCTCCATGCATTGATTCATCGAAGATTTATCCACCTTCTGCTGTGTGCCAGGCAGTGTGCTTGACCCTGGGGAATTCAGAGAGAAAATGAGATTGTGGATCAGAGGAGTGCCCCATGGAGTGAGGAAGACGGCTGAGCACAAACAACTCTAGTCAGTTGAGCTTAACAATCGTCCTAAGGGAAAGAAAAATAAATGCTTACCGGCAGTGTTTTTTGGTTTAAAAAGAGGATTTCGAGTTCTAATGAGTTATACTTTGCCTCTCCTCCTCCTCCTCTTTCTCTGCCTCTATTTGAATTGACACGTGGGCTTGTTTCCCTGCCAAATGAGTCAGTGGAAATGGAATTATACATTTATTGGAGCAGATAGCATCAACGTTGCTCTGAATTAAAAAAAGGTGCCCCCACACCATTCCAGGGAAGTGGAACAAGCATTAATTGACAGCTTCCTAAGTGCCAGCCACTCTGTACTTTCCTTCCTTTTCTCCTTGCAATAACCTCTGTGGTAGGTGGTATCATCCCCCTTCTATAAAAGAGGAAACTGAGGCTCAGAGACATTCAGTCACTTGCCCCAGAGTCATACAGTTAATTATCTGTCTCCAAAGACTGTGCTGGTTTCAGATCACCCAGCCCACTGAATTTGTGAGGTCAAAGTAGAGCCCCCACCCCCAAGCACATCTCAGTGGCAACTCAGAGGAGGCAATGACTTCTCTTGCTGGAGAGACCAGTTGGGGAGCTTTGGTACTAGGGCTGGCACTCTGAGCTAGGCTATTAGGAGAGACCTAAGCTGGATGGCATCACTGACTCGATGGATGCGAGTCTGAGTGAACTCCGGGAGTTGGTGATGGATAGGGAGGCTGGCGTGCTGTGATTCATGGGGTCGCGAAGAGTCGGACATGACTGAGCGACTGAACTCAACTGAACTGAGGCACAGGTATTTCAGGTGGAAGGAACAGCAGGGGCGTGAACAGCCTGGTTTGCCTGAGCTGGTGAACGGCATTATACAGGTACAGGGGGCTGGGGGCCACCTGCTCTCTGTCCAGCCATCACGTATTCCTCTGAGTCTGTCAATTAGTGCTGAAAAGAAACCTGAGACCACACTGTGAAGCGCCTCATCTGATGATGCTGGCTCTGTTTCCTCAAAATCCAGGAGCGATGTCTCTATACTTCTCAGACTGACTGCTGGTAATGGGCCTTCTGGCTGTGAAAGGGAAAGGGGCGGGGCCAGGAAAGGGGCGGGTGTCTCCAGACTATTGACTCTGATTTTGTGGTCCCAGCAACCTCTGACACCGGGCACTAGAAATAAAAGGTCACAACGCCAGCCCCTGGGTAGTTTCCAGGGTGGTGGGCCTTCGGCAACTTGAGACCCCCACTGTGTGGGAGACTAGGTTGGGTGGCTGGTGAGCTGGTCATGTCACTGCTTGCCCTCCTTCACCGCACCTCTCTGGCCGGTGACTCATGTTCTGTGCAGAGGTCTGACCCTGACCTGGCTCGAGTCCCTCTGCCTCATCACTGTAAGCCTCCACATTCTGGGACTCCCCCGGCAGTCCAGTAGAGAAGACTCTGAGCTCCTGATGCAGGGGTCAAGGTTCAATCCCTGGTTGGGGAGTTAGATCCCATGTGCCATAACTAAAGATCCCGCATGCCGCAGCGAAGACCCAGTGCAGCCAAATAAATAAATAAATAATTTTTTAATAAAAAAAATAGAATAAAAATAAAAACTTCCACCTGGAAATTTTCCTCTCCCACTCTACATTGCCTCCCTTGGGACGGTCCATTCTTAGGAAGTTCCTGGGGGCTCTGACATCCCACCCCATCCCCATCGGAGGCAGCAGCCGAGGCTCAGGGAGGGGTGAGCACTGACGCTGGGCTGTGAAGGGAGCTGCAGGACAGGCCTGGGGGCTCCAAGGTCAGGGAGTGGACAGCCAGGCAGGCTGCCACACACATGGCTGGACCCATAATTGAGGTCTGCAATTCTGGCCAAGGTCACAAGGGGAGGGATAGCTGGCTGAGAGGCCCAGAAGTGACAGAGTGGCATGACTGTGAATCACAAGGTTTATCACCCAGAAAGGGAGCTCAGTGCTAATGTCGGCCCCTGCGTGTGGCCATCACCTCCCCTCCCCCAGCCCGTGGGGCTCTGTTTCTCTCTGCCTGTCTGTTCTCTGTCTCCTGTGCTCTTTGCACTGTGGCCTCTCTGAAGCGATATTCAAAAAGACTTTAAACTGCACCATAGTTAATGTACAATGTTGTGTTAGTTTCAGGTGTACAGCATAATGATTAAGTTTTATGTATATATTCTTTTTCAGATTCTTTCCTCTTATAGGTTATTACAAAATATTGAGTATAGTTTCCCATGCTGTCCTGTAGGTCCCTGTTGGTTATCTACTGAAGCTCTATATTTTTGCATTCTTTCTTTTCCTATCTCTGCTTCTCTGTCTATGGTCCTCTGAATAGAAAGAAATGTTTAAAAAAAAAAACTTTTTAAAATCCAGGTTGTCCAAGGAGGAAGGAAGGGAAGCAGAAAAGGGGTCTATTTTTCTTTCCTTGAGTCCTTTAGCAAAAGGCAATGAACTTCAGCCTTAGAAGGGAACTTTCAGTTAGATGTGAGTGTAAAAATTACCAAGGAGGTTGGGGTCTCCATCCCAAAAGGTCTTTGGAAATGTTAGTGAGACCTATCGGGCCATCTACATTATGAACATCTGCCTTGAGACAGGAAGGAATAAAATGCACAGCTGCCCAAGGATGCGCTCAGAAGCTTCATCAGAAATGTGTCCAGTGTCGGGGGAGGGGGGAGGACCTAGATCACTTTGCTCTCAAGAAAATCTGGGGCTTTGCCGAGGGGGTCTCAGCCTCTCTGCTGCTGGAGGGAGGGTCAAATTCAATTCTGCAAGGGACACAGCCAAGATCCTGCCCAGTTTATGGCAGGTGGGGTGTCTCCCAGGGGCAACCCCACACATCCTGGCCCCAAACTGGGCATTCTAGGCTGCCGAATTTGGGCAATGTAGAAAAAACAAGAAGGCAGAAATGTCAGAAGTAATTAAACCAAATGATGGCTTAAACCCCTGTAGAAATCAACACATCCGGTTTAATCACCTTCTTAAGCCAGCACAAGACTGCGGGTCTGTGGAGAGGGGTTCTTTATTTCTTTGGATCGTTAACAAGAAGTGCGTATCTTGAGCTTGCTTTTGGTTCAGGTCCTCCTGGGGAGAGGTCTGATGTGGGTGGAGGTGGGGTTGGTGGGGGGGCAGTGGTTGGTGAGGACTCAGAAAAGAGAAAAGAAATAATAAAATCTTATTTGAGATCATCTCTCGTCCCCCATGCCCGGCTCTGTCGGCACTCGGGGCGTCCCGCCCTCCCGGCACCCAGGCAGAGGCACAGTGCTGAATGTGCTAAATCAGGCCATTAGAGAAATTCATTTCTCTTTATTAGTCTGTGTCAAATCCTTTTTATTAGTGGCTGGAAACGACCTCTCTTCTGCAGTAAAATGTCATGCCGGTTCACTCCTTTTATTTGTTCTGCACCGACGAGGCTCAAACTCTCCCTGAATTAGCGCGGTGAGATTTATTTCCTCCAAATTTTGAACGGCTTAAGAGAGATTGGGGTGGAGGGGGCGGCCAGGCGGGAGGCAACGTGGGGAGAAGAGTGGAGAGGGATCAGGGAGGGAGAAGGTGAGCTCTTCTGGAGGTCAGGTGTTCCTGGGTCTTTGGAAAGAAAGCCTAATGGCCATCTTTCACATCTCGATTGTCAGCATCTGGGCACCGGAGACCAAGTCTCCACGTTTCTGCTTCCAGCCTCTCAAGGGTACTGATCCACAGTGGGCGAGATCTGGACAGTGGGAAGTGAAACTCATTAAAACTCATCTTCTAGTTGGAGAGGGTGAAGCTCAGGGAATCTCAAGAATGGCAGCATCAGTATCCTATCCATAGCTGGAAATGCCACTTCCCCATCCCATGCCTGGATCAGACTGGCCACTCGTGACCTGGGTGGCTAATGTGTCCAGTTCCCATGGTCCCTGCCCTAGCTACTGTGTCCTCCATGCCAGGGCCAAAATAGGGCTACTGGAAAGGACTCCTTGAGGGTGGCTTCTAGCCTCTTCCCCAGCTTTATGGAGTGACATTGGAGGGTATCTAAGAAATAGAAGTCAACCCTTAGGCAGTATAAGATGGGCGGCTGGGGAAGGGGCTGTGGAGTGGGCTAGGAACAGCCTTCAAGATGCCCTTAGCATCAACACAGCCATGGAACAAACTGCTGAGTCACTGGGAAACTGAACTTGCTTCTTGGGACTGGCCCAGAGTGTCCCAGCAGCCCCCACACTTGGGGTTAGCAGGTAGCCATCCAGGTGATGGAAAGATCTAGATAGATAAGCAAAGGAGCCACGGGCAGCCCCACCAACCCTGCCCGGGGGTCATGTGAGAAGCTGTGGGTTAGCAGAGGTGTCATCCGAGCCCCTAGGCTCGGGGATCCTGGCATCAGGGTGGGTGTTCCACCCAGAGGTGGGAGGGTGGGATATGAAGGGAGGATTTGGGAGCTGAAAGTGCTGCTCAGGCCAGGAGGGGCTGGGGAGAGGGGCTATGGCAGCCACCAGGAAGCCTGCTCTGGGCTCCACGGGTGCTCGCTTCACTTGCAGGACCAGGAAGGAAAGCAGTTTTCTTCCACTGAGACTTTACATAAGTCATAGAAAACACTTCCGGGTATGCCTTCATCTCTCTCTCTCACACACACCCCACAGCAGGGAGATCTGCCCCCTCCTGGTGAGAGGTTTATAAGATGGAGCAGTGCTAGAGCTCTGCCTTGAAGGTGCACACTGTCCCCCAGTGGAAGGGACAGAGCCTCCACCCCAGGCCCTGAAAGCCCGCTTCACTGTGAGCCCTGTGATCTGCAAGTTCACCTCTTGGACTTCATCTCCCTCCATTCGCCTACCTTACTCCAGCCACACACGCCTGGACATTGTTCCAGACACACACCATACTCATTTCTATCCCAAGTGCTTTGGTCCTCTCTTGCTTGGAACGCCCCTCCCTCAAACCTTTGCCTGAGTGCCTCTTCATCATTGGAGGCTTCACTCAAATGCCACTTCCTCAGAGAGGCCCTCCCTGACCACTTTCCTCTCCGAAGGGGCCAGGACAGCAGCCGAAGAGCCTGCTTCCTGCCACCACCCCGGCCCCAAGGCTGGTGGCTGGGAGATGTAGCCACCAGCAGCTCCCTTTTCCCCACCCCACATGCCATGCTCGCTGTGTACACAGAACGCACGATGCTCGCACACACACTGCATACAAATAACATGTAGCACACACACACACACTGCATATAATACAGGGCACATGCACAGTGTATTCATAGCACTCGACCCCTGCATCCCAGCTCCATGCACACAACCTGTATGTGCACAGTCCCGCAAGACATAACACCATGTGTGCACACAGATAAAAGCACCCAGGACAGTCCCTGACATGCCACTCACACTTGCTCTTGTTGACAGCCTACATTCAACCCAGGTGCACATGCATGCATGCACACCCACACCCACCCACCGCCCCCCCCACACACACACACACCATCCCCTCTCCTTCCAGCAGCTGCCCACCCTCCTTCCAACCCGTGAGAAAGGAAGGTGCAGTGACCAGCGGCTGCCGTGGGGGTAGGGGGGTGGGCTGCACCCCCACCACCTGGCACGATGCTGCGGATTATTAGTTCCTGGTAATTTAGTGCCCTTGTACAGAGTCGATTTGTGCCTTTCATTCCTAATTGATCTAGTGGCTGTTTAAATGGCAGCAGGCATCTGTTGAGAGTAGGAAGGTTCATAAGGCGCAATAATTCATAACACCGTCTGGAATTTGCCTTTCATGTCCCTCAGCTAAACCACTGCAGGGCTCTGCTTAAATCACAGCCGTGGAGGCTTTCTTTGGTATTCCACTCAGGGCCAGGAGAATCTTGCATTAAACTGGGATCAGGTTAGATTAGACTATAATATGCTGCGGTATTAGTGGCTGCAAATGAAGACTTAGACTGGAGTTTAACCCCTTCACCTGGTTTTCTCTTTGTCTTCAGTGGCTGGCTGAGCGAACCCATTGTCTTCCCACCAGCTTCCTGAGGGGGCTGAATAGATCTTCTAGCAATTTTGGGGCTGCAGATAGGCTAGCCTCAGATAGTGATCCTTTTTCTCTCCATGCTATCACTCAGCCTGCAGCCTTGGAGCCCAGCTGTTTATGCATCAGCTCCCAAACCAAGGGTCAGGGCAGCAGTGTCCAGGCGCAGCTCTGCCAAGCCAGGCGGCTCATTAGAGACAGGAGTTCACCTCCCCTCCATGCCCCCTCCCCCTGAGCTTGGGTAGAATGACCAGCAGGTATGGGTTTAGGTGTGGATGGGTCTCAGCACTTTCTGCCTTTCTGTCCAAAATTATTAGAATCCCAGGATGGGACAGGCTCATAGGGGTTCCCCATCTGCCTATAAACACTCTGTAGGCTGGCTGTTCATTCCTTCTTGGCGTGGTTAATCACAGTGTTCCTGCTGGAAGAAGCGTAGTGGGTTTTCCTCTTCAAGATTTCTTGTGCTTTCCAATATGGTAGCCACTAGCCACATGTTGCTGTTTAAATTAAAATTAGTTAAAATTAGAATTAAAAATTCAAGGTCCTAGGCAAAGCAGCCATTTTTTGAACTTATTATTTCATATTTGAGTATAGCCAGTTAACAAGTTGTGATAGTTTCAAGTGGATAGCAGAGGGACTCAGCCATCCATATACATGTATCCTTTCCCCCCAAACTCCCCTCCCATTCAGGCTGCCACAAAACACTGAGCAGAGTTCCCAGTGTTCTACATTAGGTCCTTGTTGGTTATCCATTTTCAGTACAGCAGTGTGTACATGTCCAACCCAAACTCCCTAACTATCCTTCCTCCCATTCTGCCCCCCTGGCAGTCAGAAGTTCATTCTCTGTGAGTCTGTTTCTGCTTTGTATGTCAGTTCATTCGTTCATCACAGCAGCCATATTTTAAGTGTCCGCTGGCCTCGGTTAGTTAGTGGAGGCTGTGGAACCTTTCCATCATTGCAGGAAGTTCTGCTGGGTGGTGCTGGCTACAGCAGCCCCGTTGGCAGGAGCCTGGGGACCAGGCCTGACACATGCTTTCTCCTCTCCCAGCAAACAGATTTTCATCAAAAAGAAAGGAGCCAGATTTCGTGGTCCCAGGGGACTTCAGTGAGAAGCCAGAGAGGGATGTGCATATGCTTTTGGGAACCACAATGGGGAGAACGGGGCTCCAGAGTCCAGTGTCAACACCCATGTAAGCACATGCACAGGTGCTGGGTGTGAAGACAGAGCTGTTCACTCAGGCTACAGAGAAATGAGAATGAGATGCACTCACATGTGCAAATGACATCTCACATATAACATACATGTATATTCAACAAATGTTTATTCAGATAACGTACAGTCACTGCTAGACACTGGGCAGAGAGTGAAGAATATGATGGGCTTGCTTCCTGCCCTCATGTAGCTGACAGTCTAGTGAGGAAGGCAGGTGGTAAGGCAAACAAGCCAGGTCTGTGTAGGTTGCAGGGTGGGGCAGTCAGGACAGCTTCCCAGAGTTGGTGATGTGGAAGCCAAGACCCAGAGAGCGGCCAAGTAAGCACTTGAGCTTGCATCCATCCATCACAGAACCACCCGTGTCGCCACACATGCTCACGCTCACATAGTCTTCATTCATCAGTTCGTTGTCAGTTACCGAATATGTATTAAGTGCCTGCTGTGAGCGTCAAGGCAAGGTCCTAAGGATACAGTGATCATTGAGACAGGAACAGTCTTGGGGAAAAACAGTGGCCACGTAATGATGCGTATTATTATTTAATTGCAGTTGTGCTAAGTGGGTGTTGATGGAAATGTGTAGGGAGGTGTCACATGTAAGTGGGGTGTCTGACCTAAACTGAGTCAGCCAGCAGAGGCAGGATGGGTGGGGACATCTGCCCACCATATGTGACGAGTAGCCAGGTCCACACACACACACCTTCCACGCCCCACCCCCACTCCCTCATCGACACTTGCAAACCCACAGGTACCGCCCTTGGCTGACTCTACACAGCAAATGCGGATCTGTGACCAATGATGGATGTTCACATCCAGGACTTTTCTGGACATTTCCCTTATTTCTTTCCCGGGTTGACCTTGAGCACGAAATGGACATCTACCTCTTTGAAGAGTTATACCCAGCATTCCTCCTCAAATATCCACACAATTTATTTAGACTGAGAGAACAGTTAGGCTCCCGGTAGCGGAGGAACAGAAGCCACTGAGGCCCCAGGAATGAGGAGGTTGGATCCTCCGTGCCAGGGTATGACATGCTGCTGTCCCGGCGGACCGTGGGGACCGGGGCCTTCCTCCAGGAGTGGGACCCTGGGAGAAGAGGTGATGGGAAGGTGAGATGGGCCCCTGAAGGCTTCTGCACTGCAAGAAGTCCTGAAGGCAGCAGGTCTCTGGGTGCACATGTGTGAGCTCTCACTGTCCCCGCAGGCATCCTCTTTTCCCGCTCCTGACGCTGCTGTTTGAGAAATGTGAACAGGCCACCCAGGGCTCTGAGTGCATCACGTCCGCCAGCTTCGATGTGGACATCGAGAACTTTGTCCACCAGCAGGAGCAGGAACACAAACCCTTCTTCAGCGATGACCCGGAACTGGACAATCTGGTAAAGACCCTCCAACCCCCACCCTGGCTAGGGTTGTCCCGCCCTCTGATCCCCTCCAAATGCCCCAAAAGCAATCCTTTCATTTAGTCATTCAGCAAAGAAAGGTGCTTCCCCGCTGTGGGCAGGCCTTGGTGTTCCAGCAGCTGAGAATCTTTAACCAAGAGTTACGCACACTGGTGATGCTGCCAAAGCTCTGCCTTCCTCCTCCCCCGCAGCACCAGCGTCACCTCCCACCCTCTTGCAGTGCAGACAGGAGGAGGGGAGGGTCATGGCATCCAGACTGTTCCGAGGGCTGGAATCCTGGCATGTTGGGAAATCCGTCTTGGGCTGCCCGGAGAGGAGCTGATGGCCGTGTGCTACATTGTGAAGGAGGAGGGTGACATGCATATTCAAGCACATCAGTGGATAGGAAGACTGGAAGCAACAAATGAGAAGATCAGCTTCTCTACTGAGAAGACCAGCAGATGTCCTGCCCATTTGGGATACAGTAGATCGGGCTCCCAAGCCTAATGTGTCATCCAGGTCATCACTACAGCTTTAAAAAGTACATGCTCCTGGGCCTCTCCACCTGGAAAGCAGGATTCAATAAGTTTAGTGGGACTTGCACTTGCACATTTTTAAAGGTTTCCCAGACAACTGTAGTCTTCAATAAGGCTTGGCAGCCAATAGATTAGATGATACTCTAACTCTTCGTCTAGCCCTGGGAATCCTGCTGAGAAAAGAGCTGTGGAGAGACCGCTCTGTTTGTTCATCGTGACAACAGTTATCCTGGGATTATTAACCACGATTCTTGATTTTGCTGTGGGTGGATTATCCAGATCGTGCCTGGTAAATTTGGAAGCTCTGAAAAATACGTCTTCCACAAGTTGATTGATTATAGCGCTGACCTCCATCCAGAATTTAGTTAGTACCTACTCCCCAAAGGGAAACAGATTTAGAAAAGCAAATGTGACTCCAGGAAGGAAAGAAGAAACACACACACACACACACACACACACACACACAGTGCATCTGCAGAGCAGACTTAAATGACTTGGGTATTATTCTGTATTGTGAATGACCCACCCCGCCGCTTCTCTCAGGAGTTGAATATGACACCTTATGGAGTCCAGGAGAGCTACCAGGAGAGGCCCCCCTCCTTGGCCTGGAAATCTATGAAGTGTTATGGTGCATTATGATACAGGACAGAGGATACGCACTTGGCCAAGGTCAGGAGCATTAGTGCAGGTTTCTGGGAGCCCCAGGTGCACCTCTGCTTGGCTCCTGGCTGTGACTGAGCTAACATCCTTCCCGATAACACAGTCCCCTATCTCTCAGGTCCCCTGGGAGAGTCGTCCCCGTGCAGGTTCTCCATTTGGTCGGATAGTTAATGCAGGCAGACTTGCCCCTGCCCTGCTGTTCATCTGATCAGAATCTCGGAACCACAATTGTGAATCAGGTCTTTAGAAGCTAACCCGCAGCAGTCATGGGGCCAGGAGGTGAGGCAGCCGTTTGTGTGGGAGCTGGAATGAACACTCCCTTCACTTGACCCCCTAAAGAAGCTGAGGCCTCAGTTGGTGGGAAATACCTAAAACTGGCTGAGTAATATGAAAGAATATAAACCTTCTTCAGAAGTAGGAGTCCTGGCGAAACAAACCTCACAAACTTGCCCACTGCCACCTGCCAGGTGAATTCTGGAAGACACCTCCCCCTCCCAGCCCCAGGACAACCTCTTATTCTATTGAGTTGGCCAGAAAGTTCATTTGGAATTTTCCATAAGATGTAGTGGGAAAACCTGAACAAACTTTTTGGCCAACCCAAGAGTACAGCCTGGAAATACCAAAAAGTGACCATCTCCATGCTCTCCCCCGGCCCACACTACCTGGGTCTCTCAGGGGTCTGCTCACTCATAGGCTCAGATTTCTTCGTCTAATCCAGCAAAACGTGGTAGTGTCCACCATGTGCCACGGCTGATCTGAGGGTGGGGTTGCAGTAGCGGTTGCCCCAGTGGCCCCAGACCCCTGGTGCCCCCTGGGCTTCTATCCCAAGTGATGGGAGTGGTCCACTGGTGGAGCAGGCTTTGCACAGCCCTCCCCCTCACATGGACCCGGAGGAGTTTACCTGGGGGAGCTGGCCACAGTCAATGACTGTGGATCGATTATTTAAATGGAGGTGGTTGAAGGAGCCAAGGAGATGCGGCCAAGCTCACCCTCTGTGAGACTTTGACGACAGCTCCTCTGAAGCTCGGTTTCCCCATCTGTAGAGCCAGTACACCTGTCTCCTGTGACTGTCATAAAAAATTAACGCCATGACTAGTGGAACTAAATGGCCTTTGAAAATGCGTGGCATCCAGGAGGTTAAGGTCAAATGCAGTATCACTAAGGCCAGGCATTCCAGCCGCCTCACCTCACCTCCAGGCCATCAGAGAGACTATGTGGCCGAGAGCCTGAAACTTTCCAGGGGTTGGGGCCGGGATCAGGCAGTGCCCTTTGCCATCCCACGTGTGGTCCTGTGTCAGGAGGGGGGAGGTGAGGAGGCCGACCACAGGAGCCATCATTAGAACAAGAAGCGTGCAGCCGGCACTGCCGAGATGCCCATAATTAGAAATTAGAAAAAGGTCAGATCGCGTCATTATCAGCTCAATCAGCTGCCGAGTGCCACAGCCAGTTAATTTGGCATCTGTATTTTTTACAACCCCGCACACGTAGCCCAGCGGACTGTAACTCTTTATCCGGACAGATATACTGCGCAGCGGAGCAGGGACATAAAATGAGACCCCAAGCAAATGAGCTGAGATAATTGAGAGATTTATTTTTTATATATATGTGTGTCAGGGCGGCTTTCCTTTGCCCTTGAATGTTGACTTTCACAGATGGGCTTGTAACGAGGACACTGGGATCCCCCCAAACTGTTCCACCCTGGATCCTGGAGCGGGGCTCAGATCCTGCTTCCTTGCCAGCCCCACCAGGCCTACCACCCCCCAGGACGTGGGTCCTGCCCACTCCTGCTGGTCCCTCTCCTCCCATCCAAGCTAATCGCTGTGTTCACCTCCCCGGCTCCCACAATCCCCCAGATAGGTTCCCATGGGAACCACGGCTGACGAAGCCCTCCCAGAGCTGCTCAGAGACCAGAGAGGTTCCAAGAGTGTAGGTTTCTAAGTGAACCTCCCTTCCCGGTTAGCCAGCTGCCGGAATAGAAACTTAGAATCATAAAACACTGGGGGAAAACCCCAAGCATAGAGAGCAGCGCGTCCATTTTACAGACAGGGACACTGGAGTCCAGAGAAGGGCGGTGACTTGTCAGCGCCCAGGTCTGCTGACTCCTTCCACTCCATCACCCACCTCTCTGCTTCCCCAGGGGCAGCAGAGCCCTCATTTGTAAATGACCGTCTCACAAAAAACAACCCTGATAAGAAAGGTGAAGAGGAATGCAAGTCTGAATAATAAAAACATATGACATTAATTATTTAAAAAAAAAAAAAGCATCTTTCCCACTAGTACACACACTCCCTGACCCTCTCCACCTCCCCATTTCAGTACCATGGGGGTGGCTTTCCCCTGGTCAGCTCCCCCAGGGACACCCCACCCCCGCCCTGCCTCCAACTCCCCCATACACACATCCCAGTGCTCACCAGCCCTCTGTCACCTGGCCCATTGATCCCCTATTTGGGCCCAGCAGCCTCTGACTGGCAGTTGGTACAGTTTGTAAAATTTGCAAGTTCCCTAAACCCCTTTGAAAGGCAAAAGCTTTTTGTTTTATAAAATCTGATTTACGGGCCCCCAGTGCAGGGCCGAGGTTTTATATATTATGCAAGATTTCAAACCGAGGCTGTAAAACGTACGGTTTCAGTTTCATGCATGGAATTTTTTTATGTGTAAATTTTTTAACATTTATGGGGCACATTTTAATGAGACTCTGGTGGGGCTCACGGGACAGATTAGAGCTGCCTGATCGCAAAGCCAGCTCCAACATGGGGCCCCCCAGGCTCCTGGGCCCTCTCTGAAGGGGGTGGGGTACAGAGGCCAGAGGTTGTGAATATGGTCCACAGGGACCCCAGGCAGCACCCCTTCAGAGAGTCATTCCCTCCTGCCTTCTGTCCAGACCCTCTTCACCTCAGTGGGAGCAGAAAATCCCACAAGACCCCAGAACAGGGAAAGGAAATAATAATCAAAGCCAGTAATAAATAACATTTATAGCATACTTACTGGGTGCCAGGTGCTGTCGTCCTAAACACTACACCTGTATTATCTTATTTAATCCTCTTTTGAGACCCACAAGGCACAGATTATTACTATCCCTATTTTAAGATGAGGGGGCTTAAATAAGATGAGAGAAGCCTGGTGGCTCAGAAGGTAAAGAATCTGCCTGCAACACAGGAGAGCCAAGTTCAATCCCTGGGTCAGAAAGATGCCTTGGAGAAGGGAATGGCTACCCACTTCAGTATTCTTGCCTGGAGAATTCCATGGACAGGGGAGCCTGGCGGGCTGCAGTCCATGGGGTCGCAAAGAGTTGGGCAGGACTGAGTGACTTTCACTGAGATGAGGATCTTGCGACATGAGGTGAAATCATAGCTCAAGACCACACAGCTCGTATGTGAGTCAAACACAGGCACAGAGCCCTGGCCCACACTCAGCAATTATGCAGCCCTAGACTCCGTCTTTTCTTAGTACTTCCTCTGCACTCGTCTTTAGTTCTTTTCTGGCCAAATCTCCTTCCACCCTCAGTATGATGTTGAGGGAGTTGCTCTTGTTATCCCATTTTACAGATGAGAACAGGGAAGTGTAGAGACCATGTGAATCCTGCAGAGCATCCCAGAAGGTGGAGGGCCCCAGACTCAGCCTCCAAAATCCACTATTTCCTAGCACCCAGCTCTGCTATTTAATTCATGAGATAGCCCTGGGAGGGGTTATCACTATACCCATTTTACAGAAGGGAGAATCCAAGACTGAGAACCCTGTAGTCACTTAATTACAGAGCTGGGATTTGTCTAGCTTCTGAAGCCCACCTCTTTTCCCTGAACCACAAGACCTCTCCAAAGTCTGAGGATGAGGCAGGGGAAGTGCCACATTGAAAAGTATTTAACTTGTCCTGAGCGGCAGCCTCCCTAAGTGCTCGTCCTGTCCCCCAGTCATCTGGCAGTCTCCAGCCCCTGGTCTTCACCTTTCTCCCATGTTCCAGGCCTTGTTCCAGGGACCCTACCCTTCCAACTGCTCAGGCCAGGCTGGGCTGGCCTGGAAAAATTCCCAATTAGAGTTTAGCTTTGGCTGCCCTAGTGACATGCGGGAAGCACTTCAGAGCACTTGTAGGAATGCATGTTTACCAATTCATCTGTATGTGAAGCAGACTATTCCAGCTTCCCAAAGTGCAGAGAAGGAGAAGGGAAAAAGGAGTCTGCCCTCCAGGGCAGAGATACTCCCTAATTGCTGCCTGGAATTTCACAGGTTACCTAATCCCTGGGTCTTGATTCCTATTCTCCAGGAGAATGATAACCATGCCTGTGGGTCCCCAGGTTTGTGCGACTCAAATGAGGTAATGGAGAGAGAAGCGTTCTGCATATTGTAAAGTGCTATGTATATAAATGCTTTGAAAGGCAAGGATTTATTATTATCAAATGAAGAGGTCGCAATCTTACAAGAGAGGCCACTTTTCAGAAAAGTGCTTGATGGAGGAGGGAGGGGCACATTGATGTAAATAATTGACATACAACACAGTTGCTGTGTGCCCAGGACACATGTACATGGTTTCATTCAGTGTTCACAACAGCTCTTCAGTGTAAGCATTATTAATCAGCTTACATGTTACAGACAAAGTTAAAGGTCTGGTTCAAAATACTCAGACAGGAAATAATAGATTTAGGACATCACACCATGGGACTTTCCGGAGAAAGAGAGGCTCCGTCCCATCCTGTGGACTTTGCTGAGACTTGTGAGGCCATGCGGGCTTCCCAGGTGGCCCTTGCGGTGAAAAATCCACCTGCCAGTGCAGGAAGACTTACGTGAAGCAGGTTCAGACTTAAGTGATCCCTGGTTCAGGAAGATCCCTTGGAGGAGGAAATGGCAACCCACTCTAGAAGTCTTGCCTGGGAAATCGCATGGACAGAAGAGCCTGGCGGGCTACAGTCCAAGGACTCAAAGAGTCAGACCCGACTGAGCACTCACCTGCATGTGGGGCCCGTGTGTTGTGATATGAGACTACGTGTAAGACTGCATCTTGTTTTGCTTTAGTGAAGGATGCTACTTAGAAGAAGAGGGCTGCTTTTTTAATTAGTATTTTGAAAGAAAAGGGTGGGGAGAGAAGCTAAAAGATGAAGCCAAACTGGGAGAAAAGGAATTAAGGATACCTTCATCACAGTTGTTGATGATGTTAAATTAAATGGAACTGTTCATTGCACTAGAAGATTTGGAATAACCTTTTACATGACATCCATCACTTAGGGAAATAGTTTAATACGCCAGAGTTTTACTCTGATTTAGAGGCAAAAACCCAAAATTGCATTAGAAATAAGCTAGAGGATGATTCACGAACCAAAATATAGAAGAAAAAACTGGGGATGATTATTTTTCCACTCTCTGAAAATGAAATAGCAATAGAAAAGCCAACAGGATATTAGAAATCATTAAAAGAGGTTGCAAAAATGTATATGCCTTTGGTTCCCTGTGGTTTATAAAGCACTTTCACATTATTATCTCTTTTAGCCCTTATCAAATCCTGTGAGTCCGGGATGAGGAAGACTGAGGCTAAGGGAAGTCATGGAATTAGCCCAATGTCACTCAATCTGTAAACAGTAGGCCTGGACTCAAATCTGGGCTGACGGTAAATCCCACAGGCTTCGTGCTATGCCAGGCAGCTGCCCCATATTAATGGCATTGCCCACTTTTTTCTCTAATACTGAATAGATCCTACATATTCATTGCCTTGAAATACCATTGTGATTTACTCTATGTTCTTAAATCTTTAAACCAAGTCTGTTATCTCATAAAAAAGTAATCCTTCACCTGTGCTTTATTAAATCAAAAGGTAGGTCCACTTTCAGCCACTGTGCATCAGATCTGATTTAAACACATTGCACGTGTATTTCATCTGAGCGAAGCTATTTTGGATTGATTTTACTTTTTATTTTGTTCTATTTAATTGTATTTTCTGATTCTTTTTACATAAGAAGTATTTGTTGACTATAGGTATGTGTACTTTCCTGTGTGTGTGTGTGTGTGTATTCATGGAAAGATTTTAAAGTGAGTAAATGTTGATTGAAAAGGAAAAATAGTCCAGTTAAGGAAAGCTCGGAGAAAGAGGAAAGAAGAAATGAAAGGATGGAAGGAAGAAGGAACAGAGGGAGGAAAAAAAGAAGAAAGGTTTAAAGAATTAGGGTTATTTTGGCTGGAGGAGACAAAGCTGACTGGCATCTTATTCGAGTGAGAGGTCTTGTACAATGTTTGGCATTTAATGAGACTTACTATTCGTCAAAATAATAATGTTAAATTAAGGGAGGTTATAGGGACTTCTCTGCTGGTCCAGCGGCTAAGACTCCACCCTCCCGATGCAGGGGGATCTGGGTTTGATCCCTGCTCAGGAAACCAGATCCCACATAGTGCAACTAAGACCTGGCTCAGAAAAATACATAAATATTTTTAAAAATTAAGAGAGATTGTACTGATGGAGGCACTAGATATTCTTGGTGCCTATAGAAAGCTGTTGTTCAGTCGCTCAGTCGTGTCCAACTCTTTGTGCCCCTATGGACAGCAGCACGCCAGGCTTCCCTGTCCTTCAACATCTCCCAGAGCTTGCTCAAACTCTTGTCTATTGAGCCGGTGATGCCATCCAACCATCTCATCTTCTGTCGTCCCCTTCTCCTCCTGCTTTCAATCTTTCCCAGCATCAGAGTCTTTTCTAATGAGTCAGCTCTTTGTATCAGGTGGCCAAAGTATTGGAGCTTCAGCTTCAGCATCAGTCCTTCCAATGACTGATTTCCTTTAGGATTGACTGGTTTGATCTTGTAGTCCAAGGGACTCTCAAGAATCTTCTCTAGCACTACAATTCAAAAGCCTTAATTCTTCAGTGCTCAGCTTTCTTTATAGTCCAACCCTCACAGTCATACATAACTACTGGAAAAACCTTTGTCGGCAAAGTAATGTCTCTGCTTTTTAATATGCTGTCTAAGTTGGTCATAGCTTTTCTTCCAAGGAGCAAGTGCCTTTTAATTTCATGACTGCAGTTACCATCTGCAGTGATTTTAGAGCCCAAGAAAATGAAATCTGTCAGTTTCCATTGTTTCCCCATCTATTTGCCATGAAGTGATAGGATCGGATGCCATGATCTTCGTTTTTCGAATATTGGATTTTCAGCCAGCTTTTTCACTCTTTCACTTTCATCAAGAGGCTCTTTAGTACCTCTTCACGTTCTGCAATAAGGGTGATGTCGTCTGCATATCTGAAGTTATTGATATTTCTCCTGACCGTCTTGATTCCAGCTTGTGCTTCATCCAGTCCAGCATTTCGCATGATGTACTCTGCATATAAGCTAAATAAGCAGGGCGTCAATATACAGCCTTGACGTACTCCTTTCCCAATTTGGAACCAGTCTGTTGTTCCATGTTCGATTCTAACTGTTGCTTCTTGACCTGCATACAGGTCAGGTAAGGTGGTAGGTAAGATAAGGTGGTCTGGTATTCTTATCTCTTGAAGAATTTTCCACAGTTTGTTGTGATCCACACAATTAAAGGCTTTAACATAGTCAGTGAAGCAGAAGTAGGTGTTTTTCTGGAACTCTTGCTTTTTCTATGATCCAACAGATGTTGGCAATTTGATCTCTGGTTCCTCTGCCTTTTCTAAATCCAGCTTGAAAGTTCTGGTTCATGTACTGTGTGAAGCCATGCTTGGAGAATTCTGAGCATTATTTTGCCCACTTATAAAATGAGTGCAATTGTGCAGTAGTTTGAGCATTCTTTGGCATTGCCTTTCTTTGGGATTGGAGTGAAAACTGACTTTTTCCAGTCCTGTGACCACTGCTGAGTTTTCCAAGTTTGCTGGCATATTGAGTGCAGCACTTTCACAGCATCATCTTTTAGGATTTGAAATATTCAGCTGGAATTCCATCACCTCTTCTAGCTTTGTTCGTAGTGATGGTTCCCAAGGCCCACTTAACTTCACACTCCAAGATGTCTGGCTCTAGGTGAGTGATCACACCATCGTTGTTATCTGGTTATTAAGATGTTTTTTGTATAGTTCTTCTGTGTTCTTGCCACCTCTTCTTAATATCTTCTGCTTCTGTTAGGTCCATACCATTTCTTTCTTTTATTGTGCCCATCTTTGCATGAAATGTTCCCTTGATATCTCTAATTTTCTTGAAGAGATCTCTAGTCTTTCCCGTTCTATTGTTTTCCTCTATTTCTTTACATTGATCACTGAGGAAAATATACAGTTGTCAGTTTCTGCCTCTGAGTGACACTTCATCTAATTCTCCAAGAGCCTTTAATTAGCCAAGCACAATCCCTGTCCCTATAGAGAAAGTTGATCACTGAAGAATTGGTGCTTTTGAACTGGGTGTTGGAGAAGACTCTTGAGAGTCCCTTGGGCTGCAAGGAGATCCAACCAGTCCATCCTAAAGGAAATCAGCCCTCAATATTCACTGGAAGGACTGATGCTAAAACTGACTCCAATACTATGGCCACCTGATGTGAAGAAGTGACTCATTAGAAAAGACCCAGATGCTGGGAAAGACTGAAGGCCAGAGAAGAAAGGACGACAGAGGATGAGATAGTTGGATGGCATCACTGACATCAATGGACATGAGTTTGAGTAAACTCCGGGAGTTGGTGATGGACAGGGTGGCCTGGCGTGCTGCAGTCCATAGGGTGGCAAAGAGTCGGACACAACTGAGCAACTGAACTGAACTGAATCCCTACCCATCAGACAATCCAGATGAGAGTCTGGGGGCTCCTCTCTCACTCTCCACTTGAAATGCTGATGAAGCTCAGAGAGGGTGTGGCCATGGCTCTTAGTCACACAGCTTACGGCTCAACACACCTGGACAGTAGGGTTCTCTGGGAGCCATGCCCTTGCTAGTCTTTCTGGGCATCAAGATGTTGGCCAAAAGCTAGGAGGGTGGGGTTAAAGAAAGACGCGTCTACATGGCTTATGTCAGCATCAATCGTCTTGGAAGGCAAGCACCCACTCTTTTTTCTTTTTACTTTTTATTTTGATGTAACTGTAGATTCACATGCAGCTGTAAGAATTAGTATAGCAAAGACCTGATTCCCTTTCTGCATGGCTAGAGGACAGTTTCACAGCTGGGAGATGACAGTGGTATGACCACCAGACTTACTCAGACATCACTAGTTTTACATATAGTCATAGCGATATGTGTGTGTGTGTGTTTAGTTTGTGCCACTTTATCACGTGTGTATTCATGGAGACACTCTGATTGTCAAGATACAGAGCAGTCCCTCCCTCCCTCCCTCCCATACCTCCTAGCAATCACTGATCTGTTCTCTATCTCTGAAATTTAAAAGAATGTTCTATATATAAAAAAAGAAGAAAAGAATGTTATATAAATGGCATTATGTATGTAGCCTTCTGAGACTGGCTTTTTTTCTCAGCATCATTCCCTTTAAATCCATCCAAGTAGTTGAGTTTATCAGTAGTTTGTTTTTGTTGCTAAGTATGATTTCATGATACAGATGTACCATAGTTTCTTTATCCATTCACCTGTTAAAGTGTATTTTGGTTGTTTCCAGCTTGGGGTTATTAAAAATAAAATTTCTTTGAATATACAAGTTTTGAGGTGAACACATGTTTTTATTCTCTGGGATAAATGCCCAAGAGTGCAACTGCTGAGCTGGATGGCATCTATTCAGTATTGTAAGAAAGTATTCTGCTGTTTTCCAGAGTGGCTGGACCATCTTTTATATCCACCAGTTACACATGAGTGATCCAGTTTCTAATTCCTTGCCAAGATTTAGTGTTATCTCTGTTTTTAATGTTAACCACTCTGATAGGTGTGTGGTGACATCTTACTGCGGTTTTAAGTTGCATTTCCCTGATGATGCATGCATGTGTGCTAAGTCATTTCAGCCGTATCTGACTCTTTGTGACCCCATGGACTGTAGCCCACCAGGCTTCTCTGTCTGTGGGATTCTCCAGACAAGAGTCCTGGAGTGGGTTGCCATGCCCTCCTCCAGGGGATCTTCCCAACTCAGGGATAGAACCTGGGTCTCCTGCTTTGCAGGAAGATTCTTTACAATTTGAGCCACCAGAGAAGACCCTTCCCTGATAATTCTGAACATCTTTTCGTGTGGCTATTTGGCATCTATGTATCCTCTTCAGTGAAATGTCTGATGTTGTCTTTTGCCCATGTTCTAATTGGATTGCTTGTTATTTTACTGGTTAGTTTTGAGAGTTCTTTATATATTCTGGATGTAAGTCCTTTGTCAGATACGTGTTTTTCAGATATTTTCTCCTGTTGTGTAGTTTGTCTTTTCATCTTCTTCACAGGGTCTTTTGAAGAGCAAACATTTTACACTTTGATAAGGTTCAATTCATCAAGTTTCCCTTTCTGGGTCATGTTTTTGGTGTCAAATCTAAGACTTCTTTGCCTAGCCCTCTGTCCTGATTATTTTCTCTTGTGTTTCTTTTTCTTTTTTTTTTTTCTTAAAAACTTTACAGTTTATGCCTTACATTTTGGTCTTTGAGTTAATTTTTGTGTAAGATGTGAAAGTCCACTGTTTTGCTTGTAGATGTCCAATTGCCCCAACATCTTTATTTGAAAAGTGATTTGGCCATATCTACCATGAGCCAAAAGAATGTCCATAGATTTGTTTTTTTTCTGATCATTTTTGGGATCTTGTCCTAAGGAAATAATGAAGAAGCATCAATAAGCTGTAAAGTTGGAAAATACTCACTTAACATTTTTTATAAACTTGAAAAATTGGAATTAACCTAAATGCCCAACAATAAGGAATTGGCTAAGTAGGGCACACACATGGAAAGATATATTATTGCCGTGTTAGTCGCTCAGTCATGTCTGACTCTTTGCGACCCCATGGACTGAAGCCCACTGGGCTTTTCTGTCCATGGAATTCTCCAGGCAAGAATATTGGAGTGGGTTGCCATTCCCTTATCCAGAGGATCTTTATGACCCAAGGATTGAACCCAGGTCTCCTGCACTGCAGGCAGATTCTTTGCCGTCTGAGTCACGGGGAAGCCCCGTGGAATTTTTATTATTTTTTCATTATTTTATTATATTATTATCTTTATTATTGCATGGAATGGTATGCAATAATTTAAAATATATTTACTCAGTAACTTTTACCCATTCGAGAACTATCAGTATCCACATGTATTAATAACCATGATAACAGGATGAGCAAATTAGACGCCACTTCTCCCTTCTAGATGCCCACAGGCTAGAAGCCAGAATAGAGAAAACAATGCTGCCACTTAGAAAAATACATCCAGTAAACTAAGGGGGAAAACGGCAAACAAAATTGCATGTACAGAGTGACTGGAACTATGTTGACATATGTGCGTGTGAACCCCCCTCAAAAAAAACCCCATTATTTTTTAGGGTGACTGGATCAAGGGCAGCCTTTTTCATCCTCTGTTTTCCTTACTTCCCACAGTGCTTTCTTTTCATCATAATAGCAACAATAAAAAGAAAAGGTTCAATTGAGAAATAGCTTCTTGCCTTGAAAGGTTAGGAAGGTCCATTTGAAGAGGCGGCAGGCTCATATATAACCACCCGAAGGGCATGGAAAAAGCCAGCACAGACAGCTGAGTGTCCCAGCGCCCAGCTCAGTCACACTGGATGACGCAGTCCGTCAACAGGCATTGATGGGGTGTCTGCACAGCGACTGGCGTCACACGAGGCACTCAGACCACGAGTTTAAGAACAGCCGGTCCCTTACCTCCTGGGGCTCTCACAAGGAGCTCTGATCTCTGTCTTCCTCAGGCTGGTTCAGGGCCACACCCTTCGAATCTTGTGCCTTCCCTCAGATGCTCCTTTCTGCAAAAGTGCACAGCTGTCAGGAAGGGCATCATTGCGTCCAGCTGTCAGATAGTGAGGTGCAGAACTTACGCACTGGACCAAGGCCACACAGACAAGCAGGCCCAGAGCTGGAGACCTGGCCTTCCATCTCCAAGGCTGTTCTCAGAATAGCACATCTGCCCTCAGGACAGCTATGATAACAGGAGGCTCAAAAAAGTAAGCAGGAGCTTCTCTGGTGGCCCAGTGGATAAGACTCTGCCTGCCAATGCAGGACATATGGGTTCAATTCCGGGCCTAGGAAGATTCCACGTGCTTCGGGGCAATTAAGCCCGTACACCACAACTACTGAAGCCTAAATGCCTTGAGCCTGCGCTCTGCACCAAGAGAAGCCATTGCGTGAGAACCCCGTGAGAGTAGCCCCCTCTCGCCGCAACTAGAGAAAACCTGTGTGCAGCAACAAAGACCCAGGGTAGCTGTGTATACTTTTTTTTAAGTAAAAAAAAAAAAAAAATCTGTGCATTTAAAAATATAAGCTAACAATCTGCATGTACCCACAGAGAGAATTTAAATCCTATATCGCCAGAGCAGGAATGGGCTTCTCTCTGCTGGTGTGCTTGGGGTTCAAGGGTCAAGGCAGTGAGGGGACTGGAATCCGGACACACCTGAGCTCCCCTGTCCTTCCTCTCCACAGATGGTGAAGGCGATCCAGGTGCTGAGAATCCACCTGCTGGAGCTGGAGAAAGTCAATGAACTCTGCAAGGACTTTTGTAACCGGTACATCACCTGCCTCAAAACCAAGATGCACAGTGATAATCTGCTCAGGAATGACCTCGGGGGGCCCTACTCCCCCAACCAGCCCTCCATAAACCTTCACTCACAGGTAACACAGAGCACTGGGTCCTCTCTCCTAGCCAGGCTCCAAAGCCAGGTGTCAGAAGGTCCATGGTTTAGGGAAACGGTTTAGAGTCACTGGATCCTTTCGTCATGAGATGCATCCTCTGGTCCGTTCCTCCTGGTATTTTCAGGCAGCCAGACCCTCGAAAGCCCAGTGCTCACCATGCCAGGGCATCAGTATTCCCTAGAAAATGACTAGATCTCAGAGGGACGATGTTCAAAGTGATTTCTGGCTTCTGGGTCCAAGAAATTGCAGTAAATGAGCACAAAAGTTAAGGAGACGGAGAGTTTTGCTGGAGGATGAGGCAGGACAGAGCTGGGAATGGAATCAAACATGCCAACACCACCCCTTGGATTCTCCAGGGGCTTTGGTTTAATGAATTTTTGTGTTCTGGAGGGTTTGGGGGAAGTGGTCCTCTCTTGAATTCCACCCAATAGAAGAAAACAGAAGCTTCCCAAGGGACAGCTTTTCCCCGATCATTCTCTAGTTGCTCACCTCACCCTGGCACATCTGTCGCCTTGTGGTTCAGGGCCACTGTATAAGTCACCTAAAGTCACCCCCTCCTCTCAAGATTCACCTGCCACCTTCATCCTGGGAACCGGGATGAAGGGAACCGGGAACTGTGGAAACAACAACTCTGCTCTAGGAGAGAATGGGTTCTCTCCAGGGCAGAATATTTCCCCCAAACCTATGAACTGTAAAAGCTTCCTGGCGATACCTTTCCAACTCACTGGTGTCTCTATAAGCCCTAGGCTCACCACCTTCTTCTCCCACTGAGCTCTGAGTCCAGGACAGGCACGTGGAGATCCCACAGGAGGTCTGCCGTAGCCTTCTACCCATGAGACAATCAGGCTTGGGGATACAGGTGAACTTTCTAAGAATGCTTGATGAAATGTGCTGGAAAGAGTGCCAAAGAAAGGTGATGCCATTTTTAACCTGTAAATTTTAAGGACCAACACATATCGTCTATTTCTCTAGGTTGGCAGAGGCAGGGGAAGGGACAGGGTGACCTCTAGAAGGCCAGCCACGCCTTGTACATGTTGACCACAAAAGCCACATCGAACCCACCCCCAGGGGATCTCTGGGGGACTCAGTAGTGAGTACTGCAGGAGACACAAGGCAGGAAGTTTATTTCCTCTCCCCTTTGCTTGAAATCACCAAATCACTTTATTACAGATCTAAACTCTGCCGCCCAGGCTCCTGCTTGCTAATATTCTCTTGAAATAGACTCATTCCTTCAGAGTCTTATTGTACTTTCCCTTATGATCAAAATTAGCAAGAAACTTGCATAAAAGAGGACAATAATTGCTCAACGAGCATCTCGTTTGTAATTTATTAGTTTCTATTATTGTGGGTTACCATGGCGACGCTGCGCAGCCCCGGTGACGGGAGAGATGCAAGATAGGAGCCGAGGAGGCTGTGAGGCCTCACCAAATGGAGATGCACATTTTTATCAGTAATTTTCATGAAAATAATAAGTGAGGAGTTAATGAGATGGAAAGCCATCCTGTGGCTATTGTGAATTTGTTTTAAGTGTTGATCTAATTAGAATGCATCGGTCAGGAAAAGTAATGAGGATTTAGTGCCTCACAGAGATGTGAGGATCATATCAGAAAATTAGCACAAGTCTTTGGAAATAATCAGGTCCTTGGAGAGGCACCGGGTTTCCCCTTCTGGGCCCTCCAGCCCCAACTCGAGCTCTGGCATTGGGGGTGTACCAGGGTAGAGGGGAAAGAAAGGAGGGCCAGGGGGCTTAGTAGCCACAGGGGCCCCTGAAGCGTTGAAGTCCCGGGGCCGACAGATTCGTCCTGCAGGAAGCAGGGTCACTGGGAGACACTAGTAGAGAAGGATAACGTGGGTGCTGGGTGAACCAGGCATGGGAGGTGCTGTCTGCAGAAGTCAGTCCTCCTGGGGGATCCCAGCATCCAGTGCCTCTGAGCTTAGAGAGAAGAGGAAGGAACTTTGATCTCTATCACTGCAAGCACCACATCGGTGCCTGACAGTGGAGCTGGCCCTGGGGTGACCGCTGCAGAAAGGCCTCTGATCCGCTTAGAAAGGGGAGCTCAGACAATCCGATGAAAACAAATACACTGAAAAAGAGAGAAGACACTTGGTGAGGCAGTCCTGTTTGCCACTTCTCAGACTGGCCCCTTCATTTCCTGTCTCTGCCCCCACCTCCTCGGTTCAGGCTTCAATGGGTGAATCAGGTAATTACACACAAGCTACTGTTATAGCTTCCTATTCTGCTCTTCTGTGGCTACCTCGAGGCCCTCCTACGCACGCGCGCACACACACACACACACACTTTCACATCCGCACACCTCTTAGGCTTCTGCAGCTGGCTTTATCATCTAAAGCGCTGTTCAAGCCCTTCTCCTGCTCAAAAGCTCTGATTACCAGCACCCCCAGGTTTTCACATCCTTTCACCTGACATTCAAGGCCCTCCTCCTTCACTGTTCTTCCATGCCCGTGCGTTTGGGTGAGGTCCCCACACCTCTGCAGGACCGCACCCAGCCTCTTCGCCAAGGGCAGTAAGAAGGCTGCCTCCCCATAGAGGCCTCCTGGATGCCCCACCCCAAAGCTGGACTTTCCTTTCTCTCAGCTAACTCCTGGGCATGGCAGGCCATTTATGTGGTAAATATCACACGTGACTTTGCATCATCATCACTTGTGTAAGCCTTATTTTCCTCTCCTGGATAACAAACATTTTTTGAGCAAAGACGGGATTTCATATATTATTATACCTATACCCGACAGTAACCACACAGAGTCTGGTGCATATGGTAGTTAGCCAATAATTTTCTGTTGAAAGAAGTAATATGATGAGAAAGATGGAGAGAGAAAAATCAGAGGCAAGAAGAAGGCTGAGGAGGGGAGGAGAAATAGGGAGAAGGAGGGAAAGAAAGGCAAATATCAAGGGTATGCTTTGCTTTTCTGTCTTATATTCTTTTTTCAAGCTTCTAATTTTTATATTGGAGTTTAGTTGATTAGCAATGTTGTCATAGCTTCAGGTGAACAGCGAAGGGACTCAGCCATACATATACATGTATCCATTCTTCCCCAAACTCCCCTCCCATCCAAGGCTGCCACATAACATTAAGCAGAGTTCCCTGTGCTCTACAGTAGGTCTCAAGGGTCAGGTTTGAGAGGGAGGTGCAGAGAGGATGAAGAACTGGAGGAAAAGAGCAACAAAGATGAAGAGACACAGAAGGAAGAGGAAAGTGAGGCTGGAGACAGACAGAGGCAGAAAGAGATGGAAAGAGAGACGGTGACTGCAGTAGGGGGGAGGGGTTGGGGTGGGGTCGGTGCAGTGTCCTGGGGGTGTGCAGAGGAGAAGGTGGGCAGGATACCTTGTGTGTGTCGCCCTGTCCTCATTCCCAGGCTCCCATCTCTTCCTTGCCAAGGTGGGTGCAGGCTGGCCCTGGGCCTCCCCAGGAAGGAGAGACCTATGAGGCTGAGACTCAGTGTAGGAGGCAGGCCTGGGGTCTTGGCATGGGAATCAGTACCAGAAAGGAGAGAGGAGGAGTGTGTGTGTGTGTGTGTGTGTGTGTGTGTGTGTATCTGCACACACATTCGTCATGGTTCGACCTTAATCCACCCCCCCCAGCCTGAAATAGCCACAGTACGCGCCAGCCTGGCCTGGGGAGGGGTGTCTCCCCTCCGGAACATGATCCGCAGGATCAACATTCCGGCCGGCCGCCAGCTTTGTTGCAAACTGCTGGCTCATGCTTTTGCCTGTGTGCTGATCATCCAGTCTTGTGTTGCAAAGTGGGAGATATTTTTTTTACTCACATTGGTCCCCCTCTCTCAGATGCCATACCGTGTCCCTGTCTGGCACAATGGGGTCTGGGCATACTCCCCACTTGGCCTTCCATTTCGAAGCGTGAACTTTCTCTTAGTGGGTAGAATGGGAGTGCCGTGTGGAGGAGACTGCTGCTTCCAAGCAGGAGAGGTAAACTGGGGTTTCCAAGGACTTGGGCCACAGCCTGCTCTTCCCCCTCCCCAGGAAGCCATGCTGCCCTGCCTGTGTCTAATGACATCCTAGCTTCTTACTCAGCCGAGCCCAGGCTTCCTGTGTGGGCAGATACTTAGCAAGGAAGCTCTTCCTTGATTCCAGGGGCTTCCTTGGTGGTTCAGACTGTAAAAGAATCTGCCTGCAATGAGGGAGACCTGGGTTCGATCCCTGGCTTGGGAAGATCCCCTCGAGCAGGGCAGGCAACCCACTCCAGTGTTCTTGCCTGGAAAATCCCATGGACAGAGGAGTCTGGCGGGCTACAGTTCATGGAGTCTCAAAGAGTCAGACACAACTGAGCAACTAACACTTTCACTTTCCTTGATTCCACTGAAGAGACCCTCATGCCGGCCTTGCTCAAGCTTGCATTTAACCTAAAACCATCTTTCCCCTTGGAGATTAAACCTCAGCTCTCTTCCAGGGCAGATCGGGCTGAGCCACAGTTCTCACTCTGTTGCCAAGCACTGGGGGGACTCTTACTGTAGGCACTGCACTAGGTCTTGAGAGAAGACTATGAATTTTCCAGGATGAGCATTCAACCTCAGTGGGAGGGAGCTTGTGTCCCACCTGAAGATCTAGATAAGTTCTGTGAGCATACAGTGCTCAGGGGCAAGAGGACCCTGAGGAAGGGCAGGAAAGCAGCTGCTGGAAGGGGTCTGGATTTAGCGAAGCATGTATGTGGCCTGAGGT
Organism: Budorcas taxicolor; assembly: GCF_023091745.1. Taxonomy (NCBI): domain Eukaryota; kingdom Metazoa; phylum Chordata; class Mammalia; order Artiodactyla; family Bovidae; genus Budorcas; species Budorcas taxicolor. The sequence goes on from NC_068934.1 coordinate 29,145,302, forward strand.
TGCCCAGTCACTTCTCAGCTTCCTTCTACCTCCCGCTGGGAAAGCCCAGGCCCCACCTGTATACCCTCATGGCCAGGGTCTGTTCCTGTCCAGAGACAGATTGAGCCAACCTCAAGAGGGGTCAGATAGGTCTGCAGGAGAATTTTCAAAGCTAATGTGATTGGAGAAGCTGAAGCTCCACTGGCTTTGGGAGGACTTCCTGAGGGACGGAGCATTTCAGGCAGGCTTGGGTCAGTAGGGGGCTTCCCTGGTGGCTCAGAGGTTAAAGCGTCTGCCTCCAGTGCAGAAGACCCAGGTTCGATCCCTGGGTTGGGAAGATCCCCTGGAGAAGGAAATGGCAACCCACTCCAGTATTCTTGCCTGGAGAATCCCATGGACAGAGGAGTCTGGCGGACTACAGTCCACAGGGTTGCAAAGAGTCAGACACGACTGAGCGACTTCAATTCGCTTCACTTCACTTCTGGGTCAGTAGGGGCTTGGGGTAGTTAGGCTTGGGGCCTCCCTGGTGGCTCAGATGGTAAAGAATCTGCCTGCAGTGCAGGAGACCTCAGGTTCAATTCCTGGGTCAGGAAAATCCCCTGGAGAAGGGAATGGCAACCCACTCCAGTATTCTTGCCTGGAAAATCCATGGACAGAGGAGCCTGGTGGGCTATAGTGCATGGAGTTGCAAAGAGTCGAACATGACTGAGTGACTAAAGCTTTCATTTCACTTTTTCTTTTCACTCAGGAGAGTGGAGAGCGGTTAGTAGACAATCTGGGAGCTCTCAGTATGAGCGTGCCCATTGTAAAGAGAAGTCTGGAGAAGGGGAGGAACAGAGAGAACAGTCCATGGAGCAAAGAGGCCAGGGTTTAGGGGGAAACTCATGCCTCAAGCATCTGTTCAGGTATCTACCGAGCCTGCTCAGTTCCAAGGGCATAAAAACCACAGCAACACAATCTCTAACTGCAAATGGAGTATCTTGCAGCCAGATTTCTAGGGGCTATGCCTTGAGTCTGATCATCATAATTGCCAAAGACTTCCATTCTTCAGTGGAGAATGTGGGCAATGGGTTAAGGCTTGAAGATGCATTGGAGATAACTGAACTAAGTTGCTACCTCTTGAGCCGCTCAAGGGAGAACTGGCAGAGAAAAGGGAGAAAACGTCCACGATTATTGAGCTCCCCGGTCTCAGACACTGTGTGTACTGGGTGTTTGACACAGATTCTCTTACTTACTCATCACAACCAGCCTGCAAAGTGCACATGCTTTTCTCCACTTTATACCCAAGGAAAGGGAAACTCAGGGCAGTTAAAGCTCAAGGCCCCATGCCTAATAAGCGACAGAGTCAGGGATGGATTCCTCCAGAGTCCATTTTCATTTCCTAGGTCCTTTTACTTTTTCAGTGATGTGTAGGAAGGAGAACCAGGGTTCCTGGACCCCGAGTGGGGAGCCATGACCCTGTCTAGCTGTCGATCAGGGATGAGAGAGCAAGTGAGGAAGCAATTGTGGAAAAAAAAGAATTTGGATTTGCTAATTGAAAGTAGGGAGGGGAGAGGCCGCAGAGAGCAGAGTTCTGAGATGCCAGGCTTGGCCCACCAGATGTCACTCTGCAGGGGGGCTGCTCTCTAAAAATACAGGAAGGGCATTATCAGTGCACCCCCGCCTGGGGAAGGGGACTTGCCGATTGACCCACAGGGAGTCTGCATTTTCGGGATTAGCAGGAAGCCACGGGGGGTGGAGGGCCAGCACCTCAAGCCAGCCCCTGGAAGTTCTGCGTTGTGGCCGAGCGTGGGAGTGGTGGTCCACTCTGCAGGGTCACTACTGAGATGGAAAGGGGACACCCGCGACCCAAGTGACAGGACACTGAATTCCACTGCCTTCCTCCTCCATGGGTGTTAAGCCTGTCCCTTCTGGGTCCCTAGCACACCCCCCACGACCCCACCCACCCTCCAGCTCAGGGGCCAGGACCCGCTGAAGGCGGCCCTGCCAGGCTCAGAAACCAGAGCGGCTCCCTCCTTCCGAGGGAGTGTTCCTTAAGAGCAGCAGCTGCTGCGTGTCCCTGCAGGCCAAGTGCCTTTCCCTTGAGATGTCAGCTCTCACCAGGAGAGGAAGAGGAACGGGGTTAGGTGGCTTGTTTACATGTGACTGGCTTCCCGGGTTTTGGAACCCAACTCTTCTCAGCCTGAGACAGGGCAGGACGCTGGCTTTGCCTGAAATGGAGGGACGCTGCCAGGAATGGGGTGCTTGGGGAAAACGGTAACCTCCTCACCAGGTCCAGACCTCAGCTCAGGCAGGCCACCGACCTACCAAGCATCTATCAGTCACCCAGTGCTGTCCTGGGTAGTTTGGGGAATTTAAAGACCCCCATTTCCCTAAAAGAAAAAAGAAAAGAAAAACCCTGCAACCAAACAGGGGGAAAAGACACATGTATAAGAAAGATCCCTTGTGCTGTGTGCCCAGTGTGCCAAGCCAACAGGAAGCGTTAAAAAGGAGTTGAGAGGATGGGCCAAGGGCATGCCCGAGTGGGTCAAGACAAGCTTCCCAGCAGAACCCAGGCTCTAAGAATTGGCTCCCCACCCCCAGCCGAGGCAAGTTAGGCACAAACCGGTCCTCCTAGGAGGCTGGGGAGGCTTTGGGCTTGTGGATCAGCAGAGACCCCTAGTGGCCTGGGGGTGGATGGCAGACAGCTGGGGCCGCCCGCTCCGGCTGTCCCCACCCCCCCACCCCCCACGCCCCCACTTCCCCCCCCCCCCCGCCCCCGCACCGCCCCACCCCCCGCGTTCCCCCCATACCCTCCACCCACTCACAGTACATCTCAGGGAGTGGTGATGTTTTTTTCTAAAATCCCCAACTGGAAGGGCCTTTGCAAGTTCATCCAATTCACTCCCCTGTTTCGCAGGCCTCCTAATAAGATAAAAAAAATTCCAGCTATTGCGAAACAACTTAAAGGAAAACTCTAATCAGTCCTTTCCTTCACTCTTCATTTCTTCCTGCTGTCACAGTTTGTTCCAGGAATTTCTTCCATGAGTGGAAATTAAGTCTTCCCAGGCAACACAAGCCCTCCCCTTAATAACAGTGAAGGAAGACAGTCGGAGGAGCTGACACACCTCCCCCTGGGCTGACATCAGACCACAGGGTCAGAGTTCACAGTCAATGACAGCTCATTTCCAACCCCCAACCCCACCCTCAGCTTTTAAAAGTAATCACGGAGCCTTTCACTTTTTCATAGTTCAAAAGGGCTTCCTTTTGAACAAGTCATCTTTTTTTGTTCCAGAAATGAAATGTGGAGTAGAACTCACCCAGTGACCACTGTGGGTCAGAAAGAATGACCGATGGCCCCAGGGACCAAGGGCCTGGCAGCTGGCCCATGGGCGGTGTCGAGGAGCACAAGTTCTCAGCTGTCCTAAAGCCGCTCTCCTGCCTCTCTCCACCCCCCTCCCCACCTCCCCAAGGGGCTTTCAGCCTGTGTCTCTGAGAAACAGCACACAAGGAGCAGGAGAGGGATGAGGCCTAGGGAGGCCAGCTCATTGGTTTCCATCTGACCTCTTGGTCATCTGGTCCCCACCCTAAAGGATGTCCTCCCTGGGAACCTCTAAGCTTTCAGTTTTTTGGCCGATTTCCTACTAGAAAGTAAGAGACCCAGTGGAACAGCTCCAGCAGAGAAGTCAGGAAGAATGTCCATGATTCCTAGGCTTCTGGCAGTTTCCAGAGGCTTGGGGACACCCCTGCCATGCTCCTGAACACAGCAAAGAACTCCTGGGCTGGATAACCAGCTTTCAGCCCCTGGTTCCTGGGCAACTCAAGGGATGTGAGACACAGGATATTGGGATGTCACTGAAACTACCACATGTGCTTCTCACCTCTTCACGGGGCCAAGGAACCTGGCAGGAAACAGCTCTGTTTGGGTCTAGATGGAGTGGCATCCACCTGGTTTGGAGTGTGATGTGCCCCAGGAGGAAGCTGTCAGGAAGATAATAACACTGTGTGCTTAGCCAGCGTCTTCTCCCCAGGGGGCTCCTGCTGCTGCCAAACGAGCTCCTCCTTCAGAAAAGACCAGGAGGTGGTCCCCAGAGACCTAGTCCCTTTGTCTCCATAGAGACAAGGCTCTAGCAGGCTGGAGACTAAGGCAGGACCAGAAATAGCTGCAAAGTCAAGTCACGGGGCTCGTCTGGGACAGAGACTGCAGCTTCGAGTTCTGTGGCTTGGCCTTGGCCCAGGAACACCGTTTAGGCAGGGAAGCTGGCACAGGGCACGTGGCACTGATCACCACGGCTAGGTGTGCAACTCTGGGTGAACCTCTGGTGTTGCTAAGTTAGGAACCCGCAAGGCTCTGCGACTTCTAGGACAGGTTTTAAACCCTGGCTGTCCCATTCCCTAGTGGAGTGACCTTAGCCAGAGGAAGTGGGAAATGATTTACTAGGTGCCTAAATGCACCAGACACCATGCTTACCTTGGAACCTGGCTGACTAACTGCAAAGCTCATCTCCCCACCGCAGCATCCGTGCCACACTTGGGACTGGAAGACCTGGGTTCAAGAGCTATGTGACTCAAGAATGTCACTTTCCTTCTCAGGACCTTGATTCCTCCTTAGGCAAACAGAATCGACGATATTTGGGAATTCTCTCCTCTGCTGACCCCATAGGTAGTGGTGAGGTTAAAATGAAATAGTGCAGTGAGAGAATGTTCTCTGATACTCAGTGTGTATAATAAAAATATAGTGTTCAATCCCAGCTGATCTTTGGGACCATCTGAGAGGGGTTTTTTTAAAAATACAGACTGCTAGGACTTCCCTTGTGGTCCAGCGGCTAAGACTCTGTGCTCCCAAGGCAGGGAGCCTCTGTTCAATCCCTAGTCAGGGAACTAGATCCCACATGCCAACAACTAAAAAAAGAAAAGAAAGGAAACACAAGATGGCTGATGGTCTCCTTTAATGGCCCTGAGAATCTGTGTCTTTAAAAACACCCCAGTGCTCAGGCAGGTTTGTGAAACAGCTCATATTCACAAATGTAAGCGGCTGACAGCAAAAGGAGAAGGGGGCAGCAGAGGATGTGATGGTTAGAGAGCGTCCCCTGCTTAATGGACATGATTCTGAGCAGACTCCGGGAGACAGAGGAACCTGCCAGGCTACACTCCATGGGGTCGCAAAGAGTCGGACACAACTGAGCAACTGAACAGAGATGAATATCACTTCCCTAGACCCCAGAGATGCCAATATTTTGCCTCTTCTCTGTCCCAGCTAAGCTGTGGTCAGCAGAGGCCCCTGGCCACAGTCTCCACATGAGGTTCTCTGTTTCATTCCTTTACTGATGTAACTCAGCCGCCTCCCAGCACCTCCTAGCAAAGACCCAAAGTAGGAGGAGAGGGTAGGAAAGTGAAGGGTCTGATGCAAAGAATAAATTGCCTTTAGTTACCCAAAGCAGGTAAGCTGGTGCAGAAGCTAACCAAGCCACAAGGCTGAGAACCAGTCAGAGTGTGACTAAGCCAGGGAAGATCCAAGTGATAACTCACTCTCTTGCCTCTGGCTGGTAAAGATGTGCTGGTTGAATCCCAAGTCATACATCTTGTATTTATTTTACTGGCTTTGCTTGTATTTTCCTAACCTTGCTGGATTTATTTTGGGGGTGGAAGAAGGTCTGGAACAACTTTTTATGTTGGAAATTCCCAAAAATCCTTATTCAGTGATGAGCACCGTGGTATGGATGGTTCCAAACCAGAGGTCATTGAAAAGTCATTTGCCAGGAGTATTATGGTGAGTGTCAATGGAGTGGCTGTCCCTGACTATTAAATGTACCTTCCAGAGACTTCCTTGGTGATCCAGTGACCAAGACTCCATGTTCCCAGCACAAGGGGTGTGGGTTCAATCCCTGATCAGGGAATTCGATCCCACATGCCTCAGCTGAAGACCCTGCAGGCCACAACTAATGCCTGGCACAGTCAAATAAAATAAATAAGTAGTTGTGCTTTTTTTTTTTAATTTTCAAGTTTGTCCCAGCTTTTTATAATCTCAGTACTGGTTTACACCCTGGGAGAAAGGTTGGCTGGGAGGCTGGATCGAGGGGAGCTCAAGTTCGGAGCAGACGCAAGCTGAAGAGGCAGGCTTCGAGGATTCCTGGGTGTGAACACAGGGCCAGACACGTCTTATAAGTAAGGAGCCCCCTGAAGGGCTGTGAGTGCATGCTGAGTGGCTTCAGTCGTGTCTGACTCTTTGCAGCCCCATGGACTGTAGCCTGCCAGTCTCCTCTGTCCATGGGATTCTCCAGGCAAGAATACTGGGGTGGGTTGCCATGGGGCCAAAGAGCCATGAGGTGCTAATTCCTAATCCTCCATCCTTTCCTTGGGTCCCCATGCCGCCTCTGTATGTCCGGGTTTGGGTTGTTTTTATCTGCTCACCTGCTCATATTCATTGAACCCCTGTGATTCCAGGAATGCCTTTCTGCCCAGTTCTTGGCCCTGGGGTGGGCGTGCAGTGTTTGTGGGTGAAGGAGGGCTGTGGCCTAACCTTGTTGTTGCTACCTACCTGGGGGACCTTGAGCAAGTGGTTTGGGTTTCTTAGCCTCAGTTCCTCGTTTGTACCCCAGGGAGCTGGAATACTCAGGCTGTAAGGGCCCTTCCAGTTTCTAGATTTCTGCAGGTCAGATGGTGTTACACTTCAGCTGTCCAAATGGAAAGGCTGAGAGTCCTGCTCAAAGAATAAACCTCACTGGCGGGGAGGCCCTCACAGATCCCAGAAAGGAAAAAGCAAGGCAGGAGCTGGCCCCTCCTCCCTTCCCCAAGGTCACAGCCGCAGAGGTGAGCCCAGTGGGGAAGCAAGGCCTCCTCCCGCACCCCACCCCATCAGAAGCCAGATGGGAGGTGCAGGCGTGGAGGAGGGGCAACCAGACTCCAGCCCCACGGCTGCTTATTTATAGCCTGATCTCCTCAGCCCTGGGCCGGACAGTCTAGGAGGGTAAAAAAGGCAGTTCTGGAGAAGATGCCAAGGGTGGGTAAGCAGCTGAATCGAATGAAACTGTCTGTACCGACTGCCTCCACCTGCAAGGCTCAGCCAGCTCCTGGGAGCTAGGGTCTGGGAAGTGACGTGCCACGGCTGTCCCCCGGCCCCTGATGTATCTTCTTGGTCTGTGGCTCCAGATTTGCAGGCAGTGGCTCCAGGTTTTGCTCCAGGCACACACTTCTTGCTCCATGCTCTCTATCTTCCTGCATCTGATGGTCTAAGCTCGTCCAGTCCTTAAACCAAAGCTAGGGTGCTGGGGGCTTTCTTTTCCCCCCGATTTTCTTAACCATGGTCATGTTCAGTCATGTCTGACTCTTTGTGACTCCATGGACTGCGTGCAGCACACCAGGCTTCCCTGTCCTTCACCGTCTCCCAGAGTTTGCACACACTCCTATCCACTAAGTTGATGATGCTATCCAACCATCTCGTCTGCTGTCACTCCCTTCTCCTTCTGCCTTTAATCTTTCCCAGCATCAGGGTCTTTTCTAATGAGTCGGCTCTTTGCACCAGATGGCCAAAATATTGGAGCTTCAGCTTCAGCATCAGTCCTTCCAATGAATATTCAGGGTTGATTTCCTTTAGGATGGACTGGTTTGATCACCTTGCTGTCCCTTTTCTTAACCATTTTCCTGTCTAAATCCTAAAAGCGTCAGGCCTGTGATTCCAGGCCTTCGGCATGGAAATGACCATCCTAGCCAGCAAGTTACCTGGTATAAGTCTTGTCTTCACAGGAACAACTGTGATTGGGGGGTGCTCAGTGACCCCAGTGGGTCTTTTAAGGCTCACTTACTTTCCGCCATTCATGCCTGCCTTGCTTTCTCCAAACGAAACCTAGAGACCCCAACCCTCACAGTCAGTTCCTTCCTCACAAACCCACCCTAGCGGAGAAGAGCACCCGGTGACCAAGAAGGGAGGCCTCACTGCCCCTTCCTGGAGGCCCTCAGCTGAGCCTGCTTCCTGTCCACTTACGTCAGAGTCCAAGCACTCTCTGCCCATCTCTTAGGTGGCAATGATGAGGGTGCCAGAAAAAAAAAAAAAAGGCCCCTTAGCTGCTTTGAACTGTCTGCAGGAAAGGGGCCAGCAGGTGACAGCATGGAGAGTGAGCCTCCTCAGGGGCTCCGTGCTGGGGCCTAAGGAGCAGGGGGAGCCGATGAAATGTGCCCCCAGCTGAGCGGACGCTCCTATGGGATGCCGTGGAAGACAGGTGATGAAGAGGACAGCGGGCTATTTTTATTATTATTTAGCAAATATTTTAGTAGCCACGATACGGCAGATCTGAACTAAGTACAGGTAGTACGTTGGAGGCTGCTTTGTGTGGAGCTTTGTGTCATAAACGATGTGATACGGATGCTGAGCTGCAAGGCCCTTGGTGGCAGGCGGCTCCTGGGGATAGCTGTGGATGAAGGATGAGTATGTGCTAAGCAGGTAAAGTCCGGTTCCCAGCCCTGGCTTCACATCCAAGTCACCCAGAGCTTTCAACACGCACTTTCCCCGCAGAGCCCTGGCCACACCCCTGACCAATTAAGTTAGAATGTCTGGGAATGGAACCCAGGCATCAGTACTGGAGCTTCCACGGTGCAGCCAAGATGGGCGCCACTGTGGGGGATAATTTCTGTCTCAAGTTCACGGGGGAATGGAATAGGTCAGCCGATGGCTCTTGTCGGTTGGTTGCTTGTAAGGTTGAGCCTCCCTATTCACACTTTCTAGGAAGAACCGCCTTTTGGATTTGGGTCTGGGAGGAGCAGGAGCAGGAGGCGGGAGGCAGGAAGGCAGGAGGCGGGAGGGAAGAGGAGGAATTTGGGGCTGTGGCAGCTAAGCCCTTAGTGACACTGTCACAAACCACACCTCCCTTGCTGCCAGGACCTCCTGCAGAATTCCCCCAATTCCATGTCTGGAGTCTCCAATAACCCCCAGGGGATTGTGGTCCCAGCCTCAGCGCTCCAGCAGGGCAACATCGCCATGACAACCGTCAACTCACAAGTGGTGTCAGGTCTGTGCAGGGGATTCTGGGGAACACCCCTGGGAGGAGAGTGGGTGGCCCTGAGGGAATTCCAGGGTTGGTGGGGGGCAAGACACTGAACAAAGTGTCCTAGGATGTGGGAGGGGGTGCCCCCTGGCAAGGGAGGGGCTCCCAGGTGAGTTTGTGTAAGCTTACAGATCATTAGCAAGACCTGGCGATGCTGGTGGTTTGGAACGAATTTGGGTCGGAGTCTCATGAGTCCCACCAAAGACCCTTCCACCCGCAAACACACAGAGACTCTGTTCTCTGCACCCCATCCCCTCCCACCCCTTCCCCACAGGGGCTGAAGGCCTCCAGAGTAGAGAGTATTTATACGTGAGTGCCAAGTGGATTGGGAGCCCTGCTTGCCCTCACTCCTACCCATCCCTATGGCAGGGGACCCCAAAACTGGTTGTCTCCTCAGGTGGAGCCTTATACCAGCCGGTTACCATGGTAACCTCCCAGGGTCAGGTGGTCACCCAGGCAATCCCCCAGGGAGCCATCCAGATCCAGAACACACAGGTGAGTGTGTGTGCAGTGCAGGTGTATGCACACGTGCATGGCGTGGGGGAGGGCTCCGTGCCCAGTCTCCTGCTAGGCGCTTTCGGCTGCTAGCGTCCTCACCTCTCATCATTCCCCAGAGAGATATCATCACCCCCACCTGACGGGCAAGAGGTGGGCGTTGGAAAGGTTCTACCAGCTCCTGAGATCTCAGTGCCTCTCGGGGTCACGTGGAGGGACCCTGCACTTCCTCCTCCTGCTCTGCACTCTGAGCCGGTCTGTAGCTCAGTGGCATAGAGGGCACACACAGAGGCCGGGCTGGGATGGGAAGATCTGAAGGCAGAGGCTGGAGAGCTGACATTGGCTCCACCATCTTGGATAGGTCAGCTGATTCCTCTGAACTTCTGAGTTCCTCTCTGTAGAAGAGGGACTCACATCAGCTGCCCACGGCCCCACCAGCCTACAGAGCTGATGTGAGGGCTGACCATGGTAACGGATAGGAAAGCCCTCCGAAAAAGCTCATGTACCCCAGAAATGCTAACGACCATTGGACGGTTTATGGCAAACCTCTCTCTCCCATACCTTCTGCATGAGCCTGTTGCCTCTGTCTGCTCTCTCATCCCCTACCCCTCCTCCCCCTCCTCCTCCTTCTCCTCTTTCTCTCTCCTTCTTCCCTTCTCCCATTCTCTGAGGGGTTTGGTGCCAGATGACAGGAAAGGTGACCTCCCCTGGACCCTCAGAATGAGTTGGGATAGGGTTATTGGCAGCGAGAGCCTGCCGTCTCTATGGCAACAGGTCCCTAGCTGCTGGCCCGCCAGGCTGCTGATGCTGATTTTTTCTCCACGTGCCCTGAAGGTTAACCTTGACCTCACCTCCCTCCTGGACAATGAGGATAAGAAGTCCAAGAACAAACGAGGAGTCTTGCCCAAGCATGCCACCAATATAATGCGTTCTTGGCTCTTCCAGCATCTCATGGTGAGTGTGTGTGTGATGGGGTGTGGAGTTTCAGTGTGGGGTATGAATAAGCCCTGGGACACCAGCCCATGATTCCCACATCTGCAGAGGGCATGACCTCAGAGAGAGGCTCTCTTGTAGGGATACCATCTTCCAGAGGCCAGGGTAGAGGTAGGCTTAAATGGGACCTAAAGCTGGAGATTCCTCCAGTGCTTGTGGCTACTGCCTCAAAAGAATATGACGTCCATGAGGGAATGGGGATGGACACGTTCTGAAGAGCGTAAAGTTGTGGGCAAGAGGACAGTGTTGTTTCATGAACAGTGGGATTCTGTGGGGGCGGGGCCGTGGTTACTGCTCCTGCAGGAGCCACGCTCACCCCTGTCCTCTCCCGTGGAAGAAAATGCTGATTCTCCACGAGAACTCTTCTGTTTCCTGAGTCCTTGGTGCTGGGCGGGGAGCAGAGGGTGTGCATCCCCTTCCTTCTGGTCGGAGCAGCCAGAGGAAGCGTGGACTGGCGAGCCATGGTTAAGCCCACCCCCTCCCTGAGCTGGGCAGCCCAGGCTGCAACCCTAGCATCAGGTAGCCAGCTCAGCTCAGAGATGCAGAGCAGTCGTTTTCTTGGCTCTCTTCCATGAGATGATAATGCAGCCTGAGGTTTAATAGTAGCATTTATGGGGGTCTTCTCTGATGGCCCAGGGGTTAAGGCACCGCGCTTCCAAGGCAGGTGCCTTGGGTTCAGTCTTTGATCGGGGAACTAATCCCACAGGCCGTGGTACAGCCAAAAAATTTTTTTCACTAAAAAAAAAAAAAGAGTAACGTTTATAGGGCCTTCCCTGGTGGCCCAGTGGTTAAGACTCTGAGCTTCCACTGTAGGGGGCGTGGGTTTATAAAAAACCTGCCATGTGCACCGAGCAGGATGGTGGTTGTGTTTGCATGCACGGTAAGTTGCAACAGACAGGCCTTGGGTTGAGTATCAGGAGTGACTTCAAAACTGTGACCTTCTTGCCTCATTCAAGGGTGGGAGCAATAAAGCCAGTGACTCTGCCTGGGCTGAGTGTGTGTGTGTGTGTGTGTGTGTGTGTTTGTGTCTGTCTGTCTGTCTGGGATGGGGAGGCAGAATCTTCAAGCACAGGCAGGCTCCCAGTGGTCTGCCAGCTCTTGGCCTGGCGTGGCAGTAATAGACAGACAGACAGGAGATAAATACCAGGCTTAGGGCTGTAGGCATATTGGCTGGCAAAGTGTGGAGAAGAACCAGGAGTTAGGGTGGCTCTTTGTTCAGAGAGGAGAGAAAGTCAGTGGATCTTGGGAACTAATTACTTAATCATCAGCCCTTTATTTGAAATGGGAGAGCCTCCAAAAGCCATGGGGCCCAGGCCCAGGATTTGGGGATCTTTGGCCACCTGATGAGAAGAGTTGACTCACTGGAAAAGACCCTGGTGCTGGGAAAGATTGAGGGCAGGAGGAGAAGCGGATGACAGAGGATGAGATGGTTGGATGGCCTCACCGACTCAATGGACATGAGTCTGGGTAAACTCCGGGAGTTGGTGATGGACAGGGAGGCCTGGTGTGCTGCAGTTCATGGGGTCACAAAGGTTCGGACATGACTGAGCGACTGAACAGAACTGAACTGAGGATCTCCGCCCCGGAAGCAGGGGGCCTGCCCACCCAGCAGATGGCCAGCATCGCTCTGGGGTGCTGGATGCGGCTGGAGCTCTGCGTCCACCATCAGATCCACACCCTCCCCCAGACTCTGGGGACATGGGGCCGCCCCAGCACTTTGCTGAGGAAGCCCATTTTGAAGGCAGCACCTTGGGCACAGACAATGACCAAATTTGGAAAGAAGGAGCTGGAAGGCTGAAGGTTAAGGTGAGGAGAGGAGGTTGGAGAGATGCCCAGAGCCTAGTGAAGAAGCCAGGGAGCCAGGGCCAGGCCCAGCCTCTTCCTCTAACTCAGGATCTGGAGCTCGTGGTGGGGGTGCCCAGGTCACCTGCCAGCTCTCTTCCACGCTGGAAGAGAGCAGAGGGCTGTGGCAGCCCTAAGACCCTGGTGTCTGTGCTGAGCTCCAGCCCTCCACCCCACCCCGGGAAGAGGGCTTCAGTAGGGGAGGTTTTGTGTTTGTGCTGACCTGTCACACCCAGGTTTGCGGCACCCAGGCAACCTCCCCGGCCATAGCAGGGGCTCCCTGTGTCCCGCTGTGAGAATGTGTAACTGCAGGACAGTGGGAATGGTGGGAACGCGTGGGCTTTTGAGACAACCAAGCATGACTTCGTATCTAGGATTTCCCTCAATCCTCTGCGGTCTGGCCATACTCATCTCTTGTGGAGATCATGCCGAAGGAATGAAATGAGTGAGGAGGCCCTGGAGTCCTGGGTCTTAAAAAGTGTTAACTGACTTCTCTCCCCTGTCCCCACTCCCCAGTGTATTTTTGAAGACTGTGAACACATCTACAACCTCGCTTTTCAGAGGAGAAAACACAAGTGTAGTAGGGAGAGGAGGCTGCAAGACAAGTCCCCACCCCACTGCCCAGGAGCCCAGCATCCAGGCCAGCACCCTTACTGCCTCCCATCACCTCAGCTGCCTCCCACCCCCAGATGGCAGCTCCCCCACCCTCCGAGTTAAGCCTTCAGCCTGAGGCAGAAGGTCACAGTATCCATCCCTCCTGGTTGTGCCTGCCCTCTGACCTTGGACTTCAGGTCAATGTCCCGCCTCTCATCCCTGCCTCTCACCCCTTGCTGCTCAGCCCCTTCCATAGCTCAGGGTCCTTGCCTTCCACTCCACTGCTACCTCCAGCCGGACAGACGAGAGAGAGCAGAGCAGTTGAGCAAAGCAGAGGGGAAAGAAGGACCCAGGTTAGAGCTGCAGAAGGACCTGGAACGATCGGGGGGCCTGCTGAGCTGCGGGAGTGAGGTTGTCGCCCACCCCAGGCCCTCTGCAGCTCGGAGTGCACTCAGAATGGATACTGTTGATAAAACACTTGACATTAGCAAGTCTTCCCCCCAGAGGCCATGGAGAGAGGACAAGGGAGTGACCCTTTGGCCTTTAAAGTCAGAACTCAGAACTTCTGGATGAGGGGGAGGAAGAGGGTTGGGAGAAGTCTGGGCTCTAGTAACTCAGCATGACAAGCTTGTCCTCTTCAGGCCCAAGGCTGGCTCTGCAGATACAGGCAGACACACAGCCCCCGCTAAACACCAGCTCAGGAAAGGCACTGTGAAAGCTCTTGGTCACAGGGCACAGTGAAAAGAAGACAGGCTCTGAAGCCAGCCAGACAGAGGTGTGAATTGAGGGCCTTCCACTAGCTGTGCACTCATTTGATTTCTTTGAAAAAGGAGATAGTAACTCATTTCCCACAGTTGTGAAGATTAAATGAAATAACGTATATAAAGAGCCATGCCTGACACACAATCACACTTAAGAAATGTGAATTCTCTTTGAACTTTCCAGAAGAGTAGGCCATGGGCAGGGTTTTTAGGCTAAGACTCGACATTTGTGAAAGTTATTTAGAGGTAGCTGACTGATCTGTTTTCATCCGTGATAGCTACTGATTCTCACTTGATCCTAAGAATGCGTTGACTAACTCTGTTACTGTCTGTTCGGTGTGTACATGTGTGTGTCCAGTCTACATGTTTTATGTCTGACTCAGTTGTAAATTCCTCAATAGGGATCATATATGATACCTCTTCTATGGGCCCCAAAGCACTGATCGATCCCCAAGTGTGTGTCTTACAGGATATTATAGGTATTGCTCCCAAGAAAGGGTAGTGTGATGAAATAGGTTTAGGAAAATCTGGATTATATGAAGTTTAGCTTATTTCTTTACCCTTAGTGTACTAGAGGGCTTCATGAATTTGCAAGAGGGTGCGTGGCTTGAAGCTTTCCCCAGACATTTGGTCACTCTGAGTCATACTCTTGTTTTCATCGTTGCTTTGAGGAACAACTCTATACAGTTGTTGGCGAATACTGCTCTGTGGCAATGTTGTGTTAGACACATAGTAGCTGCTCAGTTTTAGGAAGGAAGGGTAGAAAAGGTATGGATAAGGGCAGATTTCAATATCAGTAGAGGTTCTCCTATCCAGTGCAAGGCAACTAATTTGTTGATTGGTTATTTGGAAAAGTTTGTTGAAGAAAGGAACAACCATTAAAAAGATACATTTTAATTTAATTTTATTGAATTATAGTTGATTTACAATGTTGTTGATTTCTGCTGTACAACAAAGTGATTCAGTTATACATATACATGTTTTTTCCTATTCTTTTCCACTGTGGTTTACAGGGTATTGAATATAGTTCCCTGTGCCGTACAGTGGGGCCTTGTTGTTTATCCATTCTACGTATAATAGTTTGCCTTTGCTGATTCCAAACGCCTAACCCATCCCTCCTGCACCCCCACTTCTGCTTGGCAACCACAGATCTCTCTGTGAGTCTGTTTCTGTTTTGTAGATAAGTTCATTTGTGCCATAGTTTAGATTCCATGCATAAAGGATATCACTTGGTATCTGTCTCTCTCTGACTTACTTTACTCAGTATGATCATCTCTAGGTCCAACCATGCTGCTACAAATGGCATTCTTTCACTTTTATGGCTGAGTAGTATTCCACTCGGAGAAGGCGATGGCACCCCACTCCAGTACTCTTGTCTGGAAAACCGCATGGATGGAGGAGCCTGGTGGGCTGCAGTCCATGGGGTCGCTAAGAGTCGGATAAGACTGAGCGACATCACTTTCACTTTTCACTTTCATGCATTGGAGAAGGAAATGGCAACCCACTCCAGTGTTCTTGCCTGGAGAAGCCCAGGGACAGGGGAGCCTGGTGGGCCGCCGTCTATGGGGTCACACAGAGTCGGACACGACTGAAGTGACTTAGTAGTAGTAGTAGTAGTAGTAGTAATATTCCACTGTGGGCTTCCCAGTGGCTCAGTGGTAAAGAATTCACCTGTCAGTGTAGGAGATGCAAGAGATGTGGGTTCACTCCCTGGGTTGGGAAGACCCCCTGGAGTAGGAAATGGCAACCTGCCCTAGTATTCTTGCCTGGGAAATCCCGGGGACGCAGGAGCCTGGTGAGGTACAGTCCATGGAGTTGCCAAGAGTCAGACATGACTGAGCACGCGTGCAGGCAAGGCAAAGAAAGACACATTTTATTTGGATTTAAAAGATGCATATTTGTTTGCTAATGTTTTGATATAGGAACAAGGTCATTTTCTCATTGAAGTTTGTCATTTTTACTTGCACACATTTCTCCTATAATATAGCATCTATAAATTTCATTTTTATTTAAAATGGAATAAGAACTTTAGCTTTGGGGAAGTAATCTGGCTATAGGATCTTTTTAGATTTTTACTGTATATCCTAGTCTCTTTCGCTTGTCTCACCTGATCTCACTTTTAAGCAAATTTGACTCTGGAGTCTTTCCAAAGCACTCCACTTAGTTTTCTTAGCAACAACTCTTGCTTTTTGCACTCATATTTCATGGTTTACAGAATAGTTAATTAAGTTCCATAATTATAGTAACACACACAAGTAGCATAAACTAGGCATTGCAAAAAATGCTGTCTTCCTGATAAGCAGATAAATTGGCTAATGAACATTCTACAAAGTAAGCTATTCTTCCTAAGCTTTCAGGATGTAGACAGCAGTTCTGATGGCTGACAGCAGGAAGGGAGAGCGTGGTATAATATGCAGACTTGTTTAGTAGCCATCAATTATCAGAACTTCTTCTGTAGGTGCTGGTCCTCTGTTGTCTTCTTTCCTTCAGGTGGAAGTTGGTACTCTTTCGTTCCTTTTGCCCTGTGTCCGAGACTTCTTGTCCTTTCTGCTGTCCCATGGCACTTGCAGCTCCGGAGATGTGTTCAGATGACAGCATGCTCCTGTGATAGAGGCTCAACTCCCGAGCCTTTTTGCTCTTAGGCTACTGTGAGATTGGGATGGTTTCATCCATTAGGTCCTTGCTCCAGTGAGATTTTCTTGCTGTTGCATTCAGGCTGAAAGCAGCTAAATTCCTGCTGGAAGCGATCATTTCATTGCAAATCCAGATCGGGTGGGAAACCCTGGCAGAGGGTCCCTTCTGTGGAGGCAGGGGGGTGCTGCTATTCCCAGCCTCCCCAGTCCCCACTTCTGCCCTCACCCCCTCTGGTCCAGATCACAGCTTCCCCCCACCATCCTGCCTGCATGATTCTGCTCATTTCCATCAAAAAATGTGACTGCTCTCTGCTGCTGCCACCCAGGCACAGGAGCCACTTTACAGAATGTTTTCACTATGGGGGGATCCTGGAGAGGAAACCAAGCCCTAGTGGCCCCACCACCACCAACGGAGCCCCCCTACTCTAGTAGCTTCTGCAGCTTGCTGGGGGTGGGCTAAGCTTCTTTCTGCATCGTCTCATTTCACCTGCCCAGTCAGCCTAGGAGGGGGTAGTGCTACCATACTCATTTTACCAATTACAAAACTAGGCTCCAGAAAGGTAACCGGACTTGAAAGCAGGTCTGTGTGGCTTGAATTTCTTCCCACTAGTATGTACCGCCTCTCCACTGGCTCAAGAAACAGCAGCATCTCTTGGCTCCCACACAAAGTCTAGGTAAAGTAAAAGGGGACCCCAACTCTCAGTCAAGGCGCTGAGCCCCATCCTGGGACAGGTGTGGGGTTTGATAGTCTGGCCCTCATTTTCAGATACAGTGAGGCTGCCTGACTATCTCATCCGTTCCTCTTCCTTCGGCCTCCATTGCATCCACCAGCCAGGCGTACATCTCTCCAGGGTTGCACTCTGCTTGCTGCCACCTTGCCCCCACCCTACGGAGCTGACGACCTTGCCCCAGGGCCCTCAGATACACTTGGCTGCAGTCACAAAACCTGAGTGCACAAAAGCACCAAGGGCCTCCTCTGCTTGATTCTTTGGGTATTGAACTGTAATTTACATACCATAAAATCCACTCTTTAGCTATACAGTTCAGAGGCCTTAGGTATATTTACAAAATTGTCTAATCATCACCACTATCTAATTCTAGAACATTTCATCACCCTGGAAAGAAACCCTGTACCCATTAGCCATCACTTGCGTACCGCTAGAAGCCAGTGGTCTACTTTCTGTCTTGAGGGGTTTGCTGATTTCGGATATTTCACATGAGTGGAATTGTATGATATGGAATCTTTTGTGGCTGGCTTCTTTCACTTAGCGTGATGTTTTCAGGGTTTACCCTCTTGTAATACATGGCAGTGCTTCATTTCTGTGTATGAATATCCCATTGTGTCAGAGAAACCACATTTTGTTCATCCATTCATCACTTTATGAACATTTGGGTTTCACCTTCTTGGCTTTGAGTGATACTGCTGCACACATTGGTGTATACCTCATGATTCTTGTCTCTGAGACTCTTTGTCCGGTTCCCAGCTGTTCTCACCCACAGGGTTGGAGCCTCACATGCTGGGCTCATCCCTGCTGGAAGTCACCCAGGTACAGCATGTGCCCTGCACACAGGCTCCCGGCCAAGGAGGGCTTGTGAAGGAGAGAGTCAGTCGATTGCCTCTGCACCTCTGTGTTGCCTTCAATCACTCAGCAAACATCCTTGCCTGCTTCCCTGTGCTTAGCGTTGCATGAAGTCTAAAGAAAGAGGGCATCTGCCCCTGTCAGACACCCACCTACACAGCAGATAGAGACAGTTTATGCAAAAGGCATGGTACTTGGAGACAAGATCTGGATTTAAGTCTCACTGGCCCCTCAGTGGTAAAGAATTTTACCAGGTGGCTCAGTGGTCGGCCTGTCAAGCAGCAGACCCAGGTTCGATCCCTGGGTCAGGGAAGATCCCCTGAAGGAAGAAATGGCAACCCACTCCAGTATTCTTGCCTGGGAAACCCCATGGACAGAGGAGCCTGGCCGGCTCTGGTTCACGAGGTCACAAAGAGTCGGAGACGACTGAGCTTGCACACACACACACATGCCCCCTGTACCTAGCCAGCAGAACTGCAGTGAACTGTTGGACCTCATCAAGCCTCAGTTTCCTCTGCTGTAAAATGGGAGCCACAATATCCAGCTCATAGTACTGTTGAAAGGATAGAATAAGATGATGGATGTGGAGGTCCTTTGTCCTGAAACAGACACAGCTGCTGCTACAAATACCTGCAGGCTACCTCTGAAAGTCCCTGTAATCTGCTCTGCCTTGGAAACCTCAGAGAGAAAAATTGACACTTCTAGGGAAACTGTGGAGTAAAAAAACATTGAAAAGCAAAAAAATAGCTTAGGGAGACTGCACCATTCTTGCTCCAGCATATATTATCTATTACTTTTTCCTGTAATTTCATCGCCTTATCTGAAATCTCACCAGCGATCCATTTAAAATTATCCTATCAGAATGCCCACGGTGAGGCCATCACTCCTTCATAGCTTAGGTATGAATTAGTCCAGAAGCTTGGTTTTCTACACCCACTCCACTAGGATCAGTTTCAGGGAAAGAGTGCCAGTGTTTATTAATGGTGGAAGATGAAGATCAGAGCATCTGTAAGCACAGCATTTTGAGGAGGTAGGCCAGAATGGGGTGCCAGAGGAAAGGCTCCTAGCAATTGTCTTCAGCTTCTCCTGACCCTTTGGAGAATCTGATGAAAGCTTTATCTTCATCTTGATGAACATCACCGCAGGGGATTTGACTGTAAAGTCCTGAAGGCTGGAAGCCTCTGATTGAGGAAGCAGATGCGAGGATAGCATAAGGATCCAGGGATTCGTCACAGGAGGGACTGGGAAGAGTCAATGGAGCACGGAAAGGGAAACGCTGAGAAAGTCTGTGCTCACTAGTCTCAGCATTTACCTGCGTCTAGTTCTCTTCCCTGAAAGCACAGGAAGATCTCTCATTTTTTCATCCTGAATCCTGGGGGCTTCTCTCCACCAGAACACAGATCTTCAACCAAATCAGTCTTTAAGGCTAGCCCAGAAAACTACCTATTTTAAAAAACTTGTTTCTATGGAGAAAGGTGATCTAAGTTCCAAATAATACGTCTGTCCACGAACACCTGAGCTTCAGGTGAGAGAGATGAATTCAGCACTCCTAGGACTGGTCATTTAATTGAGGGAATAAATCATACATATCCTACGAATGGTCAGCCCATGATGTAACCAAGTGCTCTCACACAAACACACTTGCAGGGGGTTGGCAACTCAATAGAGGGGAGGGGGTTCACCCATCTTCCTGGTCAGACATGTCCAGCATAGTGTATCCAGGACTGAGCATCATATTCCAAAAGGTCCTTTGACAAGTCATGTCCAAGGACGGGCAGCCAGGATGGGGACATATCTGTTCAGATGACTCCTACAGGAAGCACGTCACACGATGAGGGCTGAGGGCTGGAGATTGTTGGTCTGTGGGACCTTTGGGGCAGCCTGTGCGGTAGAAAGAAAGACTGTGGAGGCAGACAGACCTGAGATTGAGCCCTGCTCCATTTTCTACTTACTACATGACCTTGAGTGAGTCAATTAACTTCTCTGATGTCCATTTCCTTTTCATATAGTGAAGGCAATAATACGTATATATCGTGAAGATCAATGATATGTTGTTAAAAAGCGCAGTGGCTGACAGAGGTGAAGTGGACATGGCTAAAGATACAGGAGAAGATAAAAAAGATGCAGGGGGTTGGACATCCCTGCTGGTCCAGAGGTTAAGGATCTGCCTGCCAATGCAGGAAATATGGGCTCAGGCCTTGGTCTGGGAAGATTCCACAAGCTGCAGGGCAGCTGAGCCCAAGAGCCACAACTACTGAGCCTGTGTGGTGCAATTAATGAAACCCACGCACCTAGTGCTATGCTCGGCGACTAGAGATGCCACCGCAATGAGAAGCCCTTGCACGGCAACTAGACAGTAGCCCTTGCTCACTGCAACTAGAGAAAGCCCGCACACGGCAATGATGACCCGAGGCAGCAGCAAAAAAAAAAAATACAGGAAGTGTGGGTCCTGACTCTGCCACATACGCCTTGTGTAAACTGGAGCCAGTTTTTAACCCTCTCGGCTGAGTTTTCTCGTGCGTAAAATGGGAATAATGATGCCTACTTCATTGATGTCTTGAGAATTCAATCAGAATACATGTCAAGTACTCTCACAGGGTACTGTCTGCTCTTTAAGTGCTCAGAGTTCTCCAAAAAGCTGTCCGCTTCCAGGAAGTGGTGGTGAGCCCTGTTAGGAGGCGAGGGCAGGTGCTTCGGACCCTGTGTGGCTCTGGAAGACAGTGTCTGCCCTCTGGTTGGACAATAGGGAGGCAGACGAGTTCAAGAGAGAAATCCCTGGTTGGGGAACTAAGATCGCACTTGCCAAACACTAAAAAATAAAATAAAGATTCCACCTGAAAATGGCCAGGGGAGATTTACACCTCCACAGCATCCCTCAAGGAGCCTGAAGGCAGGTTAGCAGAAAATGGCCCATCATATATACCCAGGGGCTGGTGCAGTCCCAGCGTCAGGGAAATAAACCTATTTGAAAAGAAAGCACATTTGTACATGCACACAGGGGCTGCTTGGGGTCTTGCCCTCAGAAAAACAAGCTGTGGCTTTCCCGGAGAGAGAGCTACTTGTGCTGAGCAGCAGGTTTATTTTATGTTACTGATTTACTTAACAAACACTCATGGAGTGAGCTAGGCTTCCCAGGTGGCTCAGTGGTAAAGAATCCACCTGTCAAACAGGAGACGTGGGTTCGATCCTTGAGTCGGGAAGATCCCCTGGAGGGAAAAATGGCAACCTGCTCCAGTATCTTTGCCTGAGAAATCCAATGGACAGAGGATCTTGGCGGGCTACAGTTCAAGGGGTCACAAAGTGTCAGACGTGACTTACAGGCTAAACAGCAGCAACATGGAGTGTTCAGGCACCCTTCTAAGCACCTTTCAAATATTAACACATCGATTGTTATTAAACAACCTTTGGAAGGTGTATTTGCTCTCCCCGCTTTACAGAAGGAGAAGCTGACACTAGAGCCCAGGGTCTCGAGCTGGTGAGAGACCAGGGTTCAAAGCCGGGTAGTCTGATTCTAGAGCCCCTGTTCTTCTTCTCTGGGGTGCACCAGGTCTTAGCTGTGGCATGCAGGAGCTTTAGTACGACACACAGACTCTTGGGGCTTGTGGGATCTAGTTCCCTGACCCAGAATCCAATCCGGGCCCCCTGCACTGTGCCTCCAGGGAAGTCCCTAGAGGCCTTCTTCTTTGTCCTTGCCTACTGCTACCATGCTGCCTCCGAGACCCTTCTAGAGAAGTAGCCAGTGTGTTCAGTTGACTCCTAAGGACCCCCTTCTCCTTCTCATCCCCCCACAAATATGTTTGAAACCATCAGTTGTGTGAACAGCACTGTTAATAAGCAGGTGGCCCAGGGAGCCTGAATCACTGATCCCCCCCACCCGCTTCCTACTCATTTTCACACCCACAGACACGCACAAAGGGAATGGTGACAAGTACCACTTAACCCCCAGGATCCTACGATCATTCAACAAAGACGTATTAAACACTTGACACAAACCTGGCATTTTCCTCAGCGCCGATGAGGTGGGGGTGAAAAGAATGGTGTGGACCCTTTTCTCAGAACTTGCACCCTGTCTGGTTGGGGTGGAAAACAGATCATCCTTTTAGTGTGTGGAATTCTGGATAGAGTGAGGGCTCAGACCTCATGGCAGTGGAGGGGGTGTTCCAAATGGATTTAAGGGGTTGGGGGCAGGTTAAGGACCAAAATTTTACTACTCTGTGGAGGACTGATTGAAATAGAAACCAGGGGGAAGGGTGAAGAGCAGGAAGGGCTTCCCAGGTGGCTCAGTGGTTAAGAATCTACCTGCCAATGCAGGAGATGAGGGTTCGATCCCTGGATCAGGAAGATCCCCTGAAGAAGGAAATGGCAACTCACTCCAGTATTCTTGCCTGGAGAATTCCATGGACAGAGGAGCCTGGTGGGCTATAGTCCATGGGGCTTCAAAGAGTTGGACACAACTTAGTGACTGGTAGAACAAATGAAGAGCAGGAAGGTGGTAGATTATTACAATGAAAAACTATATGGCAATGAGCATGAAGGTGATTGTTACATAGAACAACCAGGACAACAAACCAAAAGATGCCTTCAGCTTCACTCTAGCTCAGATGAGACTTGAGTCATGGGGCCCAAAGGGAGGTGTCAGCAAAGAGTTGGGTTAGATGTCAGAGGAGCTTCCTGATGGCAACCGTGGTATCATGAAATGCTTCTCACCAACATCCATGGTGAGAACCATGGATGGATCTCCCAGCTATACTATGGAGTGAAATACTCCATGCTATATGATTGCATTTATATAGGGTCCAAAAACCAAGCAAAACTAAACCATATTGATTAAGAATGTAACTTAGATTGTAAAAGTATAAAGAAAAGCAAAAAAAAAAAAAGAATGACAAGGAACATCGGGTTATCTTGGGGAAGGATATCTTTGGAAGTAGTGATTGGCAGGGGACAGAAAAGGGGCTTCTGGGGTACCAGTAGAAATCTGTTTTGTTGACCTGGGTGGTGGTCACATGAGTGTTAGTGACACCAAGCTATGCATTTTAGTTCTCTGATTTTCTGTGTGTTCAGTCACTCAGTCATGTCGGACTCTTTGCAATCCCATGAACTGTAACCCACCAGGCGCCTCTGTCCATGAAATTTTTCAGACAAGAATACTGGAGCGGGGTTGCCATTTCCTCCTCCAGGGGATCTTCCCAACCCAAGGATCGAACCCGCATCTCTTGTCTCCTGCATTGGCAGGTGGATTCCTTACCACTGAGCCACCTGGGAAGCCCCCATGCTTTTCTGCGTGTGCACAATTGTAAGTGGGGAGGTGAGTGGAAAAGAGAAAGGAATGGAAAAGTGGGATGTCTGAGTCAGGACAGCTCTAGCAGGAAAGGCAGGGCCCCTGGGTACCTTCTGTACCCCTCTCCATTCTAAACTGCTCGTCTCTCCCACTTTAGCGTCTCTGATGTCAGGGTGTGCCTTGCCATCAATGGCATCTTCTGTGTGATGCAATGTGGCTGTTTCAGGGCCCCTCACCATCCCAGCTGCCTCCCTCTGGCTGGTTTCTGGCCCTGCTGCAGCAGTGGCCACATTAGGAAGTTTTGTAGCCACAGCAGGCTGCATGCACATAGTTGGTCAGGAGTGAGAAGGGAAGGAGGGTGTGGCTGACCCCAGTGTGGGAAAGCAGGCCAGGATAGCAGCTTCAAGCTCTGCTCCAGCAGCAGCTCCATCTCACACCTACAGGCTGCTGCTTCCAATGCGCCGTGTCCCTCAGGGATCTGGCCGGCCTCCTGCTTGTCTGCCTGGGTGAGGAGGTGGGTGCTCCCTATTGGGTGGGCTTTGAGTGAAAAAAGTAGCCAAGGGCCCATGTACCAGCCTTGAGCTGCTTTCAGACCCAGGACCCTAAGGGGAAACCCATAGTTCAAACCGAAAGATGCCTTCCGCTTCACTTCAGCCCAGATGAGACTTGAGTCATGGGGCCCAAAGGGAGGTGTCAGCAAAGAGTTGGGTTAGATGTCAGAGGAGCTTCCTGATGGCAACTGTGGTATCATGAAATGCCTCTTCAGCTTAAATCCGGCAGTTCCCTTCCCCAGAGACTGAATATTCAACTGAACGGTGAAGTCTGGCAGGTGTCACTGTTGGTCCAGAGTGAGTTAGCACAGCATGTTCTCATTCAATCATCCTCGAAGTCCAAGGAGTAGGCCCCGTCTTGGTATTTCCATCTTAAGCCCAGAAACCGAAGATGGCGGCCGTGAAACAATGCTTTGCCAAGGTCCTGTGTCTGCTTAAGTGGTGGATGCAGGACTTGACCTCTGCAAAGATGGTACAGGTGGCGGTGTAGTCGCTCAGTTGTGTCCGAACCTTTGTGACCCCAGGCTCCTCTGTCCGTGGGGTCTCCAGGGCAAGAATACTGGAGTGAGTGACCTCTGCAGAGGCCATGCTCTTAACCAGCAGGCAGCCCTGCCCGGTCACAGGGGCTCCCTGCCTGCCTGAGAAGGAGCTGTCGTTGCTGGTCCATCCGTGTCTCTTCTAGAGGCCCTCTGTCTTCACCCTTCCCTCCTGGCTGCAGAGCAGAAGTTCATCCAAATAATGAGCTGAGCCTGAGGGCTCACCGCCATCACACTGGATTCCTCTCGCTGCCCCTGGCCCCCAGCCTTTCCGATGGTGCTAAAAGTAGTGCTGACCGAATCAAGGGCTGTCCAGGGGCTATTTTGACTCTGTCCTCAGGAATCAGCTGGTCTGAGGCATGGACAAGCTGGACTGCTCCCACAAGCACTCAGATAGGGTGCCAGGAATGTTCTGGCAACACACCTGTCCCCAAGGCCATGCCAAACCCTGCACTCACCACCACCACCCCCAACCTCCCCCACCTCCACCGCATGCTTCCTGAGATGCCCATCCCAGGAGCCATGGGGGAGGGGGGGCTTGCACTGAAGGAGGATCAGGGCTTTGTGTCTGTATTTGTAAGAGAATAACCAGCCAGTTTGGGGGACCCCGCCTCTCATCCCTTCCCATTAACTTAATCTGTGGATTTATGACATCCACTCAGAATGGAGGCCTGCACTGGAAGGCTCCTTAGAGACAGCAAACTCTATCTGCGGGAGGCTGAAGGATTTCCTTCTCTGGAGATCTTAACAGTAGAAGAAATTTGCCTCTGACAATAAGTCCTAGTGCAAAACCCCTGCCTGGAAAGCCCATGCCCTCCATTACTAAGATGGCTTGGCCATTCTTCAAAGTCCAGCTGAAGCCCACCTCCCTGGAGAAGGCTCCTCTGACTGTTCTGACCACCCAGTGTGCACTGAAACACACTATGCATCTTTTTCTTTTTGGTTGCCCTGGGCCTTCATTGCTGCGGTGGGCTTTCTCTAGTTGCAGCGAGTGGGGGCTGCTCTTTGCTGCGGTGCACGGCTTCTCATTGTGGTGGCTTCTTGTTGTGGAGCGCGGGCTTAAGGAGCTGTAGCACTCGGGCTCTCGAGCTCAGGCTCAGTAGCTGTGGCCCCTGGGCTTAGCTGCTCTGTGGCATGTGGGATCTTCCCAGGCTAGGGATCGAACCCATGCCCCTGCGTTGGCAGGCAGATTCTTACCCACTGCACCACCAGGGAAGTCTCCTACACAGTCCTCTTTAATAGAGGCTGTCTTCTTTGGCTGAAGCCTTTCCCTCTAAGCTGTGGGCTCCATGGGCGGGTGTCTCTCACTTGGGCTCTAGCGGCTTCTCTGAGTTTTGTGGCTGATGTGCCGGCATGGTTGGCAAGGCTCAGGGAACAAGTCACCCAGCTCCTTCCCGTGCTGGTTCTCTCATCTGTCTCATACACAAACACCGAATATCCAAGCCACCTGCTACTGGTCTGGACACTGGAGATGCGGTGTCTGATAAGACAAGGTCCCTGCCTGAGCAACTCCCGGGATAGGGGAGAGATCTGTCACCGGAGAGTGGGCTGAAGGCAGTTATTCAAGGGCTGCAGTGACTGACTTGCCCCAGGGAGCTGGGAGAGACCTCACAAAGGACTTGACCTGGGAGAGGTCTTTTGCAGAAGCTCAGAAACGTATGCAGTAGAAAGGTGGGAGATGGAGTATTCCAGCAGGGGGACAGCATGTGCAAAGGCGTGAAGATGTGAAGGAGCTAGTAGGGCCCAGAGAGGCCAAAACATTGCTCTGTTTTTACTGTATCCTCAGACCAGCTGCCATGAATGACACGGAGGCTGCTCGGCTTCTAATGAGGGCCATGGAGATTGAAACTCCATGGGCAGGGGAGGAGGGCTCAGAAGACACAGAGCCCCTCCTCCTCTGCCACTGAGGGCTACAGCCTCGTCCCACCTCCCTCTGCTCCTCCCCTTTTAGATGGAATTGGCTCCTGAGACACCGCTGCGCTTTCCTTCTTGTTAGAATCTTAATATTATGTGGCTCACAAGCCCCAGCTGCCCTGGTGTGGCAGGCAGGGTCAGAGGTGTGAATTAAAACAACACACGATCCCGATTGCTTCAGCCGGGGGACGCTGAGGCCACTGAAGAGGTTGCTCTCCTTTGTCACTGATAATGAGCGTTCCACCGAGGCTGTTGATCTCAAGCTCATCCCTCAGACAGCTTTAAGCACCTTGCCAGCATCATCCAATAATATTATGAAGAGCCATCTCTTGAGCACTTTACGAGTACAGTTTCGTTTAATCATGACATGACTTTTTGATGTAGGGTAAAGCGATGCTCCGGAGATCTCACCGGTTGTCATGACAGAGCAAAAATCTGAGTCCTGGTCTTCAGGACTTTGGAAGGGCCAAGCTCCAGTATCTCATACCACCTCAATAAAGGGATGTTTCCAACCTGAGGACAGCTGGGCCCTCCACCCTAAGAGCCGCCAAACCTCCCCTAGCTGCCTGGGCAAGGCTCCAACCCATTCAGACTCTCATCACACCTATTGCCAGCCTGCCAGGTACCAGGTGGCATGCAGAGGCCTGAGAGAGACACAAAGACACACAGAACCGGTCATCATGGGGCTCACCACCCTAACCCACTGCCACCCCCAAATTTCCCAGTCTTTAATGTGACCTGTGCAGCCTTCCCAATGTTCTGGCCAACACCCCACTGCTCTTTCCAAGCTTCTCTGGTGCTCGTCACCCAAACCCCAGCATCTACTGCCTTGTGCCTGCTTCCTTTCACTGGGTGTTATTGAACGTCACTGACGTCACGTCATTTGTGCATTAGGTACATGTGAAGGGCGCTGGGAATACATTAATAAGATGAATTAATACGAGCTGGTCTTTGCCCTCATGAGGCACAGGTTGAGAGACAGACAAGCATGGAATCAGTGCAGGGACTGAAGGCCCTGGCCCGCGTCCTCACTCGCCCCCTCCAAAGACACTGACTCCATGTCACAAAGTGGCAGCGCGCGGTGATGGGGGCTGCCGGGCCACAGTCAGGAGAACTGAGTTCCAAGCTGATGCCACCCTCTGGGGGACAATGGAGATGGTTCTTCAGTTTCTTCATCTGTAAAGTGGGAAGAACAACCCCTAAACCTGCCCCTTACGGAGTTTTAGTGAGGTGCTTTTATTAAGTGAAGTTAGTGCATGAAAGCATTTCACAGGCTATAAAATATTATACAAGTTGTAGTTGTCCTTATATTTATCTTGTCTCCTAGGATGCCTACATGAATCTGCACACAGAGTAGATACTCAGTAAATGTCAGTTAGTGTAAATTAAAAGGATTCATTCACCCCATTTACCACCTTCTGAGAGTCCCCTGGGGTTTGGAGGCCACTGTAAATCCTAATGCTGATCATGCTTGACCTGCCCGCCGGGGGGAGGATGTGGGCTGGAGGATGTGACGGTGCTGTGGGAGCGACCGCTGTTGGACTGTACCAGCTCCTGGGAGACCACTTGGGTCCCCACCAAAGAGGGGCTGGGCCGAGGGTGGGTGGCCCTCCTTAGGCACAGAGCAGCCTCCCTCAAGGCCAGCAGTCCATTCTTTCTGGGGAACAAACGTTAACTTTCCCGTTTGGGCTTCCAAACCACTGAGGCTGCCTGCCCGGGACGCTGCCTGTGTCGTAGGCATGGTCTCTAGGGGGACCAGGTCACCATGTGCCCACCCCTCACTAGCTCTTCACCTCTCATTTCAGCACCCCTACCCCACGGAGGATGAGAAGAGGCAGATCGCAGCCCAGACAAACCTCACCCTCTTGCAAGTGAATAACTGGTGAGTTAGCATTGCCTGCCCAGAGGCTCTCAGACCCAGGGGCCACTTGCTCGGCAGGGGGATGCACAGCAGGGGAAAAGCTGGGAGTGCCCAGCTCACTTCAGTCTGCGCCCAGCCACCGTGTCAGCCCTCCCATGTTGGCTGGAAACAGAAAGCTGAAATCCACACCTATAGCTTCATCTGCAGCTTCTCAGCGCCCTCTGCTGGGAAGCTGTGTCAAGAACATCACGGAAAGCTTGAATAGACACAAAGTGGCTGCATCTCAGGCCCCCAGGCCCCCAGGCCCCCAGGCCCCCAGGGGTTATCTGCTCTGCTCACCACCTGTGTAAACATAGCTCAAGCTAAAACATTCTGCAGAGCTGGGAGCCGGAAGGAGGGAGGAGGCAACAGTCTTGACTCACAGGGCTCCCGTGCTCCCTCCTCTGTGGCTGGCCAGGGTGTCACGGGAATCTCAGAGGGCAAGGTCTGGTGGGCGGGAGTGGACCCTTGGCTCCCTGGAGAGAGGTTAGAGGTTAGTGCTTTTGACTAAGGAGCTCTTCCTTCACTGTTCAGTCCTGACGGGTCTGGAGCAGATTCCCAGGCCTTCTCACGCGTTCATCCCAACTTGTGGTCCCCAAGCCCCTGGTGAACTCACAAGCTCCTCGGTGCCCAGGGCTCATCACTGCTGTGCTTTCATACCCTGGACCAGACCCCCAGTCTGCTCCATTCGAGGACCAGCTGGTGGGAGTCCAGAAGCAGCTTAGTGCTCTCTGCACATGTGGGTACACCTGCACACATGCACACATGCTCACATATGCATACATACACGTGTGCACACACAAGCTCACATGTACACACCCGTGGGTGTGCACATGCACACACAGACACATGCATGCATGTGCATACCCATGTGCCCATGCATGCATGGACCTGCACGTGCACAAATATGCTCACACCTGCACACGTGTGCATACGCATGTGCGCCCATGCGCGCGTGTGCACACACGCATGAGCGTGCACACACAGAGGACATGTGCATACATGTGCGCCCATGCACACTCACACACATGCATGCATATATGTGTGTGCACTTGCACACGTCTGCACCTGTCACGTGTACATACACATATGCTCACACCTGCGCACACACATTCCCGCCCCCCAGTGGTGGCTAACCTGTCTCCATCTGACCCCGGGGCAGGTTCATCAATGCCCGAAGACGCATCCTGCAGCCTATGCTTGATGCCAGCAACCCTGACCCTGCCCCCAAAGCCAAGAAAATCAAGTCGCAGCACCGGCCCACCCAAAGATTTTGGCCCAATTCCATCGCTGCAGGGGTGCTGCAGCAACAGGGCGGTGCCCCAGGGACAAACCCTGATGGTAAGACCTGGGGCTGAGGGTACTCTAGAGCCTGGGGTGGGGGGATGGAAGAGGGGCTCCTGAAGTTCCTACGAGTGTGGCTGTGCAGAGTCAAGGGTTGAACGTTTACTCACTTGAGTGACAGCGTCAGCTCTGTCACAATAGTTAACTCTCCTGATCCCTGCCAAAGGATGTACGTAAGCCTGAAAGAAGGGGATTTTTTGGTATATATTTTAACAAGTTAAAAGCAATCTCACCAGGATGAGTGGGAGTCCACTGGTGGGCATCTGAGTCAATGGCTGCTCAGCAGAGCCCCCCTCCTCACCCCCACACCCACCCCGAAGTATCTTAGCACCCATCGGTGTCTTCACAGTCCCCCAGGAGCCAGGGCCATCTATAAATACCGAGGCAGGCAGCTGGCTTGTGAACAGAGGCCAGGAAGAGTTTTGTTTTCCCAGCTTCTCCATCACACCCTCCGTATACACTTTTCTAATTGCCGGTCGCCTGGTGCACAATGAATAATTCAATGAGCCATGAGCCAGGCATTTTATAGCTTGGCATGTGAAGCTAGCTCTGTGTGGGAAGTGGAGTGGAGGTGTACACGTGTGCGTGCATACCTTCATGTATACGTGCATGTATATGGCTTTGAACCAGTTTCTGTGTGGTGGGCAACAGTCTTTTGAGGTAGAGTAGAAATTAACAGATTTTCAGCCAAACCCACCAGGGAGAGAAGCTCAGCAATATCGTGCTGACTGTGTTCCTTTGAGCTAATGACTCAACTGTCTGAGACTATTTCCTCCTCTTTAGAGTGGGGATGACAATACCTACTTACAGAATTCTTCGAAAGGCAACAGTGTCTGCCACACTTACACAGAAGATGGCAGGAAGTGGTACCCAGGAGTGCTGCTGCCTGGGATGGGGCAAGGGGTGACAGGTGGACGGACGGGAGTCCTCACACCAGGGAACTGTCCAGTATAGGCGCTCACCACCCCATCCACAGGGGCTCCTGGGCCTGACCCTGGCCTTCTTCTCTCCCATAGGGTCCATCAACCTGGACAACCTGCAGTCCTTGTCCTCAGACAACGCCACCATGGCCATGCAGCAGGCTATGATGGCGGCACACGACGATTCCCTGGACGGGACGGAAGAAGAGGAGGAGGATGAGATGGAAGAGGAGGAGGAGGAGGAGCTGGAGGAGGAGGCGGACGAGCTGCAGACAACGAATGTCAGCGACCTGGGCTTGGAACACAGTGACTCGCTGGAGTAGCCGAGCCGCCCAGGTGGCACTGGTCACCGAGCGGGAGAGGAGCGTCATCAGGAGGGCTTCGGGGTGGGGGGGAAGGGGACGGGGCAGGCAGCACAGAGGAAGTTGGGCCCTGGCTTCCCGGAATCAGTAGCTGGAGGAAATGCACAGAAAACACCCGCTCCTTCCCAACCACCAAGCTTCACCGAGAACCCCGGCCCCACTTCCCTAGTACTGCAGAGGACTCAGCGTGGCGGGGCCGGTCGAGCAGCCTGGACGGAGAGGCAGGAGTGAGGTCTGGACTCACCGCATCCCTGAGGACAGAGGGCACCCCCAGTGCCCCCGCCACTGAAGGACTTGAGTTGTTTACAAGCCCCACGCTGGGACATGGATCAGTGCTGTCCATGGAGTAAACCTCTGCCAGGGAACCGAGTCAGGAGTAAAGAGACAAAGGGGGTCTGGGCTCCACCTCCACAGGGTCCTCAGCTCTTTGAGAGACATTCAAAGGCAGGAGGGAACCGGAATGCATGACTCATGGCTGGAGGGAAAGGGGGGCCAAGGGGTTACATCCTGTAGAATAAAATGGGACCTGGATTCTCTAGGGCTCCCCTCGGTCCTCCAAGGCCCATGGACTTGGTAGAGGGGGACGAGAGCCATTAGAGCCACCTTCTCTCTCTCTCTGTCTGTCTCCTGGAAATCAGTGGTAAGCTGGTGGGCTCAAATTATAGGAGGTTAAGTGGAGGCCCTTCACCTGAGTTGGCTCCGGGACACAAGGAGATGGCAAGACCTGGGCAAGGAGCCATATCAAGGTGACCTTGGGGAACCACAGCCGTCCCCAGGTGGTCAGTGGTCTCTTAGGCCAGATGTTGCAGCCCTGGGATGGAGCTCTCCAGACGTTCCACGCCTTCCATGGGCTGTTGGAGAGGGTGGAGCCAGGTTAGCTTGGCAGCTGTCCACCCCTCCTGTCCCTTGCCGCTGTCCCTCTGCCCCCGGGCTGGCTCCACCAGCCTTCATCCTCTCCTCTTCACTCTATCCTTCCGAGAAGGCAGAAGAAACTTTGGAAAGAAGCATCCAGCCCAGTGTGAAGCCAGGGGTTGGAGAAGGTGCTAGCTACATCCCCCTTCCCATCAATATCCAAAGTGGGGGGGGAGGTGCCCACCCACCTGCCTCACTGTTCCACACACCATCCCTACCACAGCCCTGGAGGAACCTGGGCTCTGCAAGGAGGAGGAGTCTTCCCACCATCTGCCCTGACACAGAGCATCCACCCCCAGGCCCCCAGGATTGGCACCCCGCCCTCCTGTTCCCTCCCACCCCTCCGGCTGTGAACCACAGGACTGATCACACGTGTGTTTTCCATTGAATTTAATTTAATGGACTTGCAGCTTCATTTGTCAGTTATGTGTTGGCCATCTCCGGCAGTAGCAGGATGTGAGTTGGCTGCTGGGCCCAACTTGAGGGCCCCCTGCCAGGGCCCTGTAAGGTGGAGCAAAAGGATGGTGGCTTTCCTGAGGTCTCCCTGAAATGAATGTATTTCTTCCCCCAAAAGAGCTGATATTTAATGTTTTAATAGGGATTTTTGAGAAACAAATAACCTTATTTATAATCTGGGTGATCCAATCATTTTTTTACTCCCTTTTGATGCCATAGGTAGAAGAAAGTCTAGCTTTTTTGGCGTGAGACTTTTGCAACGTGCAGTGGGACAAATATGTTTCCTGTTCTGCTTCATTTTTCTTGTTCATACACACACATGCACACACACACATACACCCTTCCACTTATCACTTTGGACAGGCATCCCACCCCACACACTTGCACACACGTGCCCACACATCCTCCTCCCAGCCCCCCTCCACCTGCCTAATGTTATGCAACCTCTTCTGATGTATCCACCAAACCAGTACTGAATGTGGCCGAGTTTTCAGTAAACCTTATTACCTACCATAATTCTGGTGCGTGATTCTCTTTTCATGTGGTTAAGGGTTAGGGGGACCCTGGACCAGAGGAAATTTGGAGGCCTTACCATAATCCTTGTTCATTCGACTACCCATGAAAGGGACCTAGGAAGAGGGCTTTCTGGGTGTCCTCAGTTTGCCAGTCTGGGGAGAAAGATGGCCAAGTTTGGCACGATCACGGCAGAGCTATCTTCTCTAAGACAGAGAGCAAGAAAGACAGGCAGAGGCTCTGCACTGCCCTCTCCTGGCGGTCTCCTGTCATAGCAAGGGAGCTCAGAACTCAGTCCCCTCTTCACCTCAAAGACCCTTGCTTATCCCACCTCCATCCAAGCTGGTGCCACCACTGCCCATTCCCCAACCTCACATGCCCCCCTCGTCCTATCCCTAGTATGAAAGGTCCCAGAAATCAGGAATGATGGGCAGTCTTGACTGCCACATTGAATCCAGGAACTGTGTTCAGAGGGGAGCCTGCCCTTTGAACCCCAGAGTTCAGTATTCTTTGGGGCAGGAAGAATTTGAGAGACAGCTCATCTCCCCAACTAAGTGAGAGGCAGCCTTGTTACTTTCATCCTAGAGGTTTCCTTACTTGGGCCATGTGCTGAGATGTCCCGGCATGGGTTTAGAATTCTTCGTTCCCTTTGGCAAGGGCTGGCAAGCTTATGCTTAACTGTGGACACCTCTGGCTAGGATGAAGATGGGAAAGGGAGGGATTCTGGAGGTGAAAGGGTGGATAGCAGTCCCCTGGGTCCCTTCCCTCCCAGAACCCAAACCCTGGCCACATCTGAAAAGTTCCGCAGAGACCCCACCTCTGGGCAGTAGAAAAAGCCTCCAAAGTCATGGGAAGATGACAGCTGGAACCTCAGCCCTGACAGCCAGAAAGACGACTTTCAAAGCAGTGATTTCCAAGGAACAAACTTTTTCCCTCTTTCTTGTTAATTTTTTAAATTATGAAAATATGATAACACATTTACAGGAGACTTGGAAAATACAGAGCAAAGTTACATATCATTCCACTATATGTGACAATTATTTTTTGAAGGCAATAAATTAAGACTTTTTAGTTGGAGTTAAGGAACACACTCTTAGGAGATAGCCGGCTTAGTCTAGGATGAACTGTGTATTATACTTTGTTAAAGGGGTTTCATAATGTAAATTAGTATATAAAAGCCTCTGAAAGGTCCTACAGCAAAGAAACCTGTTTAACGTGTTCCCCAAATGTATTTATCTTTTGTTTTTCAAGTAATAGCTAATCAATCATACTAGCATTGCACTTTAGGAAACAAACCTCTGAGAAATTATGTAATAACCTGAGCCCAGCCTCTCCCACCCCTTCCTAAGTTTTTCTCTCAAGTTCTGCCATCTTGTATACAAAGCGGCTAACTAAAAAGCGGTCTCCTAAATCATCTGAGATGTGGGTGGTTGTGTTGTGAGAAGGCAGCAACCTCTGTCTGCGTTAGACCCCAACCCTCTCCAACCCGCAGAGATGTCTCGAAGTCCATGTGGAAAGAAGAGAGATGGGACAACGTGGGGTGGGGATGAGGAAGACCTCCTTTATCCTCAAGATGGAGCTGTGATATCCAGACCCTGGGAATGTTCAGACTGACTTCTGGCCCCAACCCTGTAAACCCATCAGGGATGACCTGATTGGAGATTCCTGCCCAAGGAAGTTCTTGACCAGAGCTCAACTTCCTGGACAATGTGACCTCTCTGCTGCCTTGCACGTGACCAGATGAGGGCAGTGACCGTCGCAACACAGCCAGCACGGACTCATTCATTCAAGCACTGAGCAACACTCTGCCCCAGGCAATTTCAGATACTGAGACTACAGCTGTGATCAACGAAGACACAGTTCTTGCCTTCAAGGAATTCACACTCTAGGGGAAGATTGAGACTGAAAGAGAACTCATCGTATCCTCAAAATGGTTGAGCTATGACCATATCCTAGACAATAACCTCCAACTTGATCATTTAGAGTTGCAAACAGGAGACACTTAGGTCAAATCCAGCTTACAGTCATGTTTTGTTGGACCATACTTTGCTTTGGAAAATTTGCGGGCCAACATTTAAGTCAGAAGTTTGCACATAAAATGCGGATTCCTGATTTCTCTCGAAAAATCGAGCAAACAGGCAACCTAGGACCTAGATTCCCACCCAGCCACAGCTGAGGGTAGTTGAGTCACTGCAGCCCCTGACAGTGTGGCCTCCAGGCGGTCGTGACATTGGCCACTCACGCAGTCTCCCAACACGGAGCTTAAGGGTCAGCTGCCATTTGTTACTGGCCTGCCATTCTTTGGTTGACTCCCTGGCTAATTATGTTTTCTCCTCTCTTTTTTCCTTTTCCTTTTTTTGCCTTTCCCTCCAATATTTGAGCAGTTGTCTTTCAAAAGGAAACTCGGGGCTTCCCTGGTGGTCCAGTGGTTAAGACTCTGAGCTGCCAATGCAGGGGGTATATGTTCCGTCCCTGGTCGGGGAACTAAGATCCCACATGACATGCAGCCACAAAAATAACAATAATAAATTTTTTCATTAAAAAAATAAATAAAAAGGAAAACATATCTCTATACCCATTGCTCCATCCAGAGTGAGAAAACAAGATAATCCAGGAGGGCTCTGCATTAAAATAACGAAAAAATGGGAAGAATTATATTTGCCTATGGAAGAGAAGAATCCCCCACCTTTAATTGCAGAGGTACCTGTGTCTTATAACCAGACGCCTTCAGTCCTGTGTTACCTGCCTGCCTGACCTCCAGAGGGGGTCGTGAGCCTTGGGGCATAAAAGCCACCAGGATTGCTTGTGCTATACACAGATCAGGTCGCACAACTAGATCGTTCCCAGATTCTGATCAAGATGCTGAAGACAGAAACACCGCTCTCAGGAAATCGCTCTCAGTTGCCTTTTAGAAGTTCCTTGCTTTACAGCTGCTCCCGTGAACTTCCTTCTGCTAAACACACTACAACCCCCTGAACCCGCTCATCATTCATTGAGCATCCACGGATGCCTACTATGTGCCTGGCATCAAATGAGGGACAGAGGGTGATTCAACTTTGCAGAGCATCCCAGGGCAAGGGTCCCAGAGGACTGGCAGGAAGAATGCCGATAGCATCACACTCCACACGTACGCGCTCATGTGCTCAGTCGCATCCGATTCTTTGCAACCCCATGGGCTGTAGCCCAGTAGGCTTCTCTGTCCATGGGATGTCCCAGGCAAGAATATTGGAGTGGGATGCCATTTCCTTCTCCAGGGCATCTTCCCAACCCAGGAATCGAACCTGCATCTCTTGCATCTTCTTCATTGGTAGGCGGATTCTTAACCACTGAGCCACCTGGGAAGCCTCACATGTTTCCATGTTTCTATGGTGGTGTCTTACTTTCATCCCTCAGACCAGGCAGATTTTTTTTTTTTTTTGGCTGCACCATGAAGCTTGAGAATCTCAGTTCCCCCTTCAGGGATCAGAGTCCCCTGCAGGGGAAGCATGAAGTCTTAACCACTGGATGGCCAGGGAAGCCCCCAGGCAGATTTTATTATACCACTGTCAAGTGTACCTTACGCTTTTATATTTCTCAGCCTCTCTCTGGGCCAATCTCATTTAGCCCCTTCGCAAATTAAATGCATCTCATTAAACCAAACCCATTTAGGACAATGCCCTTCAGGTGTGTGCATCTTAGTACATCTTTCATTTTAAGACAAGTGTTTGATTTATTTTTCATCTCATTACACTCTTTAAAATTATGTGCATCTCATTACTCAGTGCACTGAGACGACTTATTTCAGGTGTAGACATTACACCCAGTATTATCAGGCAAGAATTTTTTTTCATTTCATTACAAGCCTGACAATTTATGTACATCTCATTATAATCAGCCATTTAAGACAATTCCCTTCAGTTGTGTACATCTCATTATACCTTTTCATTTTCAGATTTTTTTTCATCTTATTACACCCAAGCATTATCCAGAGCACTCACATCAGGTGTGTAGTTTTCTCTTCCACCTGTTCTTTCGTGAATTTCTGCAGTGGTACTGCAACATTTTTATGACATCAGACTCATGGAAGGCCAGCTTTGCCCACCTGTGGGCCTCCCATGGCTCCTCTGCAGCAGAAGAAAGAACACTGGATTCCCCTGGATTTGGGGGAGACTCTGGCAATACAGCGCCTCACACACAGGGACCATGTAAATTTACTTCCTCCCTAGTACAGTGAGAAAGCGAGAAGGGATGGTTGCTAAGTCCGCCGTCGGGGGATCTTCTATGTTGTCCTACAAACGACAGTACCGTGGGCCCTCAGCGCCTCCTGGGAGTGCTGCTCCTTCCAGGGAGACCCCACCTTGCCAGAGAAGCTGAAACCACGCCACCACCCAGGCCCCCAGCAGCCAGGCTTCTCCACTGCTGTCCCTTTGACTGTATGGTGCTTGGTATCCACGTGGGGTCAACATTTTGGAAAGTTTAGTCACTCAGTCGTGTCCAATTCTCTGCGACCTCATGGATTGTAGCCTACCAGGCTCCTCCGTCCACAGGATTTTCCAGGCAAGAGTACTGGTTGCCATTTCCTTCTCCAGAGGACCTTCCCGACCCAGGGATCGAACCCGGTCTCCCACATTTTAGGCAGACACTTTACCATCTAAGCTACCAGGGAAGTCCCTCAACATTTTGGAAGGAGATGAAATAACCCAGCACTCTTGTGATGAAATCCCCCAGCACCTCCCGGTCAAAGGCCATCTTCATCTATGACACCCCCAACTCCAACCCTTGGACTACTCTGCTGGGGGCACCTTAGAATTGCTGAGCAGGCTTTTGAAGGTGCTGCTGCTGCTAAGTTGCTTCAGTTGTGTCTGACTCTGTGTGACCCCACACAGAAGGGAGCTCACCAGGCTCCCCCGTCCCTGGGATTCTCCAGGCAAGAACACTGGAGTGGGTTGCCATTTCCTTCTCCAATGCATGAAAGTGAAAAGTGAAAGTGAAGTCACTCAGTAGTGTCCAACTCATAGCAATCCCATGGACTGCAGGCACCCAGGTTCTATTCTTGATCTGCTAGAGCAGACCCTCCAACGGTGGGGCCAAGGTCAGTGCATTTTGAATAGCAACCCAGAGATGCCGAATCACTGTCTCACCCAAGCCTGATTTCGGAAAAAGCTCTGCGGCCAGTCGCTCTGAGCTGAAACAGCCTTGTGGCCCTCAGTACCGCCCCCTCCAGGGGTCTTTGCAGGTGACAAGGATCCAAGCCTAGAGTGAAAACAATCGTTTCTCAGTCCCAGAAAGGGAACTAAAGGTCATCAAACCTAACTTTCTCACCCTCCGTGGGAACCTCATTCACAGCATTGTAAATTGTCATCCACCTTTACCATCCACATTCAGTGAGGGAACCCAGTGTCTCCCAGTGATCCTGCCAAACTCTACCCTGCGAGCTGAGAGCTGCCCTGTGGCAGTGGGGGCAGGAAGCGGCGGTCTTCCAGGCTTACCGCCTATGCTATAGATTGCAACACCTTTCCCCAGCCTCTAGAGTGAAAGTCGTGTCGGACTCTTTGCAACCCCATGGACTATAGAGTCCTTGGAATTCTCCAGGCAAGAATACTGGAGTGGCTTGCCATTCCCTTCTCCAGGGGATCTTCCCAACCCAGGATCGAATCCAGGCCTCCCTCATTGCAGACAATTCTTTACAGCTGAGCCACCAGGGAAGCCCAAGAATGCTGCAGTGGGTAGCTTATCCCTTTTCCAGTGGGTCTTCCCCACCCAGGGACTGAACCAGTGTCTCCTGCATTGCAGGCAGATTCTTTACCAGCTGATTTACCAGGAAGCTCCTTAGTCCCCACCTGTGTGGCCTAATCACAAAGCATGTGAGGCTTCTCAGAGTGTGTCTGGGGTGGTATCTGTGATTCCTCTGCTGTCATTCCACCTGTCTCCTTGCCAGTGAAAATAGAATCTTTTCTCTAAGTGCAAAAATAAATGTGACTTTGCACCGCCCCTCCTCCACTGCCTGTCTTGAGTGAAATTGCTGAGAAATCAGAACATGATCCAGCTCTTTGCTTGTCTCCTTATGCAGGAGAGCCCAGAGGCCATGGGTTCTAGAATCAGATGGGCCACCACTAAGCAGGATTTAGAGAGCATAAAGGGTGGGGTGGGGCTGATTTTAGGGGAACAGGCCACACCCTGTCTTGTTTTGGTCTTGTTTTCAAATCTTCCATGACCACTGGGTTGAAAAAATGATGAGGCTCAAGAAACCCCAGGGCTCAGTTCCTTGAAGTTTACCAGCAAAAATAAAAGTCACAATTTATTGAACACTTTGCCTATATGCTAGATACTGTAAATGATTCAAAACAACCCTGAGAGAATTACTGGTATTATTGCTAATATTAATATTCCCATTTCTAAAATAAGGAGACGTGTGCATACTAAATCACTTCAGTCATGTCTGACTCATTGCAGCTCCATGGACTGCAGCCCGCCAGGCTCCTCTGTCCATGGGATTCTCCAGGCAAGAATACTGGAGTGGGTTGCCATGCCCTCCTCCAGGGGATCTTCCTGACCCAGGGATCGAACCTGTGTCTCTTATGTCTCCTGCATTGGCAGGCGGGTTCTTTACCACTAGCACCACCTGGAAAGCCCCAAAATAAGGAGATAGAGAAGTTAAATTTCTCAAAAATTATTCAGCGAATATGTAGTAGAGCTGGGATTTGACCCCAAGCCTCAAACCCAGGCTCCTTGATTGAGATAATTTGCCTCCTGAGCTTTGGCCTGACCAGGGCTGAGCTTCAAGGACAAGGGAAGAGACTCCTCTGGTCCCTGAATTCCTCGGAGGTCCATGCATCCCTGCATTTGCCTTTGGTTTCCTCCTCTTAGTTTCCGAGATGAAACAGCCCTCAAAGACATGGGATCCAGGACTTCCCTGGTAGTCCAGTGGTTAAGACTCTGTGCTTCCAATGCGGGAGGTGCTGGTTCAATCCCTGGTTGGGGAACTAAGATTTCACATGGTGCACAGTGCGGCCAAAAAAGTTTAAAGAAGTAGGATCCAGGCCTTAGCTGCTTCTCCCACAACAGATCATCTGCCCACTAGTCCACTGGCTCCCACTGGAACCATTTACATTTGGGAGAAGGGGCAGGACGTAAGCCCTTAAGAAATTTCTCTGCGTCCTTTTCTAGTAGAGACGGACGCGCGAGGTCAGTGATCTGAGTGATGACAGCAGACCTCCCTCCCTCGCTTCCGGCCTCTGTAGATGATGCCCTCCGTTCAGTTCAGAGGGCAAGGCCAGATTCCTGGGCTTTTTAGGCTGGAATACTGAGGGCTTCCCTGCTGGCTCAACAGTCAAGAAGCCACCTGCAGTGCAGGAGACCCAGGTATGATCCCTGAATCGAGAAGATCCCCTGAAGGAAGAAATGGCAATCCACTCCAGTCTTCTTGCCTGGGAAATCCCATGGACAGAGGAGCCTGGTGGGCTACAGTCCATGGCGTTGCAAAAAGTCAGACACAACCGAGGGACCGAGCCTGCACGCGCTGAGAGTAAAACCAGGTTGAAAGATGGAAGAAGGACAAAGAGAAGGGCGCTCATCTCTGGGAGAGAGAATGGAGCATGGAGCCTAGATGAAGTGGGGGAGGCTGCTGAGAGCAAAGGGCAGGCCCAGGGACCCCAGCATGGTCAGGTCAGGGACGCTTTAATGGGAAAAGCAAAATGGTTCTGTTCAAGGAGGAGTAGAGGAGAGAGAAGTGGAAATACATGGGACTGGAGGACAGACCCCTGGCCGTTCACTGACTCCCTTCTCTGGTTCTGTGATTCGTTTTGCTGTTCTCTGCCCGTTGGAGAGTGAAGAGAGAACCAAGACGGGGACTGAGGTTGGAGGAAGAAGAGAGAGGGAGAGGAGGGGAGAGAGAGAGGGACTAAATGTGCTTGTGTCTCTGGGGTTTTTCAGACAAAGCTATTATCAAAATGCCAACCAGCTCCTGCCTGGGCAATTTGCATATTCCATGCTGTGCTCTTTGAAGCAGGATGAATATGCATGAGGGCCTGGGTGGGGGTGTGGAGCTGCAGGGCTATGGGCTAAGGTGGCTTATTGTTCTTTTTAAAGAAAGGCATTAATATGAAGCCAAGCACCTTCCTGGTCAGCAGAGTGGCCTCTGCGTCCACCTCTCTGGTGAAGAGAGGAAGAGAGCAAAGCTGAGGCTCAGACAGAAAACCTAAGGACTCTCCTCTCATCCTCCCAAGAAAATAAATAATCAGGCCCCAACAAGAATGCGAGTGTCTCTTCTCCAAGAGCGGCAACTAATGACTCTCCCCTCCACGTATACTGATCGTGGAGGCCGGCCCCCCATCTCCGATTCAGGCTTCTGCTGAGGAGGGGTGGCTCCTGGCGCCCCCTGCTCCTGGCCTTTGGTGAGACAAAGTGCTCTGCATAATGGGGCCATGTGAGGAGTCCCTAGGACACAGTGGTGCTCAAAGCCCACAGAACAGACTCATCATGTCCATTAGGACTTGGCTCATCATGCATCCTAAGACATCCAGAGGAGCGCACCTTCTTGGATTTTTCGCATCTCTTCCCTGACCTCTAAGTGAAGACAGTACTAGTCCAGATCATACTCCAGTGCTATGCAAAAGGTTTATTTCATTTTAAAAACCCAACTTATCCCATAAAACATATTGCCACAACACCCTTCCCTTTGGGTTTTCTTTCTGAGACACCGCATCTGTCTCAAAGATACAGATTAGGGAATGTGTGGACATTCCATGTGGACAATAGCTTGTCCCCACCAGGTCACTGTGGCTCAGCTGGTAAAGAATCTGCCTGCAATGAGGGAGACCTAGGTTCGATCCCTGGGTTGGGAAGATCCTCTGGAGAAGGGAAAGGCTACCCACTCCAGTATTCTGGCCTGGAGAATTCCATGGACTATAGAGTCCATGGGGTCGCAAAAAGTTGGATGCGACTAAACAACTTTCACTTTCACACGGTCATTTGTTTCAACTCTACACAACTGAAGGCTGGCGTCAGCCCCTACAGGGACATTTCCTCACCAGGGCTGGATTAGATTAGGCTTTGCAAACCCACGTGGAGGCCTTTAGTTGATGGAGATAAGCCTCAATAAAGGAGCCCGCTGGCCAGACAAAGTCCCACCTGCCCAGGAGGGCACCTGCAGGACTTGGCTCCCCAGTGCCCTGGCTGAGAGTAGACACCCTGGGTGGACTTGAGTTTTGCCATCCAAACTGACTGGCGCCTGAAGAATCATCTGCCCTGGGACTTCTGAAAGACGAGGAGAGGAGAGGTGCAGTCACATGTGTGGTCACGTGTTAATCACATCATACATGGTTTCCAGGATCCGTCTTCGAGAGTCAGGGCTCCAGCAACTCTCAAAGTGCCTCTGAACTTAACACAAACACCAACTGCCTGGAAATCGCATTAAAATGCAGCTTCCAGGGACTTTCCTGGCAGTCCAGCAGTTAAGACTCCAGGCTTCCTCAGCCGAACCGATGAGTTTGATCCCTGGTCAGGGAAACTGAGACCCCACGTGCTGCACGGCATGGCAAAAAGGAAAAAACCTGCAGCTTCCGACTGGGGTAGAGGATGGGTGGGCAGGGGATTGGGATCTGAGTTCTTTACATTTGTAATAAATTTCTAGATGTTTTGTCTCTGCTGCTGGGCTGGGCCCCACATGTTGAGGAGCAAGGACAGAAGAAAGGGCCATGCAAAACCAGAGGTCATGGATGTGCCTTTCCGCTCGGCTCCTGATGTGGACCACAGGCAAGAAACGGCAGCCACTGCTCCCACCCCTCCTCCAAGACTCACCTCCTCGGAGATGGAGCATCTCCTTGACACTTGAGATTTATTTTTAACTGCCGGCAGCTTTGATTAGCTTGTCACTGCTGCTTCAGACACCTGCTGGCAGGATAAATTGGGGGAAAGGAGCGGCTGACCCAGATATGACAAACCCCAGGCAGGAAGGCAGGCTCCTGGGGGATTCACTGCTCCCCCAGAGCTGGCAAAGCATGGACTGTGCTAAGGACCTCACTCTGCCAGTGGCCCTTTGCCCTGTGACCGTGGCACCAGGGAATGCAGAGCTGCAGGTGTCCCTTTTGTCAAAGCTCCGGTACTTAGGTCCACGTGCTGAGCCTGAGCATCTGTACAACTACCTCGTGCTGTTTCCATTTTCCTGTAGTGGCCGGGGTGCTGTCCACGTGGAAGCCCTGCTCTGTGTGGATGCCTGAGCTGGAGAGCTGCCGGCAGTGGGGCGGTTTCTCCGGTAGGTCCCCTCTCCCCCCAGGGGAGACTGCTACTGCTCTGTAGCAGAGCTCCTAGAAAAGCAGAGGCCCAGGGATTGAGAGAGTGCCAAGGATGCCCTCTATTGTCACCTGCATCCATCTGTGACCTTCTATGGAGCTGCCCGTGTGACGAAGCACAGCTTTCCGTGTGGCACACAAACGCCAAACTCTTAAGGAGGGGTGGAGATCTAGGTGCATAAGAGGCCGAAGGGCCCAGCTGACTCCACTGCTTTGAGCGTCTCTGCTTCTCGGTGTCCTCATCCGTCTACAGGGCAATGCTGAGATGCAAGATAATTTGTTGAGGTGATGATGCCAGTGGCAGGTACATAGCAAGTACCTGAGAAAAGTTTTTAAGACAGAAACGAAATTGTGCAGTTTGCAGAGAGGTGGATGGACCTAGAGACTGTTATACAGAGAGAAGCAAGTCAGAAAGAGAAAACAAGTATCTTACATTAACGCATACATGTGGAATCTAGAAAAAACGGTGCAGATGAACCTATCCATTGCAAAGCAGAAATAGAGACACAGACGTAGAGAACAAATGTATGGACACCAACGAGAGGAAGGGTTGGGATGGACTGGGAGGTTGGGATGGACATATATACGCTGCTATGTATGAAGTGGATGGCTGGTAAGGACCTACTGTATAGCGTGCGGGGTAAAAGTCTTGTTTGTAGCACATATATTAAGTTAACCT
Organism: Budorcas taxicolor; assembly: GCF_023091745.1. Taxonomy (NCBI): domain Eukaryota; kingdom Metazoa; phylum Chordata; class Mammalia; order Artiodactyla; family Bovidae; genus Budorcas; species Budorcas taxicolor. Next base: position 29,188,832 of record NC_068934.1, read on the forward strand.
TAAAAATGCATTCCAATATATATTAGGTGCAAACACTGTTTGATTCCACTTATACGAGGTACCTTGAATAGTCAAATTCATGGAGTCAGAAAGTACACTGGTAGAAGCCAGGGGGCAGGGGTTGGGAAGGAGGAAGGGGATGAGGAGTTTGTGTTTAATGGGGACAATTTCAGTTTAGGGAGGTGAAAAGACTGGGGAGCTGGATGATGGTGGTCAGAGTCGCACAGCAAGGTGAGCGTGCTTAGTGCCACTGAAAGTTCAATACGGTTGAAACAGCAGGTTTCATATGACACGACTTTCACCACAATAAAAAAAAAGATTTTTCTTTAAAGACGGGACTGGGGGAATCCACAGAATGAATGCCATTCAAGCCACAAGGTGGAAGCCGAGACAGTTCAGGTTGTGCCGAAGCGGAGCCCCTTCCAGACACAAGGACAGCTTTCACCTGCTGGCTGGTCGCAGCTGCCTGTCACCGATGCCGGGGACAGCACGTGGGAGGCGAGGGCCACGGGGAGCTGGGGAGGACACAGACAGCCAGAAGCTACCAGGGGTCGGAAGGGGCGGTCAGGAAAGCAGCCGCAGCCCCCACACCGAGAGAGCCCAGCGGAGCTCACGCCGTCCAGCCCTCAGACCTCAGGGTGTCCACCCGGCCATCCCAACAGGAGGCGCTAGAGTCGCCCTGCTTCCCCCTAAGCCTCACTTTCCATCTGCTAACTTCCCAGTCTCCTCCCCAGCCAGTACTTCCTACAACACCTTGTGTGGCCCCGTCTGGAACTGTCAAGCAACAAGATCTTACGAGTCTGTGGACCGCCTCCTCCCTGTCTGGACAATGGCAGCACCACCACGACCCACCAAAGGTCACAACAGGTACCACCCCATCCCCTAACACCCCATCGCTGCCGTGGCCAGGAGCCTCGCGTGGAGGCAGCGACGTGTCCTTTCTCTGAAGGTTTGTACCAGGGCGCCGAGGGACACCACACGCCAAAGCACATGAAGCATACTAATTAAATGAAGGTTTATTTCAAAATTAGTCTTAGAGTGGAAGCTGTTTTTGAGGGCTGGAGCCAGACTACATCACGAGCGATGACAGCATCTGCCTCCCTCCGACACGGGCGGAGAAGGGGCGACATCACCAGCCCTGCCCGACAGTCATGCATCCAATGGTTACTAGGACTAGAAGCCAACAGCAAAGGACCCCGCGCGCTTGCTCATGTTTAATCCAGGTTAAGCTATACACGTTTAAATACACGGCGGAGGCTACGTGGTGTCATGCAGTCCCTGCGGTGGGATGACTCTTGCTCCGTGACCTCCGCAGCAAGGCTGCCCCCGAGGGCAGGGTTAGGTGGGGCACAGCACTGGAAGGAAAGGAGAGAGAGGGCACGTCAGAGCAAGCGTGGGGCCGGGCCTCCCGGCCCAGAGTGGCCCTGCCCTCTCGCCAGTGTCCTGAGCAGAGAGCCACCCGCCCCCTGAGAGCCAGGGAAGGATGGCAATCATGTGTCTTCCTTCCAGAAGGAGAATGACCCCCTGATGGGTGGTGGTTCAGTGTAGTGATGAAGTGGGTCTTCTCTGCTGCCCAACCGCCTTGGTTCAAATCCTGGGTCTGGTTGTTATTAACCACAACCTTCAGGAAATAACCTGTGTCTGTTTTTCTTCGTGTATACAGTAGCCTGTGCCTCTGCCCAGCCCACAGCGTTGCTCAAAGGCAAACAGAAAGAGCTCATAAGTGTTAACTAGTTTTATACATTCACTGACATTTCAGCTGACCGTGAGGGGTAAAGTCTAGCCCTTGGGCTCCCAGACTTACAGAACCCATTTCCACAAACCTCTGAGAAAAGGGATGCTCTTTTAAAACCTTTAAGAGCCAGAAGTTCTTCCTAATGTTGAGCCTAAATCCATCCTGCAGAAATTTAAGCTTCATCTTTCTGATCCTTACAGAACAATACAGCTCAGAGGTTCTAAACTGAGGTCCACAAGCCTTCAGAAACTGCACCCAAGGTTGTCTTGCGCCTGTGGAGCAAAATCTAACGAGAAAAAGAATCTGGACCATGAATGACGATCAGTGGAAAGTGTTACAGAGTCGATGTTTGTGTCCCCAACTCAAGAATTCATGGTGAAGCCCTAACCCTCAGCTATACTTGGAGATGGAGCCTCTGAGAAAGAAGGGTTAAAATGAGGTCATGTGGGTGGGGTGCTGATCTGCTGGGACTAGTGTCCTTGTAAGAAGCAGCACAGAGGCTCTGGCACTCTCTCATCAGCAGAAGAAAGGCCATGTGAGGACACAGCAAGAAGGCAGGTGCTTGCAAGCTGAGAAGAGAGCCCTCACCAGAAACCCAATTTACTGGCCCCTTAATCATGGACTTCTACTCTCCAGAACTGTGAGAAAATTAACTTCTGATGTTTAAGCCACCCAGTGGTATTCTGTTTTACCAGCTTGAGCACACTAATATAGATATTAACATCCCCCCAAAGAAAGAAAACCAGATGGTAGGTGTCTCTTAATGGACATTCCCAACCACTGATAAACCAATGCTTTCCAAAAAACTGTGGATGCTAGTGTACTGAGTCCTCTGGCCCTGCCCGGTCTGGTCTGGTGTGGATGTCTGAATGTGTTCAGCCCTCTGGCTCCACTGGACAACAGGAAATGCGAAAGGTGGGAGAACATATTAAACGAAACCATGAGGACGAAACTAACAAGTAAAAGCCGGAATAAGGAAATTCTATGGATCCAATCACTTGGTTTCTTTATGAAATAAAATTCAAAGAATGTGAGAGATGAAGGAAAGGGGAAACTGTATATATATATTAACAAAGATTTAGAAGACATCCTTGATGGTCCAGTGGCTAAGGCTCTGCACTCCCAACACAGGGGGCCCAGGTTCCATCCCTGGTCAGGGACCTAGATCCCACATGCAGGAACTAAAGATTCCACATTCTGCAACTATAACACAGTGCAGTCAAATAAATAAAATGAAGAGATTTAAGAGAAACATTATGAAATTGTAATGTATGGAACTTCTTTGGGTCCTAATTCAAAGAAATACACTGAAAAAATTTTACAGGGAAATCTGAACACTGGTTGAAGAGTCAAAGATACTTTGGGACGGGGGAGATGAGGGGCCAATGCACATGGCATGAGGGATCTTAGTTCCCCAGCCAGAGATTGAACTCTTGCCCCCTGCAGTGGAAGTGTGGAGTCTTAACCACTGAACCACCAGGGAAGTCCCTCTAAGATACTTTAAAATGTTTTATTTTTCTAGCTGTGATCATGATCTTGTGATTATGTTTTAGAAATGCATACTGAAATAATTATGGATGAAAAAAGATATAATGGTTGGTATTTGCTTCAAAACAATATGGAGGGGAGAAGCTGGGTGTGGTTATAAATGAATCTAGATCAGCCAGGAGTTAATAATTTTTAAAGCCAAATGCTAAGCACGTGACAGTTCACTATCCAGGTGTCTCCAACCTCCAGGATCTAATGCCTGATGATCTGAGGTGGTGCTCATGTAATAATAATAGAGATAATGTGTGCAATAAATGTATGCACCTGAATCATCCCCAAGCCATCCCCTTCCCCTCCCCCTGGAAAAACTGTCTTCCACAAAACTGGTCCCTGGTGCCAAAAACGCTGGGTACTGCTGCACTACAACATTTGCTCTGCTTTTACATATGTTAAATGAAAGATGAAACAAAAAATTATGATCCATAAGGAAAGATGAAACAAAAAATAGCTATAAAAGGATGTAGCTAATCATGTCCCTTGTTTGCTGCCTTTCAAGTAGTCAAGATTGTTAAAGGTATCCTGAGGCTTTGTTTTTGCCAACTAAACAGCCCAAGCTCCACAGAACTTTAACAATAAGCCCTTTGTACTGGTTTGGCTGTCTCTTTGTGTGGAGTCGCTCTGGTGACTCGGGGGTGATGGAATGTCCTCCTCAGGCCTCCTAGCAACATCCAAAGGCAAGGGCCCGCTCACAGTTGTCCATGGAGCTCCCCGGCCCTGCCTGGTCTGACCCAGTGTGGAGGCTCTGGGAGGCCCACAGTGTGGGCTCTGTGCCTCCAGCCGACAAAGAGTCCTGGGGAAGGGGAGCCCCGGAGGTCACTTCTGCTCCCAGAAACCTGGGCTGCTCTTACCTTTTAAAATGTAGTCCGTCAGCAAAGTGGGAACCTTCTCATTATCCTCCTTCATGGCAAAGAGAACTGGAGGGAGGGGAGAGAGAAGAGTCAAGACGAATCAGGGCACACAGCTCACTTCTGGGCCAGACAGTCCACCAACCCAAAGACAGTGAGAGAGGAGTCAAGGAAATCAGACTCTTGCTGAGTGTTGAGCAAAGTCTAGAAGCCTCTGTCAAGAGCCAGCATTCACCTGCTGGTGAAGGAGAAGCCATCAAAAGGATCAGGGTAGCCCTACTGATGAGTTGACGTCCTCTTTCCTCTTTTCTCTCTTTTTCTTTTAGTCTTTCCTTTCTGTATGCATGTGCTCATCTGTAATTTCCCCATCACCTATGAATTATGTGTCTTTAATGATCATAAAAATAAATTAAGCAATTTAAAAAAGGAATCAACTTTCAGATGCAATCCAAATGTTAAGAATAACAGCTGTCACACTGCTGAAATTCTGATAAATCTGTCTTTAAAGATGTCCTACTCATACAGATATTATTAGAAAAGTTCTCATCTCCAGTTTATTAAGAGCAAATGAATTTAATTCAACAAATATCTTCTCCTTTATGCCCAGTACAGTGCTAGAATTTGTGGAAATGCAAAAGTACTGATGACCTTCAAGGAGCTTACAGACTTTTTGTTGAAAAGGGATATAAAGTACACATGAAGCAAACAATAGGAAAGTGATTAAAACTTAAGGGTTTTCATAGACAGATGTTTCTGTTATTAAACTAAGAAGTACCTTCTCATATTCATTATTCATGATGCAGAAGTCAGCTCTGTGAAAAAATCCTTCAAAAAATATTAATATCTGGACCTTGTTTATACTATCCAAAAACAAGGGAAGGGATGGGAGTATCCAACAAGAGATTTCATCATCAATAGATGCCTTAAGCAAACTCTGGTGTATGCTATTTATGCCATCTCAAACAGCTTCATAAAAAAAGATAGATGAGTAAGTATACAAGACATACTTATCAATGAAGAAAGGAGGTTGTGGAACTTAATATATTAATTTTAAAAGAGTAAATAATAAATGTTAATATTCATAGAAAAAAATCTGGAAGAATGTGCATGAAACTAAAAAGCAGTTACCTCTGAGTATGAGGCCCGAGGTGATGTTCTCTTTGGCATCATATTGCTGTAAGGTCCAGATTTTTTCCATGAACATGTATTACTCTTTTTTTCCACTGGATACAATAATCTTTGCATTTAATTTCATTTTTTAAACTTTTTTATTTTATATTAGAGTATAGCCAGTTATCAATGTAATGTGATAGTTTCAGATGGACAGGGAAGGGACTCAGCCATATCTATACATGTATGCATTCTCCCCCAAACTCCCCTCCCATCCAGGCTGCCACAAAACACTGAGCAGAGTTCCTTGGGCTGTACAGTAGGTCCTTGTTAGTTATCCATTTTAAACATAGCAGTGTGTACACGTATTGCTTTTTGCAAGTGAAGAAAACACAGAAGATCAACTGGCCCTGATGACTGAGGTCAGGAGGCACCCTAACAATGGAGAGACTCCCCAGTCCATTCCCAGGTCCTGTTCTCCATTGATTACCTTAACAAGCTGCAAATCAGGGTCATGGAAAGTGAAAGTTGCTCAGTCGTGTCTGACTCTTTGTGACCCCATGGGCTGTAGTCTGCCAGGCTCCTCTGTCCACGGAATTTTCTAGGCCAGAATACTGGAGTGGGTAGCTGCTCTCTTTTCCAGGGGATCTTTCCAGCCCAGGGATTGAACCCAGGGTTCCCTCACTGAAGGCGGATTCTCTACCATCTGAGCCACCAGGGAAGCCCACTTGACTCCAAAACTCAGGAGGGGGTAAGAAACAGAGGCTGACGCTGGCATGAGTCCCTGGCCAGGTCCAGAAAAGACTGGACCTCAGGCCATTCAGGCAATGGTTTGTTTTCTTTCTTCTCTATTTTTAGACATGGATTCATTTCAACATAACAGGCTGAAAATACGTTGCAGCTGGGCATACAAAGACTAAAATAAACGCTGCCCACCAGGAAGGTAGCAATAAAAATACAATAATTGCACGGGGCCCAGCCAACATGTGACTAAGGTGGCCTCCAAAATCCAAAATTTACAAGAACTGTCCAGTCCCCAGGGCCAGTCTTGGGCCTATGTTCTTGACTCAGGAGTTGGGAAAAGAGGAATTACTGTTTACAAACCCATACACGGATGTGCCAAAAAAGAGAGCTCTCAGAACATACAGGAAAGTTGGTATTCAGGGAAGTTGGCAGTTTTTTTTAAAGGAATAAAATATTGGAATGTGGTATGTCTATACGACAGAAGAGAGAGCCATAAAAAGAATGTTAACCAAATGTTAACTGATGTGACTAAAATCATGATATGAAATTTAATAGCCTGTGTAATCCCAACTATATGGGAAAGACATAAAATACTATGCCTGAAAAACACCATATAGTAACCGCAGTGAAGGGAGGAAGAAGCTGTTTATTTTCCTTTATTCACATTTCTGTTTCCAAAGTATTCTAAATGATGGATATACTCTAGCCCTAATTTTTTAAATGAACTTCAAAAGTGTACACAAACCACTGTTTCTTGATTAAAATGATAGGATTTCACACTAAATTCCTGAGTGGGTATCTGTAATAAATTTATAGCTCTTTATTTTTTAAAAAACAGCATGACAAAGTGCTCTACATATATCAACCTTCATAATTTGTCCAAATTATTTTCTAAATGCTTGCTGCTTGTGAAAACACAAACACCTATAAATGTCAGCTTGTTTCTATCTGCTCCCATTAAAAAAAAAATCTTAGTGCATATTTATGCAAATAAAAGAGCTTCAGATGAGTTAAGAGGAAGCTGATGCACTTTGAATTTAAACTTCCAGGTTCTCAAGGACATGGTGTCTATTGATGGAGGCAAGTTTTCCATTTATCAGAAACTTCTTCTTTCATTCTCCAAAATGATAAAAATGAACTCTTTGGACACCTTAAGCAGTGGGCCCAGGAGGTATCTATCTTCTTCAGCCAAATAGATGAAGACCCCCTTCCTCCCCTTAGGCATCAAATAGCCCTACAGTGGCCCATTCCCTCTGAGGCAGCGCAGCAAGGGCGCGCACGCTGTTAGTGTGCTGCTCAATGCAGAGCATGGTTGCCAGGGTGATGGATGGCCTTGTGATTTACCGAGCCCTTCCTCACATCTCAGCCTAGGATTTTTCTCTTCCTGAAAAATCAAGCTGACACTGATGGCTAACACCCTGTGCCCCCAGCCCTTTGGGGGCTGTAGTGTCTGATGGGTATCAAGAGACTTTGCCTAAAACAGCTCTCGATCACAGGCTGTTTTCCCCAACCGCTCTGAATGCTTGCTAATATTACCTGACAATACAGTCAGGGCCTGGGAGGAAAACCAGAATCTATTCTCTCGCATCAGCCTTACCCCACCCAAGAAACCTTGCTTCTCATTAAATACAGTCAGTCCCTTAGAAGGAGCTCCCTGCTTTGGGAACACAAGGCAACCTCAAACTGCAGGCAAGGCGGAGAGCGCACGGCCTTAAGACCTGTGGGTGAACCACAGAAAGCTCCCCTGCTCAACCTCCTCCATCAGCTTGTTTTTTCTGGCAAGTCTCTCCCCTTCCAGGAACCAGGTAAAGACAAAGCAGCTCCTAGTATCACTGAAGAGCTCTTTAATTCTGCCCCGTGGAGGGGACATGATGCAATGGTGTGGAGCACATTTTGATCCTTTGAAACTACACTGCTATATTTAAAATAGATAACCAAGGTCCTATTGTATAGCACAGGGAACTCTGCTCAATATTCTGTAACAACCTAATTGGGAAAAGAATTTGAAAAAGAACAGACGCATGTATATGAATAACTGAATCACTCTGTTGTATATCTGAAATTAACACAATATTGTTAGTCACAATATACTGGGATATATTGTATTCCAATATAAAATAAAAAGTTAAAAGTGGGGGTGGGAGGGAAACTCAGGAAGGAGGGGATATATATATTTAGATATAGATACATATATAGTTATGAGTTATTCACAGTGTTGCACGGTAGAAGCCAATACATTTTAAAGCAATTATCCTCCAGTTAAAAATAATAATAGTAACAAAAATAAAAAAGAAATTGCCCTGGGGAAACCTCAGGCCCGAGACACCAAGGGTATAACTCACAGGGCAAGAGGGACAGAAATGAGCAGTTGATCTGGCTGAGAATGGGAGGAACTCACTGTTAGTCAGCATCTGGAGGTCTTCCACTGATGGGGGTGAGGCCTTCTTCTCGTAAGGGATGACTGTGTTCAGGTACTAGGAGACAAACAGGGCATGCTGCACGTGAGACAGAAGCCCCATTTCCAGGGCCAAGATATGGGTTGACAGCTTGCGTGGGAACTGGGTTTTTCTCTAGAAAAACACACGCTCCATCAAATTTGATGTTCTCAACAACACACGTGACAATGTGCGCACCATTGTTTCAGGATTTCCCCCCATCTTTGGAAAATGTCTCTTTTAAAGGAAGACTTTATCATAATTAAGATTTATACAATTCTCACAAAACAGTAGGATACAAATTCTCTCTGAATTCCCATAGACTATGAACCGGGAGACACTGGAACATATCTAGGGACATGAAGCAGAGTGCAAAAATGCCGTAGTCTAAAGGTATTGAAATCAACGGAGTCTATTCTATCTTCATGGAATTTTGTTAGAAATCAATATCAAAAGCTATTTGAAAATAACCCCCATATTTTGGTTCATAGTGCTTTTCAGGTCTACCATATCCTTCTACTTTTCTGTCTACTTATTCTATTAACTTTTGAGAGTTTGATGTTGAAACTCCAAGTAAAAATCTCAATTTATCTACTTAAAAAATAATTATAATATATAGTGGAACTATATGTAACTTTGTTCTGCATTTTCCAGGTCTCCTGTAAATATGTTACCATACTTTCGTAATTTAAAAAAATAAGAAAGAAAGTAAAATTCCTTCCCACCAAAAGTATGATTTGATCCTATTAGCCAGGAAAAGGGTCCCTCCACTCCAACTAATAAAGTCTTCTGACACTAGAAACTTTTTGATTATTTAGGAATACTGGTGAGCTTTTGGTCCTTCAGGCTAAAAGCAGAGAACATTCTATGGGCGTATATTTCCTTCTCCTCTGCAGGGCAACTAGAAAATGTATGCTTTCTCTTTTGTCAAAATGACCAGTGAGAAAACCTCAACTCCGCCCAGGGTCTGGGATGTTGGGTTTGCTCCCTCTGGTGGAGATGAGGTGCTCCTACAACAAAGTCATAGTGTCCAGTGGGCTATCCAAAAACACTGGCCAGAGGGACCTGGAAGGTTCTGAGGGAGCCTGACATCATGATTGAGAAAAGCTCTAAACCACGAGGCTTGTGTTTTAGACGTGGCCTTGCCACTAGCAGTGTGGCCTGGGGGAAAATTGCCTAATCTCTCTGGGCCTTCGTTCTACCTCTGTGAACTCAGGGGACCAAGTTACACGTTCATAAAATCTCTTCCCGGTAGAGCTCCAGGAGACGGTGAAGGACAAGGAAGACTGGTATGCTGCAGTGCATGGGGTCACAAAGAGTGAGACACGGCTGAGCGACTGAACAACAACGAAAATCTCTTCCCAGTCCGTAGCTCCAGAATTCTAATACCTAGGATTCAGTCACAAATAGGCCTAAAACATACAGTTTTCGTGCACGCTTTCAAAGGTGTCTTTGGACACACCGACTCTCTGTTAGACTGCACACTTCCTGAGGGCAGGACCAGGACTCACTCATCTATGTACTGCCTGGGGGCCTAGCAACAGAGCTCAGCACACGGCAGGCACCAGATAGCATGCAAACCATTTCTCAGGGAAGTAACTGACTAAGTGAAGCCAAACTGGAGACCCCGCAGTGTGGGTTACAGTCAGCAAGGCAGCTGAAGAGGCAGTCTTGGTGGGACTGGCTCCGCTAGGAGCCCAGTGTGCTTGCTAAGTTGCTTCCGTCATGTCTGACTCTGTGCAACCCTATAGACTTTAGTCCGCCAGGCTCCTTTGTCTATGGGATTTCCCAAGCAAGAATACTGGAGTAGGTTGCCATGTTCTCCTCCAGGGGATCTTCCCAACACAGGGATCAAACCTGCATCTCTTGATTTCTTGTGACTCCTGCACTGCAGGAAGATTCTTTACCGCTGAGCCACCAGGGAAGCCCAGTGTGGTAAAGCTAATTAAGCCTTGGACGGCATCTTTCATGAAGCGGGTTCTCCTTTAATGCATTTTGTTCTGAAAGCAACTGAACTCATAAGTCTACAAGGAGTGTTGAGTTTTCACCATGGCCTCTAATACAAAAGTTCAAAAAACCATTTGCCTTTAAAAAGACACATTCTGCTTCTCCTTCGAATAGAAGAAATTGTTAGGACATCCTCCCACCCCACCCCCCAATCTTCCCCCATGCTGGGATAATTCTAGTGTGTCCCCATCCCCCACTCTGTTGAGGAGACCCAGTAGCAAGAGTCTGGGAAGGAAACTGGGAGCAGAGAGACAGGCCATACCTGCTTGTCACTTCCCGAGGGGCCGAAAGTCTGGCGGATGCCACTCTGCAGGATGTTGGAGATGCCTTCCATGCTGAAGCGCTGGGGGAGAGGAGCAAGACTCAGAAGGGCAAGTCTTCCCTAAGCTACCCAGACCTGTCAGTTTCTACACCATCCCAGATCAGGGCCCCAGGGTTTTATAACTAGAAAGTAAAGATCAGGGCTATCAGACAGGCCAAAATTTCAGCCTGTGCTTTGCAAGAAGAAATAGCAGCATCTCAGAGTCTCTTATCTGAGTAAGTCCCTCGGGTGATAAGACCCAGCCCCCCCACCTCCCCAGGCACTCCTGGGTTTCCTCATTTCAGCCTCTGTTATGTAAACAGAAAAATAAAGCAGCACAGGAAAACTTGGACAGATGACCGTGAAAATGTCTCAGGGAAGAAAACAAAATGCCCAGTCATTGAGAAGGATGGATGTGAAGCACTTGTCCTCATCTAGGAAGCTTTTTCCAAAATGCACATGCCCGAAGCCCCATTCAGTAGCTCTCGGAGAGAACTCAGAAATAGGTATTTTGAGAAATCTCCTTAGATGATTCTGCTGAGCCTCCCTGATTGAGAATCACTGGTTGGAAGAATCCGGTCACTATGACAAGGTGTCATAATTTTCAATCCTGAAACACCCTAATGACCTCCTAAAGAGAACTATAAACTGCTGGTACCAGGGCACAACTCCACTCAAGTCTTAAATACCTTCACCCCACTTCCTAGAGTCTTGCCTATTAAAGCACATAGCTGTACTCATTTCTCTTCTAGAGTTACAGCCTGTCTCCTTCAATTAGACCAGGTGTCCTCTGGGGGCGCAGAGGAGATGGGTAGGCTCTTCTCCCTCTCACGGCCCCACTGTCTGCCAGGGATTCCTGCCCAGTCATGGCTCAGGACAGGTCTGTCTGGGGCCACAGCTGGTCTGGTCCCGGGACCCGCAACGGGAACCCCAGAAGCTGGACACCCCTGGTCCTCGTGCCGGGCTGTCCTCTCACCTTGAGAGGCATCTGGCTTCCCTTGTCTATCCGGCTGCTCTGCAGGCTCAGCCCTTTCTCTTTCCGCCTCTTCTTCATCAGTTCTCGCTGCTCCTTCTGCTTGTTCTGCACCTCAATGAGCACCGTGATGAAGGAGTTCTTCACTTCCTTCTCGAACTCTAGCTCGTCCCGGCGGGCCAGCTGCTGCACCAGCTCCTCCGAGAAGTCTCGGATGGCGCCTTCTACTTGGTCCAGGAGCTCCATCAGCTCAGACCCAGACATGTGCCTCAGGCCTGCAGGGGAAGACCGTCCTGCAGGGTCACTGCCTCCAGCCCACGGGAGAGGCTCCCGGGGCCCAGAAGGACCTGCACGATTCAGGCGCATGCCAGAAGGGAGGACCAGTTACGGACTGTAAAAGAAAACATCATCTCGGGAAAACAAAGGGGAGAGAAAAACCAACCCCCGGGGAGACCTGTGGACTCTGTCCACAAAAATGCAGGTGGACAGACACGTGGTGTTTGATCGCCTGATCGGTCTCCCTAGGTTTCCTCTGTCTCTATAATATTCCTCAGGCTTCCTAGATGGTGCCAGCGGTAAAGAACCCACCTGCCAATGCAGGAGAAACAAGAGAGGCTGGTTTGACCCTTGGGTGAGGAAGATCCCCTGGAGGAAACGGCAACCCACTCTGGTATTCTTGCCTGGAAAATGCCATGGATAGAGGAGTCTACAGAAGCTACTGTCTATGGGGCCGTCAAAAGTCAGACACGACTGAGCAACTGAGTACATATAATATTTCTCACGTGAAATGGGTCAAGAATTGGGAGAGAGGGACATAAAGAAGATTTTGACATCTCTGTTAAAGAGCAATAGAGAGGTGGTGTCTATTCCCAAGACCTGATCAAGAGAGAGCCAACAGCAAAACAGGCAGTGATCTGAGGCCTCTCTACACCAACTGTCCTGTGTCACAGCATACGTGTCCAGAAATACGTGAGACATGTAAAGACAGGCAACACGCATGGAAAAATGAAGCCTGGCCTGCTGGCACCGAGTCTTCTGCTACTGTTAGAGAAAAGAAAAGGGAACCTGGGAGAACAGAACACGATCGCTTTATTTTAAATTCTTATCCCCTCAGACTTCTTCGTTTAAAGTAGATTCGGGAGCATCTTTTCGAATGCGCTCCTTTCTAACGGCATTTTTGTTTCTTCTACATCAGAATCCATTCTCCTCTCTCTTTGCGTTCCCGGCTCTGCCCGGGGTATTTGCTGACTTACTTCAACCTTCTCCTTCAATTCACTCTTTGGAATTGTCCTCCTCCTTCTGGTTTTGCCATTTCACTCTGCGTTTCAGCTGTTTCTCCCAGTCTTTCACTGAGCAGTTCTGTGTATGGGACCTTTGTGTGGCGGAGAATGGCCTGATTGGAGCCACTGTGAATGCAGTGCTGGGGCCAAATCCACAGCTCCCAGCAGATTTTTTCTGCTAACATCGCCCTGCTTCCACTCTGGAGCCACAGTCTTACTTACAGCACTCAGTCCCTCAGGTCATGCCTCTGTTTCCGCCACTATTCTAATCAGAGTTTGGACTTTTATACCCTGACCATCCCGCCTTCCCTCTCTGTCGTTTGGTAAGCCCCGCTACCCCCATGCAAATCCACTCCCAGGGGACGTGGCCCTTCTGGCAGCACGGTTACCATTATCCCTACAGATTGATAAGTTTATACCCGTTTTTGCCACTGGTATTACATCTTTTAATTTCACGCTCCATCTGCCCCTTTGTTTGCAGGATCATAATTACTACAAACCTGTGTCAGAGAGTTAATATGATATGCAGATTAAGAGTGTGGACTCTGCAGCTAACCTGCCTGCCTTCAAACTTTGGCTCCACCCCCTTATGACTTGAAGGTGGTGTAGGAGCAAATATGCATTAAAAGTAAGAGGCTTGTGGCTTCCTTCGTGGTTCAGCAGTTAAAACTCCATGCCTCCATTGTTGGGGGTGTGATTCGATCCCTGGTTGGGGAACTAAGATCTCACGTGCCACATGATGGGGGAAAAAAAAAGAGGCTCAATTCTCCCTGTTGAAAAAAAGGGAAGAGACTTCCCCTCTCCCCTTCCTTCCCTTTTCTTCCAGAATCTCTTTCTCTGTCCTTTTCAAATGTGTGTCATTCATTTTCATGGCTAAATACACCTCCTGCCAGTCTCAGGACTCAGGAATGTTTCCTCAAAGATCTGGGAGCCTCTGCTTTGAAAAGTCACCACCATGAAACAAAACAGGGGCCTCACTCATCACCTGACTCCAAATTGCAAAACTTCCTCAATGTAATGGGTTGTGTCCAATTGCCTGTAGGTAAAGGTGAGGTTTCTTTCTGGTTTTGCAAGCCCTTTAGTGGATGACTGTGATAAGGAGATCAAACCGGTCAATTTTAGAGGAAATTAGTCCTGAATATTCATTGGAAGGACTGATGCTGAAGCTGAAGCTCCAATACTTTGGCCACCTGATGCAAAGAACTGACTCACTAGAAAAGACCCTGATACTGGGAAAGACTGAATGCAGGAAGAGAAAGGGATGACAGAGGATGAGATGGTTGGATGGCATCACCAAATCAGTGGACATGAGTCTGAGCAAGCTCCAGGAGTTGGTGATGGACAGGAAAGCCTGGCAGACTGCAGTTCATGTCGCAAAGAGCTGGACACAACTGAGTGACTGAACTGAACTGATTGAACTGTGATATGCACCATATTCTGGCTTCATGCTTATTCGATAATAAAGTTGTTTCCTTTCTCCCTTACTGTGAAAAGGTTTCTCGGGTGGGGAGGAGATATTATTTTTAAATCATATTTCCCTGACAATGGCCCCAAACAAGTCACTTACTCGTCCAGAAACTCAGTTAGTTCAGTCCTAATGGGGTTGTTACAGGCATGAAATGAGATTATGCGTACAAAGTTTTAGAACAGGCTTTGGCACTCCAAAGCTCTCTAAATATACACGCTATTATTGTCATCACTGTTTGTAGATTGTCTTCATTGACTTTATGGTAGCATCATGCGGGGTTTTTGGGGGGTGCTCTGTGCAGCATGTGGGACCTTAGTACCCTAACCAGGAATTGAACCCGCACCCCCTGTCTTGGAAGGGCAGAGTCTTAACCAGTGGACTGCCAGGGGAGCCCACCAGGGAAGCATCATTCGGAATAGTGAGTTCAGATTTCCTCTACTTGTTCTTTGGTTCATTTTACAACTTTAATTTTGCTCGATTGCCTCCTCCCCACCCTCTGTGATGCGAACTTCCCTACTGATACACAGTAAGAACAGTGATGTCAACTCCCTAGATCCCGAGGCTCTATTAGTGGCATGTGAAGCACATGTCCTACCCAGCAGAGCTGAGTTCATCCTTCCCGAGTCCACCCCCAGGACCCTCACCTTCATAGGACCAGTTGTTGTTGAAGGTCTGGGTCAAGGCCTGCATCTCCTGCAGGAGGACCGAGTCCGCCTGGGAGGAGGTTTCTCCCCCATCCTCCTCTTCCAGGACCTCCTCTTCCTCTTCAGGGTCGGGGGAATTCTGCATCATTTCTTCAATCTCTTCAATCACCTGAACAGTGTACACAAGAGAGCACTCACTCTTCTCTGCTGCAGGAATATCTCATCGTGAAGGATGATCAATGAAAGATGTGCCTAATTTGCTGTCTTTGTAAAATTCCTAAAGCAATATTGTTACTTAATAAATGTTGAATAATAATAAAAATAGATCTGACCGAAGGCTTGCAAACATTCTCCCTTTAACGCAAAGCCCTCTTTAACGTCAAACCTCTTCCAAGAACACCATTTAGATGAGTGCTTTATTGGAAATAAACTGCTCTTTCAGGAAACAAAGCAGAAATGCCTGGAAGGGAACATTTACTTCAATTTGCTGGGCACTTTCTTCCTGAGTGGGAGAATATTTCACCCACCCAAATCGAACACAAAATCCAGTCCATTCATTGTAATGATGCTTATGACCAGAAATGGCCGTGTTCCTAGGACAGCTCAAACTCATGTACTGCTTTTCACATAGAGGAAAAGAGCTCTACCTCCAGAATTCACCAGGACAAGAACTAAAGCTGGCCAACAAGTGCAAATCAAGACAAATAATAATAGAATAAGTAGGGTCTAGGCAGCAGAAAATAGGTAAGAAACTCAACTATAATCTAGACTATTGTAGGGGACTGGTTCTAGAAGATGAGAGTAAAATTAGATAACTGCCAAAAGGGAAAAGGGTGAACTACTGAACAATGCATAAGACTTTGGACACTAATTGTTCACACATGAAGAAAAGGGAATGAGCAAAGACTACTTCTTTGGAAGGAGCCACTGATGAGTCTGGTCAGAACAGAGCATCTGTATGTTTATTCTCGAGGCTGTGATGGGCTCTGGCTCCAAGGCCACTGGTCATTGAAGTGGGCTCCTTTATGTTAGGCTGGACCAAAGATAAAGGCGCTTAGAGTTCCCTCCTTTGGCATAATTTCCATTTTATTCCAAAGCTTCCCCATCTCCACTCACAAATGTAGGGGATACTTAAGCCATTCATGGAATACAAGCAAATGACATGATCCCTCTTTGGAATTTTATGGCTGAGTTCCTCTTTCCCTAGAAGTCATTATCGTTGAACTTGGATCACTGAACTGCATTTCCTCCCGAAATTCACAAGAATAAATGCTAGCGCCTCTTCTTTTCAATCCAGTTCCCTTTAATCTCTTGATTCTTATCTGTTTATATCCCACCCTTTACCACAGATATGAAAGAGTTCCTTTTACTGAAAAGCACTTTCTGGCACCAAAGGCTCCTGGTAGAGCTTTTTCAGAATCACTCTGTGAAAATGCTCGAAAGGTGCCTGCTCAAAGCAAGTGCCCATAAATAGTTGTTGACTGAAAGGTTGAAAGAGGAATCCAGAGACCCAGGAGTATTCTCCCTAAGTAACAAATTACTAAAACCAAAATGTAAGTAAGTCAATAAAATGTGAAGCATATCTTTTTTTTTTTTAACCAAATGAGTGTTTCTAAGACTCTTTTGGGAAGGTTCAACATTTTCAATGTTTTATGAAATACGAGAAAATATCCATCACTTGAAAGCCTCAACTGTCATTTCTATTCTCATGAGAACAAGGATTTGGGACCCTTGTTTAAGTGTCTTGACACCAAATACAATGAGTTGCAATAAAAAGGCTTAGCAGGAAATGAAGGCAGTAAACACGGGCCCCTCTCCGGCTGTTACCAAACACAGACCCCACCCGACGCACATGTCAGGAGTTACATTCCCATTTACTGCAGGTGGGTAAACTGAGTCTTAAAGAGACATGCAATCCCTTATCAAACACACTCTCAGTCATGACAGAGCCACCACAAGACCATACATTTTTCTGTCACCTGAAAGGCATGTGGCAAGTGAGTACTCAAACTTTTTCTCTATCAAAAGAACTAAAAGTTCCGAGAACCAAGACATATTCATACCTGATCTGCTGTGAGTAGAGGCTCCTCATTGATTCCAGAATCGTGTTCACTCTTCTCATTGAACTCTTCCTCTTCTTTCTCATGGATCTGAAAGGGGGAAAGATGGGGGATGGAATTCTGATTGACCATCAGCAGAACTAGGATTCTCTCCAGTCTCTAGAACAGACGGCACTGACAGAGACCACCCCAGCCATCCACTGTGTAAAGAGAGAATCTGAGAGGTGTGTAGAGTTTCATTCAATTCCAAGAATACTCTGTCCATACAGCATACATCACTGGGTCCAACATGGTCAGGAAAAGACAGTAAGGCATGTGTAGCCAGCACCATTCTCACCCAAGGGGAGAAGCACAGTTGTTTAACCCATAGACAGGTCACCTTCAGGTGAACACGGAACCTTCTCAAGGTGAATAATAATGGCAACCAACTCCTGTAGCAAAGGCACATTTGTTTATCTAAGGAGTTTCAACTGGGACTCTGTTTCCAGATTTTACTTTAGAGGATGCTTTAGTGGTAAAGAGCCCGCCTGCCAATGAGGAAACATGGATTTGATCTCTGGGTTGGGAAGAGTCCCTGGAGGAAGGCATGGCAATCCACTCCAGTGTTCTTGCCTGGAGAATCCCATGGACAGAGGAGCCTGGTGGGCTACAGTCCATAGCGTCACACAGCGTCAGATACAACTGAAGCCACTTAGCATGCAGATATTATACAGGGTGAGTTGTTCCAGCCCAAATAGTCATGCTTTTAAAATCTAACAAAAAGTCATCGTGTTGTTGGAATCTAGGCACAGTGTCATAGCTCATGAGGGATGTGTCAGAGCTCCACAGGACATGCCATGGAACCACCTGACCACACAAACCAAAGAACAAACTCCAACAGCAACAGCAAATACTGAAATATTTGCAGTGTCTCCAAAATTCCATCCCAAGCAAGACTGAAAGTCGACAACCATCGAGGTTCTAGATATTGAAGCCCAGCAAGGTATTCACAACGTGTTTGACTTGACTACCTGTGTCCCAAGGGGCCACAGCCTGGCACTGACGGTCAAATCCTGCACAAAATAAGCACAAAGCTGGGAAAGACTGCAGGCAGGAGGAGAAGGGGGGAGACAGAGGATGAGATGACTGGATGGCATCACCGGCTTGATGGACATTAGTTTGAGCAAACTCCAGGAGATAGTGAAGGACCGGGAAGCCTGGAATGCTACAGTCCGTGGAGTCGCAAGGAGTAGGACCTGACTGAGTGACTGAACAATAAGCCACTCAACACACTAACAAGCTGTCTGTGTCCAGGAGTCTCATTTGAAAGTCATCTCCAGCCTGGCAAGAAGTGCCTCCAGGAAATCTTTCTGCAGACACCTCTCATCCAGGAATCAATTTCACTTGTACACCAACAGCTGGCATGCTGGTCTGTCTGACTACTGGGGATTACACATTTCCTGTTCTAATTAGCACCCCCAGGAAACATTCCGGTTCCAGTCCAAGCAGTCATGTCAGAGGGAATCCATCCTCAGAAACATCTCCCCATTTCCTTAAACTCTACCTTGGCAGGCACCCCCAACAACATATCACCTTCTACCTACTTTTGCTTAAAAGGAGGACTACGTCATAAAAAAACAAAAACAAAAAACTCAAATACATCTCAAAGGCCATCTGCTCTCAACCTGGGGAAGGGGTAGGACAGCGAGGTAATGGGATTATTTGAGGGGCTTTTGTGCCAGATGGTGACATCTATTTCTGCTGTCGAACCCATATGCTCCTCTCTCTGCCAAGTCCACCACCTATGGTACATGCCTGCTTCCCACAGCTCCCAGCTGTGCAGAAGGAAACTCCTGTAGCCACGGCTTCTTCACAACTACTCTCTCATGGTAGAAATTTCTTTAGGGCTAGGAAGTCCTGTGGTAGGAGTTAGGCTCCTGCTCAGAAAGTTTTATTTTCTTGTTTGAATTATTTTTTATAATAATATATAAGCATCTGACAGCCAGTGTTAGTCAGTTTCTAAGCAGAATTTTTGTCCTAGTAAGTCTATTTTTTAAATGGAATATTTACATTTTCTGAGATACGGCCAATTTTAGCAAGTTTACCTCACTGACTGTTAATACTGCATCTTTCAACTACCCCAGCACCCTGCCCAAGGTCCTCCCCCTGGGCTCCTGGTGAAGGCGGGGATAGAGTTTTTAGGCATTGACCCATCCTGCCATTCAGACATTATGGAAGCATGGAAGCTGGGCAGCAGCATGGATGACTCCTAATTAGAGCCTTCTCTTTTCTCTCTGATGCACAGCGTACTAGTCTGATTTGTCAGGCGTGGGCAAAACAAGATTTGAAATGAATTGTAAGCTTGTGAGGGCTTCCTTGATGACTCAGATAGTAAAAGAATCCATCTGCAATGCAGGAAACCCAGATTTGATCCCTGGGTCGGGAAGATCTCCTGGAGGAGAAGACAGCAACCCACTCTAGTATTCTTGCCTGGATAATCCCATGGACAGAGGAGCCTAGCGGGCTACAGTCCACGGGGTCACAAAGAGTCAGATATGTGTGAAAGCTACTGTGAGTTCCTGGTAACATGGGAGCTATACCCAACTCATACGTCCTCAGATCCCATGAAATTTCTGCAGCTTGTTTTATGTCCCTGGATATGTTCCAGTGTCTCCTAGTTTACACTGTATGGGAACTTGAATAGAATTTGTATCCTTATTGTGTGAAAATTGAATAAATCTTACTTATGTTGAATTGATTCACAGTGTTTTTCAAGTCTACTGTATTCTTCTATTTCTCTTATATTCATTCTATTAATTTTTGAGAGTTTGATATTGAAATTCCAATTAAAAATCTTAATTTATTTGCTTAAAAAATAATTTAAGATATAGTGGGACTATATGTAACTTTGTTCTGTATTTTTCAATTTTCCTGTAAACTTTCATATGATACAATATGATATGATAATATGAAAGTGTTATCATATTTTCATAATTTAAAATATATTTTTAAATTAATAAAAGAGGTATAGTGAGGTATAACTAAAAATCCAATGGTAGAAATAAAATGGAAGACCAGAAAGTATTCGATTAACCCAAAAGAAGGCAGAGAAGGTGAAACAGAGGAATACCAACAATAAAAGAAAAACCCAGGTGGAACAAATAGAAATGCAAGATGGTATGCCTAAACACAAACTATTAACATTAAAAGTTAATGAATTAAACACTATGCAAATGAACTAAACACAATAAACTAAAAAGCATAGACCCTCATGGTCAGATAAATATAAAAGAGCCAACTAGGTGAGAAGTAAAAGGATTGAAAAATGTTTACCTAACAGCAAAAGAAAGCTTTTGTGGTTAAATTCATATCAGACAAAGTAGATTTCAAAACAAGGAGTATTACCAGAGATGAAGGATATTTCAGGGCTTCCCTAGTGGCTCAGGAGTAAAGAATCTACCTGCCAACGCAGGAGACACAGGAAGGTTTGATCCTTGGTCCAGGAGGATCCCACATGCCGCAGAGCAACTGAGTCCGTGCGCCACAACTCCTGATCCTGCACTCTAGAGCCCATGCCCCGAAACAAGAGAAGCCACGGCAGTGAGAAGCCCACGTGCCACAGGCAGAGAATAGCTCCTGCTGTCTGCAGCTAACGAAGAGCCTGCATAGCAACGAAGACCCAGCACAGCCAAAAATAGGTAGATAAATAAAATTAAAAGGCATATCATAATGATAAAAGGGTCAATCAGGAATACATAGCAATAATAAAAGTGTGGGTAATTACTAACAGATCTTCAAACTATGTACACCAAAAACTAACAGAACTAAAGAAAGAAACAGACAAATCCATGATTTAATATTAATAATTGGCGATTTTAACACTTCTTTCTTGATAACTGATAAGACAAAGAGACAAAAAGGTCAGGATACAGAAGAATCCAACAGTACTATAAACCACCTTAATCTAGTTGACCTGTACAAAACATCACAACCAACAACTGCAAAATAAGCATTCTTCTCAATGGCACATAGAACATTCACAAACATACAACATATGCTTGGTCATAAATCAGTTTCAATATATTTTAAAAGATTTATTTCTACAGATTTTGTTCTCTGACTAAATTAAATTAGAAATCAATGACAAAATGATATCTATAAACATTTTTCTAAGTAACCCATGGGCCAAGGAAGAAAGCACAAGAGAAAAATGGAAAATATTCTGAACTGAATGATAATGAAAACATGCCATATTAAAACTGTGGATTCAGTTGAGGCAATGCCTAAAACTTTCCTGTTTTAAGATGCTGTGTTATGACTATGGTCTGAATGTTTGTGTCCTCCCAACACGTATGTTGAAATCCTAGCCCCCAGTGTGATGCCATTAGGAAGTAGGGCCTTGGGGAGGTGCTCAGGAGGGTGGGACCCTCATGAATGGGTCTGTATTCCTATAAAAGAGGCTCCCAGAGCTCCCCTGCACCATGTGTCCTGTGAGGACACAGAGAAGCTGGCAGTCTTCAAGCTGGAAGAGGCCCTTTACCAGAACCAGCCATCTGGCGCCCTGATTGTGGATATCCAGCCTCCCTAACTGTGAGAAGTAAATTTCTATGGTTTATAAGCCATCCAGTCCATGCTACTTTGTAGCCCAAATGGAACAAAATCATTTTTTCTAAGTTTGAAATAGGATCTAAGCTCCCACCTTTGTTGTTGCTTTCAGTCAGTATGTCGTGTCCGACTCTTTGTGACCCCATGGACTGTAGTCCGCCAGGCTCCTCTGCTCATGGAATTTCCCGGGCAAGAACACTAGAGTGGGTTGCCATTTCCTTCTCAAGGTTTTTTCCTGACTTAGGACTCAAACCCGAGTCTCTTGCATTGGCAGGCAGATTCTTTACTGCTGAACCACCAAGGAAGCCACAAGCTCCCATCTTAGAAGCTTAAAGAAATGAACGGTGAAGTAAAACCCTAGTTTAAGTACAAAGAAGGGTACAATAAAGTTATGGAAGAAATAAACAAACCAGAAAATGAAAAAGCAAAAAAGGAAAAAAAGAAAACCAGAAGTGGTTCTCTGGAAAAATCAATAAAAGTGATAAACCCATAATTAAACTGATGCAGTGGGGGTGAGGGGAAGGGACAGAAGGAGAGAGAAAACACAAATCAACAATATCAGTAATAAAAAAAGGGAACATCACTCTAGCTTTTATTAACATTGAAAGAATAAGAGAATATCAGAAACAACTGTGGTCAGTACATTCAGTGACTTAGATTAAATGAATAAATTCCTTGAAAAACACAATTTACCAAAATTAAAGAAAATCAGCAAGAAATGGAAAATCTGAATAGCCTTATATCTATTGAAGAAATTAAATCGGTAATCAAAAACTTTCACAGAGAAGGATGGTTTCACTGGTTTAGTCAATCAAACATTTAAGGAAGAAATAATACCAGCATAACAGAAACTTTTTCAGAAAATAGAAGAAAAATTTCTAACTCATTTTATGACATTACAAAAGAAGAACACTAAAAGAGTCCTATGAACATAGATGCAAAAATCCTTAAAATGCTAACAAGGGACTCGTCTGGTGGCACAGTGGATAAGAGTCTGCGTGCTAGTGCAGGCAACACAGGTTTGATCCCTGGTCCAGGAGAATCCCACACACCACGGAGCAACTACGTCCATGGACTGCAGCTACGGAGCCTGAGCACCTACAGCCTGTGCTTCACAACAGGAGAAGCCACCGCAATAAGAAGCCTGCACACCAAGGCAAAGGGTAGCCCCTGCTCTTCACAGCTAGAGAAAGCCCACACACACAGCACTGAAGACCCAGTGCAGTAATTCATCACATTACATAAAAAATTGATCTATACACATACATCGTTCGATAGATTTAACACAATCACAGCTGAACTTCTGGCAAGTTTGTTCGTACAAATTTATCAGATGATTCCAAAATTTATATGGAAATGCAAAGGACCTAAAATAGTCAAAGCAACTTTGAAAAAACAGAACAAAGTGGAAAGACATATGCTTTCTATCAAGACATTACCATAAAGCTACAGTAACAAAGACAGTAGAGTATTGGCATTCAGATAGATGCATAATAGAGAATTCAGAAATAGGTCAGCACATTTAGGTCAACTGATTTTCAACAAAGATGCCAAGACAATTAAATATGAAAAAGATAATATTTCCAATGAACTGTATTGAAACAATTAGATAGCCATACCCATGCACAAAAAATGAACCCTGACCTAGCCTAACACCATACACAGAAACTAACTTCAAATGGATCATAAATCATATAAAAGCTAAAACTACACAACTTCTAGGCGATAAGAAAAAATCTTAGTGATGTTGGCCTTGGCAATTTCTTAAATACTACATGAGAAGCACAAGCTGTTTTTTAAAACTGAATAAACTGGATTTTGTCTCATTTAAAAGAACATTTTCTCTTCAAAAGATAATGTTAAGAAAGTTTTAACTTTCTTAGACAAGAAAAATAAATCCATAGACAAGAAAAAAATATTCACAAAACATATAGCAAACAAAGGATCTATATCTAGAAAGTTTGTGTTAAATTAATTAAACAAAGAGACCATTAGGCTAAGGTGACTTCAATGTTTCAGGAGGTTCCTAAGTGAAGCAAAACCAAACCTCCAGTGCCTCAAAGTTAAGAATCAAACCAAAGGACAACCACTCACAAACAGCCAATCAGATTTTCCCAAATAAAACAACCACTCAAACTAGAGCCAATCAACTTATTTCCTTCCTTTGCTTCCACCTCTTCTCTGTAACAGTCCTTCCTCTAACTTCTGTGGACGGAGCACTTTTAACCACTTTGGGTTTGGCACTGTCAGATTTTAACAGATTTTTGCTCAAATAAACTGTCAAAAATTTAATATGCTTCATTTTATCTTTTAACATGAGGAACTCGAACATCTCCATAATAACACAAACAGCCCACTAAGAAAAAGGGCAAAAGATTTAAACAGGCACTTCACCAAAGAGGATACACATGAAAAGATGCTCAACATCATATATTATCAGGGAAATGCAAATTAAAATAAAAATAAGATGCTGCTATATACCCACTCAAATGACTAAAATCAAAAAGGCTGTGTATGCCAAGGGTTGGTGGGATAATTTGAGTTCTAAACTGGAACACAGTTTGGCAGTTCCTTAAAAAGTGAAACATTCACTTACAATATGACCCAACCATTTCACTCATAGGTTTTTATCCAAGAAAAACAGAGACATATGTCCACAAAAAGACTTACACCAGAATGTTCATAAGAGCTTTATTTGCAATATTCAAATGCTGGAAACAACCCAAATGTCCATTAACAGGTGAATGAATAAGAAAATTATGGTATATCCATATAATGGAATACTACTCAGCAACAGAGAGGAATGAATGTAGATACATGCAATAAAATGAATGAATATCTAGATAATTATACTGAATTTTAAAAGAAGACAAAAAGAGTGCATGCTTCACGATTCTATTTATACAAAATTCTAAAAAATGCCGACTAATCTACAGTGACAGAATCAGGTTGCCTGAAGATAGGGGGTGAAAGGAAAAGTGATGGACATGGAGACATGCTTGCTATCTTGCTTAATATCTTGTGGTGATGGTCTCACAGACATAAATGTAAGTCAAAACCTAGCAAACCGCACAGTTTAACATGTGCCGTTCACTGCATGCCAATTATTCTTCAGTAAAGCTGCGAGTTTAATCTTAAGAGTGCAAGGTTGATTTAACATTTGAAAATCAATTCATGTAATTCATCACATTGACATAATAAAAGAGAAAACCATATAATCATCTCAATAGAGCCAGAAAACAGAAACAATTTGTCTTCAGAGAAATAACAAGAAAGCATCCCACAATTTAAAGTCATGAACTTCCAGGTTGAAAGGGCCCACGGAGTATAAAGCAGAATGGATGAAAAAAATACAGCTCACTCTAAGGCACATTACTGTAAAAGAAATGAGAAAGGAAAAAGAGAATATCCTCAAAGCTTCTAAAGAGAACCAAAAGAGAGTCACGTATAAAAGACAAAGAATCAGAATGGATTTGGGGTTTCTCAGTAGTAACTGAAAGCTGAAAGATATGAGAATGGTACTATGCAGTTCTAAGTAAATATTCCTTTGCAACCTAAAATAACTCTATCAAGTCAAATTCTCAGTCACATGTATGACAGGAAAATAAAAACACTCTCATCTATTCTAACAAATACATTCCTTCCACCCTTTCTTAAGAATACACTGAATTTATTTTCACCAGAACAAGAGAATACACCCAGAAAGATAAAAATATGGCAGTCAGGACAAGAGAGAGAAGCAAGAAGAATTCCCAAGACAAGAGCTGTACATTAGATCTAGAATACAACCATATTAGTTTATCGAAGAAAGATAGAAGGTACTAGTTTTGGTTTTATTAAATTAATTTTAAAAATTAAAAGACTATCTGACTTTAAAAAATACATATGAGATTTAGAGTTCACTCAGAATTTGGAGTTGAACTAATGGTAAATGTACAGGAAACTAAGCAAATGAAAACCAAGGCAATTTTTCACTCCGAGTTAGGGGAGGAAGTATTTTAAAAAAAACAAACTCCATGATTCAGCAACAAAGAGTATTTACTCAATTATACTCATATTTATATATCCTCCTCCCCTGTCTCGCTCAGTCCTGTCTGACTCTTTCTGACTCCAAGGACTATAGCCCACCAGGTCCCTCTGTCCATGGGATTCTCCAGGCAAGAATGCTGGAGTGGGTAGCCATTCCCTTTTTCAGGGCATCTTCCTGACCCAGGGATCAAGCCCAGGACTCTCGCATTGGACACAGATTCTTTACCCGTTGAACCACCAGGAAGCCCAGTATCTATACAGAAGATTGATTTAACGATAAATTGGTGACAAGAGGGAAGGCCAAATGGGAGTATTTGAGGTGATGCAAAAGAATTAAATCTTCTCATCCATAATAGATAACAAACAAAATTGCTTTTTTAAATAATCAAAGAAATAGCAATATAAAAGTGTTATTTAGGAAACTGTAGATGCCTGGCCAAAAAAATAACTAAAAACAGTAGATGTGACTGCTTCTGTGGAACAGGGAAAGGTTAAGTCAGGGGCTGCTGTATGTATTTTTTGTTGTCTCCTACTTCCCTGGGGCTCAGACGGTAAAGCGTCTGTCTATAATGTGGGAGACCCAGGTTCAATCCCTGGGTCGGGAAGATCCCCTAGGGAAGGAAATGGCAATCCACTCCAGTACTATTGCCTGGAAAATCCCATGGACAGAGGAGCCTGGTAGGCTACAGTCCATGGGGTCACAGAGAGTCGGACACAACTGAGCGACTTCACTTCACTATTATTTTAAAAGCATGATTTGACTTTTAAAATTACGTACATGTGTTACTTTAATTTTATAAAAGCAAAAATGACTCTCTTTGCACTCATAACCCTACAGCTTCTATTTCATTAAATTGGTTATAGTCACAAGGACAAGCATGAACAGGTTTGAAAGCAAATATAACTGATCCTTGGCAATGAACTAAGTAGAAGTAGAGACGAGAGGACTTGCCAGAGAGAGGCCAACCAGCCATGGGGACACTGCATGCCAAGGGTGTTTGGTTACCATGTTTTACAGAAGCAATACAGAGCATTGGTAACATAGCAAGTCATTTAAACTGAGGTCAGTCAAAAGAGCTTCTACTGTAATGAATACAGATAATAAAGGAGGCTGAAATGAAACAGCTTTAATCCATCCATTATTGCTACCCCGTCCTTTTCCATTGGCTAGATAGAGAAAATTCTATGAGGAGATCAAGATCATCTTTCCCAGGGTCATTCAGTTTCCCCTGAAATATTAACCCTCTTGAGGGAAATCTGCAAGTGAGGATAAATTAGAGTCCTTTCGAAGGGGAGGTTATCTTATATATTTTTTTGGCTCAATCCACAAAGTGAGTTAGAAAGGTGACAAAGGAGATAATAAAGCAAAATTTGCCTTTTGCACCACGACAGGCCTGATTTCATTTCAGTAATGAGATTTACTCTATTACTGCTTATCTTCTCCTTTGCATTTTCGGTAAAGACTCAACACTATCCAAATAAGCACTGCAAGAGAAAAAAAAAGCACTCAGGAGTTCAAAACAGGACCTGAGACATCCTATATCCATGCTAAGTAGGGTTGTAGCAAATCTCTGAGATTCAAAGCCTATTTTGCCCAGTAAACAAAGCCTCAAGGTTCTGGGTATTTTGAATAGCTAACTGTTAGAAGAGTTAGAAAGGCTATGTAGAGCCACCTTTCAACAAATCAACTGATTGCTGATCTCTCTGCTGTGCTATTTTGGGCAATGGTCTACAGAAATATCACCTGGTAAGGGGAATCTGGTTCTTGCCCTTCCCTGGACTCAATCCTGGAGCACCTAGAAAGATCAGATCCACCTCTCTCCCTCTTATGCTGAGCCCACAGAATCGTGACAGCATTCTTGATAGGGAATTGTCAGATCTGCTTTGCAGCTAAAACTAGAAAACTAAGCAGGGTAGAACGGGGCTTTGAGCAAGGACAGAGCCATTATATGATTTAATAATATTTTTCTGCACGTATATTCAGCTAGGAGGGGCATTTTGGAACTCCTGTAACCTATGCAAATCAACTCAAAACAAGTATTCCCTTTTCTGCTTTTTTCAGAAGCCGGTAGGCTACCTTCTTCTTTGGTGTCAGTAACCACAGACTATGACTCAGGCCCAGTCATATGCATGCCTGGTTGGTTGAGTTTCATAAAGAATTCCTCCTAGAGGCTGGGAGGGAGGCCCAAGAGGGAAGGGATACATATACATATAGTTGATTCATTCTCCTGTACAGCAGAAACTAACACAACATTGTAAAGCGATTATATGCCAACAAAAAATATACGGAAAAAAAAAAGAATTGCTCTCTATCGCATGACGACCTCTTTATTACCTGGGCCCCAACTGTGGCCATTAGCCAGGCCCTGAGCTTGTCACAAGCCTGTCAATACTGCTTTTTTTAACCTTTTATTTTATATAGGAGTATAATCGATTAACAATGTTGTGATAGTTTCAGGTGGACAGCAGAGGAATTCAGCCATGCGTGTTGTCAATACTGCTTTTTTGATGGACTGAACTGCTCATTTTAGATGGAAAACCCTGATTGTTTTTTTTAACCATCATTGTTTGAACACAAAAGAAGCCTGTGATATTCACCCTCCTGTCTTACTTCAGATCACCTAATTCTGCACATTGTAGGGCAAAGATGAGCAACAGAAGTGACCTGCATTTACACTATTTTACAATCATTCCATTCACCTCATATACCCTGGATGTCCTCCTTCATCTTACTTTTCACTTCCTCCACAATCCCTGCCTTCCCAGCAATGATGCTGAGCTTCGTTACATAATGGGGAAGACTGCTGAGTTACTGGATGCTTTTTTTTTTTTTTTTTTAATTTTTTTAAACTGGAATCCACAGCTCCTCAAGCCCTGTTAAGTTAGGGGCCCCAGAGGTACCTCGGTGTCAGAGTTGTTGCCATTTAGAGCCTCCATGTTTGGGTCCCTCCAGTCTTCTGAGAGTGAAGGGATGTAATTGTCTGTCAGAGCATCCCAAACCCTGTAAACAAAGAGAAGCTCTCATTAGTGCACATCTGTGGCCTGGCCCCGCCTGGAGGAAGGAAGAGCTAGGCCGGGGGAGGAGAGAGGCTTCTGTGTGTGCCAGGCTGAGATCATCTGCCTTCCAGCATGGAGGAGTGAAGCAGCTTAAAAACTGAATTTCAGGCACTACCAGGAGAGAAGGAGCCAAGAGAATGGACCCTAGCCAGGAACTTCAGGGCCAAAAAAAAAAAAAAGAGGAATTTCTCACCATTGCGATACCAGTGGTAGCGTCTACAATTAAAACACCACTGGCAATAAAGAAACGACTCCAGAACTATATCTGCCCCTCGACCAAATGACTCCTGTCCCATGAATCTAAGAAATGCCCATGTTTCCTTTCTTATGGGCAGAGAAGACTGAGCGGAAGAGGGAGGAAGAGAGAGATAGACTGATCTGGGCAGATTTTCTGGCTGAATCTCATTAAGAACAGGGTCATCGTCTGGTTTATTGATACAGCTGACCCTTGAACAACACGAGTTTAAACTGTGAGCATCCACTTACACGTGGATATTCTTCCAAGCAATATTGTAGTACCAATATTTTCATTTCACAAATCTTTATATTAACTAAAAGTACGGGGGAAAGTTTGTGTTAGTTTAGAGATCACAATATGTGAAATCAAAAGAACTAGGGTTTGAGCCCTGATTCTCTTCGAACTGTTTCAGCTTCCTGCCCTTGTCATTTATCAATTCCTTTGTTTCTGAGGCAGAAATAGCAGAAAAATCCACTTCATAAGGGGTAGGCACCGCTAATCCCCCATGTTGTTCAAGGTTTAACTGTATTTCAGTTTCAGATGCCTACAATCCAAACAGTCAGGAATTAACTCCTTGACACCTAATGGAGGTAAGGGGATGATGCCAATGTTATTAAGTTTCCTATTACCCAAAATGTTCCAGGGATCCCAGGATGGCACAGCCCTGACCTCTAGGCATGCAGAGTTTAAGGTGCCCTGTCTCCATCCCAGAGACTCTAAGGAAAATATATGAAAGGAATCAAACACTCCAGTGCCTACACAGTTAGTTTTTAGTGGGGGGGAGATGGGGTCCCCTTTATTATACTTTTAAAAATATTCTGATAGGTACATTATAAAAAAGGACATTCGACAATTCTTTTTGTTTAACTCACTATTTCAGAGAGGTTTCTTAGGGAAAAAAGTGGGAAGGGGATTGGGGAAAATCTTGAAGTCACAAACTTTCACACACAGGAAAATAAATCAGTTAATAGCAAGAGTTCATGTAAATCAATAAACCAAGCTCCTAAAACAATGCTCTCCATGGAAGTCAGCAGCACTTGAGTTAATATAAAGTAATGAAATAATGAGGGCTCGATGCAATCTCCTTCAGATGCCTGTGCACATCAAACAGGACTGATACCTGTGAAACAAGTACAAGAAGGGATATTTTATTTAGATATACTAATATAAGGAAATAGCCACTTAAAAATAAGCAAATATGTACACATATGGATCAAATCCAAAACATGGCAAAGTATGGTTTAAGATGCTGAAAAGATAAGTGTACATTATATATATACATATAGCAAGTATATAGATATATATACAAATAGATGGATATTCTTGCCTGGAGAATCCCATGGACAGAGGAGCCTGGTGGGCTACAGTCCATGGGGTCGCAAAGAGTCGGACACGACAGAGCAACTTAACTAACTATGTGTGTATATATGTATGTCAGAGCATAGACACTTGAAATCAGATACATAAAATGAGTTCTTAACATATATAAAATATGGAATGTATAATATACAAGTATATAAACAGGGAGATTTTCCTAGTGTACAATGCATACAATTTGGTGATGAAACAAAAGCAATCAAGAAAATCGATTCAGTGGCACTGCTTTGGCTCTCCACTGATTCATTTTTCCCCTACAATTATAAGGAGGCACTTGCACAGAGCTCATCAAGTGTTCATTAGACACTCATTCAGCAGGACTGAGAGTCTACATCTTAAACATGGGCCATAGTCCAGTCTCCACCAAGCACCATTAGACCGTCATTAATCCAGCCTAATTCTAAATCCAAGTCTTGTTAGCATTCTAACACCAAGGAGCAAACATGATTTGCTGCCTCCAAGACAAAAGTCCCGGCACCACACCCACCAGGAAGATCAACGGACAAATCCTCTGCATCACAGCGTTACACTCAGAATGAACGGCATGCATGCAGGCACTGACCTTGAAGCCTGACCCTGCAGCAAGTGCCTGGAAAACTGACTCAGCAAAGCCCAAAACAGGCAGTGCCTCTCCTGGATAGGATGGAAGCTGGGACCTTGAATGGGGGACTACACACTTTCCAATGACCCTGAAACTGTTTACATCTTTAAAGTGACACATGAAGGTGCTCTAAAGTCATTTAGGGCAGCAACTTTTCTCACCTGAGCCTTCACTGCCAGACCCTGGATTTCATCTTCGAGTACTAGACTTTTAGTGACAATTCCCTAAACCTCTGTCTCCTTGGGATTTCAAGCCATCCTTGTTCTCTTTCAAGTTTTCTCCTTCCTTTCTCACAGATGGGTTTTTTATCCTTTGAGGTTCATAAGCAACCTTTAATAGAATGACTCCTTGTCATCATTTGCACCCCTTCCCATATTCATTCAGTGCTTGTTTAACAATAATAACCATAGCAGCCAACCTTACTAGGCAATTACCAAACACAAGCCAGGTACTATCCTAAACTCTCTATGTGGATCAATTCACTCATTCCTCACAGCAACACTGTAAAGCAGATGCGGAGGGAAAAAACACTGAAACACAGAGAAGTTAATTAATCTAAATTCACACAGTAATAACAGAGGTAGGATATGAACCCAGGCAATAGTTATACAGCCTATATTCCTACCCACTCGACTATTCCAATTCTTTATAAATTGTATGATTCTCGTGAGCATCAGAACATATGCCAAGTTAAAAATCACAACCGAGAACAGCAGGGCTGCAGCCGCCTCTATGTGAAAGGTCTATAACTGCATTATTCTGGACATGGTGCTTTCATCAATCTATGAAAGGAGAAATGGCAAGGTCAGCAGGGGTACACGCCTGCTTTCTGTTTAGATCTCCAGCCCGGGGAAGGTTAAATGGAAGGCAAAGGCAGGCACACTGGCAGGCATGCAGTCCCGGGAACGAACAGAGGCCTGGGAGGGGAAAACACAAAGCTTTCTGGAGGGAGAGAATAGGTTAGACTTTTGTCCCCAGAGAGGTTGTCCATCCTATCCTAAGCCGGATCCTTGGGAAGAGATGTATTCCCTGTCAGAAGTACCCTGGGTGGACTGTAAAATTCCACTTCCTGAGAGGCATCCTCCTATTTACACTTATCTTAGGCAAAAGAGACTTTGAAAGCTATCCACTATTATCTTTCATCAAAAAAACTAAGATTAAACAAGTTCCCTCAATTCTTGTCATTCTGCTGTCATGACACCTGAAATCCAGTTTGTTCCCTCATGCACGCTCAGTTGTCTCAGTCGTGTCCGACTCTTTGCAGCCCAGGGACTGCAGCCCATCAGGCTCCCATGTCTATGGAATTCTCCAAGCAAGAATACGGGAGTGGATTGCCATTTCCTACTACAGGGGATCTTCCCGACCCAGGGATTGAACTCTTCTTTCTTATGTCCCCTGAACTGGCAGGCAGGCTCTTTACCACTACTGCCACCTTTCTTCAGTCCCTATAATAATAGAAATGCCTTTTCAAGTGCATATTTTATACCTTGGGCTTATATGGTTGCAGGAGACTTGGGTTCAATCCCTGGGTAGGGAAGATTCCCTGGAGAAGAAAATGGTAACCTGCTCCAGTATTCTTGCCTGGGAAATCCCATGGACAGAGAAGCCTGAAGGGCTACAAAGAGTAAAGGGCAAAAGAGCAGGACACAACTTACTGACTGAGCACACACATATACCTGCAGAAATGACAAAACCGTCTTTTACTGGGGAGGGCTAGGGATTTGGAAAAAGATAGTAGCAGAGGATGAGCAAACCGAACAGAATTCATTGGACAAGTGAACGTGAAGGTCACTCAGTCGTGCCCAGCTGTTTGCAACCCCATGGACTATACAGTCCATGGAATTCTCCAGGCCAGAATACTGGAGTGGGGAGCCTTTTCTGACTCCAGGGGATCTTCCCAACCCAGAGATCGAACCCAGGTCTCCCACATTGCAGGCAGATTCTTTACCAGCTGAGCCAGAAGGGAAGTTGGACAAGACGTGTATACTAATATCTGGGTCTGGAACTGGCAACATAGCCATCAAGGCTACATCAATCCTGCTGCACAGACACA
Source organism: Budorcas taxicolor (assembly GCF_023091745.1). Classification (NCBI taxonomy): domain Eukaryota; kingdom Metazoa; phylum Chordata; class Mammalia; order Artiodactyla; family Bovidae; genus Budorcas; species Budorcas taxicolor. Next base: position 29,221,921 of record NC_068934.1, read on the forward strand.
CACCTATATACATATTCCTGACACTATGAGGTTAAAGGGCTCATTAGAATTCCAGCTTGGTAACATCTCTTAGGCTGGCTACTGCCCTCATCCATTGTTTTGTTGGTTTCAAGTCAGGCCACACTTAGATGTGTGTTAACATGAGCACAATTTTGCTGTTAACGCTTATGAATTATGAATTATTAACACACCAATGACTTTGAACAACTTTTTAGATTCTTTCAAATGCTTCAATAGAATCTACGCTATATCTGCCTTCCATATGGGGAAACGGAACCTCTGAGAAGAGAATTAACTTTTCTAAAAACCACAGCTATCTGTCGACTTTCCCTATCTGATTAGGATTTACTTGTCTTCAACTTAAAGCATGGCTGACTACAATCTGTTTATTTATCATGGGAACTTGAGTTTTAACATGACCTTTAACTCAGTAATTCTATCGAAGGAACAGGAAACTCAGCATTCTCATATATTTGGCCCCTCTGTCACTAGGGAGGACAGACAGGAAAACCCAGAAAGGTAGGAAGTGGGGTGAAGGCTGACCATTCCCACTCAGTAGGCCTCCAGGTTGGATCTCTTATGACAAAGAAAGGGTGAGTCTACATATGCAGAGAAGAGATTCTGGAATATTTTCTAAATTTAAAAAACTGAAAAGATATTTTCATACAGATTGACTCTCTCTTAATGACTTCCATGCCCTGACAAGGCAGAGATAAGTTGATATCTCAGCCAATTCTCTTTGAGCCAAATAGTTACAAATGAAAACTTCAGGACTTCCCTGCCCATCCAGTGGTTAAGGCTCTGTGCGTCTAATGCAGGGGGTCCAGTTTTGATTCTTAGTCGAGGAAATAAAATCCCACCTGCCACATGGTAGGGCCAAGAACAAGAAGAGAAAAAAAAATCAAAACTTCAAAGGGAATCACTCCCCTTGCTTTCTGATCTGTGCTATCTTTCAGGAGATTACTTTGGCCAAGAATTTCATTGTGTTTGTTTGAAGCTTCCATTATGTAGTTCTAACCCATCCAAAACACTTGGAATTCATTGGCAGATGAAACCTCTAACTACCAAATCCTAGCAAGTTTATTAGAACAAGAGAGCTGGGCTCAGGAGACTATTAACCAGGTTAGATATTAAATTATCTTTTTCCTTTACCCCATCATAATATTACAGTTGAAGTAGCTGGATGGGTGTCTGTAAAACAAAGTGTGTAATTTGATTCAAATTTTTAAGCAATAAAGCTTTAGATATGTACGAAACACACGCTGAATGCCCAGAAAGCACAATATTACGATTTCTCTCCCCAGATTCTTCCCACCACACTATCCCCACATCATATTTTACCTGTAAAGAATTATTCAGCTTTCAGTCATTTAGCTGAGCAGTCAATGAGGCAGGCAAGTCAGAGAAATCAGGATAAGACCAATAATCCCATGTGACAGTAATTAACATTGAGTGGCCTCTGCTAATGTGCTAGAAAAGGGTAAGAACCTGGTTGTTGAACCTCTGTCCTTAATGAGGCAGAGGGTGGTTTAGACAAGAAGACATGATCTGTTGGAAGCAAGAGGAATTTTCAGAGCACAGCCTGGGTGAGGTGAGAAATGAGGCTCTTAGCCAGTCCTTAGCCCTGCCTCATCGAAACTGAGCTCCAAAGGTTCCAAAGATGAGCACCATCACATTCAACTAGAGTTAAGCGATGAGCCCAAGGTCACACAGTGAGTTAGTGAGAGTGTAAAAATGACAGCTCATAGTGTTTCTAGTCCATTGCGTGCTGCAGTGAACTATGGTCAAAGAAGCTCTGTATTATAATAAAGCCCCAGAAACATTCTTTTTTGACCTCGAGGAGCTGAGCAAATTGTAACAGGCTCCAAATCTAAAAAATCAGCTTGAAACTTAAAATTGAATTGAAACACATAGCCCACAATCACAGTATTGGTCACCAGAGTGAAATGTCCTCTGTGATCGTACCTTCAGGCTAGCATTAATTAAAAAGAAAAGGAGGAAATGCATTATGTGTACCTAAGAGGCTAGCTATTATTGCTCATCCAGGTCATTCAATATTCACTCAAAAAACATGATTTGATCACTTACTACATACCACGCACTGTGTCAGATACTGGAGACAGAATAACGAGTCAGGCAGACAGACAGACAGACAGCCCTAATATTCACAGAGATTCGGTCTCAGTAGTTTTCAGATAAGCAACTATCTGCCAAATATAATCGGGTTCAATCTTGTAGTGCAGAGGTTCCCAGTCTTTTTGGCACCAGGGACCAATTTTGTACAAGACAATTTTTCCACAGACCCAGAGTAGGGAAGATGGTTTGGGGATGACAAACGCATTTCATTTCCTGTGTACTTTATTTCTAATCTAATACCACCGCTGATCTGACAAGAGGTACCAGTCCACAGCCCGTAGGTGGGGGACCCCTGCTGTAGAAGGGGTCTTCTTCCCCCACTTACTTATGGGCAACTTTTCCCACCCAAGTACATAAAAAAGAGAAACCAGAAGTGCAGTTGCTCTTTTGACTGAAATTTCCACTACCAACTACTCGACATTTCCTGTGTGATCCCTAAAGAATAGTTGATGCATATTTTATCCCTATGGGGAATTTATGCCTATTTTTACTAAATATCCCAAATACCTTTAATTCATACAACAAACACCCTCTCCTCTTTCTAGTCCCTCCTTGAACAGCACTTTTTTCAAATCTCTGTTCCTGACTTCTGTTAAGACCCCAGAAGGTGACTACTAAGTGACACAGGGAATACTCAAAAGCCATTTCACCTGCTTATCATTTTTATTTTGTCCAGGGTAAGTCCCCAATCTCTTGGTTCAATATTCATGCTTTCTTATTTGGACTTAACTTTTGCAGATAATCTTTCCAGTTCTGAGGGGGTGTAAACAACTTGGAGATTTTCACAGTTTCGGTGTTTTGTAAAGAAAATTGTTTCAACAACACAGTTCCTCTCAGTTCATTTTTTTTTTTTCTTGCCCTTATCTCTAATATCTGGATGGATTGTTACGATATAAAGCAAGCTGAAAATAGACCCCCAAATTTCCCATGCTCCTGAATTTTGATTTTGTATCTAGGGAAATCTCTTTCCTAAAAATGCTTTATTCCTTTGTAGTTTCAACTTAAGAAAACTCTACAGGTGACGACTGTAAAGGGATATAATGGAACAAGGTTAGCAGTTTCCAGGGTGCAGTCTCACTGATACAAAAATATAAGTAATACACCATAAACCCAAGGATAGAAACTCATTCTATGTCAAGGAGCCCCAGACGCCAGGGCTCTAATCTGAGACAACAGGGAACAACTGAGACGCCTTACTCCTCATCCTGCAGGGTCTCCTCTTCCTCTTGAATCTGGAACTGGTTCTTCACGGGAGCGAGGTTCTCGGTCTTGGCGTTGTAGTTCCGAAAGCAGACGTTGAGCTTCTCATCAAATTCATTCACCAGGTCCTCCATGGACTTGAAGCTGATGATTTCAGAAGAAAAATTCTCCAGCTCAGATAGGGAGGGGTCCTCGAGATGGTGGGGAGATGAGCCGTAGAAACACCGGGGCTTCTCCTCGGGGTCTTCCGAGCAGCAGGGCCGAAGGTCCTCAAATTCTTCATCCAAACTCACCAGTGGGGCCTCCATCCTTGCACAGCAATCAGAAAACTGCAACGTTCAGGATTCGTTTATCTGGAAGAAATAGACACGGTAATGTGAGTTTGGACTGGGCTTTTATGCCAGCTCTATAGAGGAGCCACAATCACTTATTACATAATCACTCATTACTCTCAGCCCCTAAAAACAAAGACCTTGCTTTACTGGCTCCATTGTCTGTGCTTTCTCACTGTTATACCCTTAAGGAGTGCGAATGTCATTATCAGTGTGAATAATGCTAACTTAATAAGCATGCATTTTGGAGACACACCTGCTTCCCATTCCCTGCCCTCCAAAACAAAGCCTAACTTTAACAAAGGTTAAGGAGGCAGGCCCCCTAGACCAGGCTGCCGAGTGTGCATCGGCTCACTCCTTAGCTCCTGCCCAGCGGCGATCGCAGCAGTAATTTAACTTCTCTCTGCTCCTCTTTTATTCTCCTTAAGACAGAAATAATAGCAGAACCTACCTCAAAGGGCTGTCCTAAAGGTTAAAGGAGTGCCTAGCAGAGTGCCTGGGAGATAATAAACAATGATGTTGTTCAATTTATGTTCTTTGTATTGTGATGGTGATGATTAACATAGGACATCCTTAACCATGTGCTCTCAAAACTGGGAGGTTTGTGGGACTGCCCTGCTGGTCCAGCGGCTAAGACTGCATGCACTCCCAAGGCAGGAGGCCGTGGTTTGATCCCTGGGATCCAGATCCCACACGTCAAAACTAAGGGTCTGCGTGCTGCAACTAAAGATCCTGCATGCTGCAACTAAGACCCGGCACAGCCAAATAAACAATTTTTAAAATTTTTAATAAATATTGAAAAGGAACTTCCCTGGTGGCCCAGTAGTTGAGACTCCACACTTCCAACGCAGGGGGAATGGGTTTGATTCCTGGTCAGGGAACTAAGATCCTACATGTGGTACAGCACAGCCAAAACAAAGGAATAACCTGGAAGTTTTCCATTACTTATTTGGTGGCAAAACCTGCCATGACCTAAACTCATTTGCCAACTAAACCTGATATATATGCTTATAGAGCTGTTTATGGTTTTAATGTATCCCATTTAGTGTATTATGCTGCAGAAATTTTTATTTTTATTTTTAAATTATAGAGATGGCTGCCCCAGCCCCCAGGGGATGATATGCAGACTGTGCACTCTATTACTAAATTCCAAACCCTGAGATCATCTCAATTCTGAAACACGCCTGGCCCCAGGGGTTTTGGACAGGGCTTCACGGACCTGGGTGTTACTACTCTCATCAATAAACGCTGGACTAATAGAGCACTAATACAGACTTTCATACAAGCACCTGAGTTTCTTCCAGACACACAGCTTATGTCTGTAACTAGAAGAGTGGATTAGTGACCTGTAAGAGAGAGACCCAATGACCCATGTCCTCCAAAGCCAGACTCCACAGCAACCTGGGGCACTGCACCCCAGAAGGCTGCACATTCAGCCCTCCCTTCATTTCCCAATAGCTCCGGGTCTTCAGCTGTGATTTATCCATCTGTATGTATACAACCAAGCCCTTCCCCAATTTTAATTTAAATTCCTCGAGGACACGGACATCCTCTGGATACCCTCCACGGTTTCTAGCACACACGGCCTGCGGGGAGGCAATCAATCAATGTGTGCTCACTGACAAATGATCTTCCGTCCCCCTCACAGAGTTTTCATTTTCCACTGCAGGCAACACAAGCTCATTGTCTACCATGCCCTTCTCTACCTACTCCGTTTCCTTCCCTGGAACACAGCAAGGCAACCAAACTTCTATCTCTTATCTGTGTGATGACTGATCCAGTCAGATGCTTAAATTGGAACCACTACCCAAGGAGAAGCAAACAGAGAGCAAAAACCATCCTCCACCCCTACCTTTAAAACTAAAATTCTACATAAGCAAGGCAGATGGCATGCCAGGTAAGGACCTGGACAGTTCTTCCGGGGATTTTACTGGGATTGAGTCAGTTACCACCACATCTCAACAAAACACATTCTGAGTATTTATAGTTTGCAAAGCCAACGTGATAAGACCTCAAAATATAAAAAGATACACAAGCAGTATGACAGCTTAGGAAGAACACAGGGTCAAGAGTCAACAGACCTACCAATGCCCGACTGAATGAGAAGTACTGTAGGTCTTGATTTCCTCAACTGTTAAAAAGAAAGTGTTGAAAAAAAAGTGTTGGTATAGAGCTAATACTTTTGGAAGTCACTTTTAATAACATATGAACATAATTAATAATTTAACTGTATATTTTAATAATATAGTTTAATCCAATATATCCCAAATATTACCATTTCAATATCTAATCCAAATTTTTAAATAGTAATGAGACACTTGTCACTGTTTTTTCATACTAAGTCTTCAAAATACAGTGTGTATTTTACGTTCACATTATGTCTCTATTTGGATCAGTCAAATTTCAAGTGTCCACCAGCCATGTATGGCTAGTGGCTACCATATCAGACACCCCAACTCTTAAGCAATACCCAACTAATTGCCAGTTAGAGGTTCCTCACCTATGGTCAACAGACTCCTGAGGGTTCTTTGAATATACCACATTTCATTTTTTTGCATGTAAAAGCATATTTCAGGGAATTCTCTGGTGGTCCAGGGGTTAAGACCGTGAGTTTCCACTACCGGGGGCACGGTTTTGATCCCTGGTTGGGCCACTAAGATTCCACATGCTTCTCAATGTGGCCAAAAATAAAAGAGAGATAAAATCCCAAATGGCTCCTCTACAATGCTAAAGTGGCTCATCGCACAAAAAAGATGAGGAATCCCTGAGTGGCAAGAGTGAGTTTAGGAAAGACCACTCAGTGTGACAGAAATTAAGGAAAGGTTTACAGACGAGAGATTTGTACTGAGAGAGCCCCAGGTTCCCATCCTGGTCCTATCACTTCCCAGCTTTGAGACTCTGGGCAAATTATAAACCTCTTTGACTTCATTTCCTCATCTGTAAAATGGGGTTTACAATAGTACTTATATTGGAGGTTGCTTTGTGCAGTAAATGAGACAGTCTTTGAAGTGTTAAGCACAATGTATGGAATACATGAAGTGTCCAAAAATGTCAATAATATTAGGAAAGCAAAGATAGTTACATGAAAATGTGAGGTGGCATTGCTTCAAGTAAGAAAAACTATCCTTGCCAAGATATTCCCTGTGTGATGCTTCAAAATGCTTATCAAAAGAGAGAACTATCACTGAATGAATGTTACCATGCTTTTTACTAAGGCACTCCTGCTATTTTCAATTCATGTGGTCAAAGCCTCTCAGATCACTGGTTCCATTTCAGCAAGACATGAAAGCTAACCAGCTTGTATTCCAAATATTCACACTTCCTTTAAATCTGTACTTTTCCTGGAGGGGACAAGGGAGCTGGCATGAGAAGGTATACCAAGGAGCATGTTGACTGCAAGCAAGAGAATCTATCCCATCAACCAGTAACAAGAGGGCAATCCAATCGGAATCTAAGACTACAATTGAGTTTTGAGTGATGGCAACAAGGAAGATTATTCTGAAAGCACCTGTCCTCAGCACAGGCTCTAGAGAAAATGGATTCACCTAGAAGATTATAAAAGAAGAAATGGATATCACCACTCACTCTGGAGATCAGAAACATGATCACTGGAAAACTCACAATATAGTCTGATTTCTTTTCATCAACTCACTCGCTCCCCAAGCACGGAGAAGGTCTGCATGATTGACCAGCTGCGGATGAAGCTAAAATTGAAAGCACTTGACACCCAAACTGAGCCCAGATTTTGTAGAAAGAGCCCAGGCTGTGGCAGAGGAGGTGAGAGGCAAGCATCTGGCCCACCTCAGCTTCAAGGAGGGCTCCCTGAATTGGGGCTGGCCGTCCTTCTTAAACGGTGCCCCTTCTCTCCTCCTTTTCCTCTTCTCTCTTAGTGGGGTGCCTCTGCCCCCAAATGAGATGTCCTATTCTTGTATCTTGGCAAGCTCATCCCTGTCTTCAGTCACAGCTCATTTCAGAAGCTTCCTTCCCTTAAAGCTGGGGTGAATTCAGTTGAGCATTTATCCTCCTTTCTCTGTACTTCCAAAATCAACTTGAGGAAAAATAAAAGTGAAGAATGGCGGAAAAAAAGGAATCATAGGAGGGTGGTCTTGTCTTTTTCTCTTTATCATAGAACGAGAGTGCAGGACTACAGTTTGCTCATGTCCTATTCCGTTTATATAGGCTCCCAAGAGATGGTGTAATTTGGAAAAGCAAGGACCGCGCCGAGCTTAACAGAGACCCAGTAGGAAACACACAAGCCTCTCGTACAGCACAATGATACACGGTCGCCGTCGCCGCAGCTCAGGCTGCGGGTACCGGTTTCCCAGGGCCTGCTCTGCTGAGCTGAGCAGCAAAGAATTCACCATGCCTCCCCCTGCCTGGCCTCCGCATCTCCACACAGGCCCCACTCCATCTCCCCTTCTTCCCACTACTTGCCCCAGAGATCAAATGATTCTATGTGCCCACCGCCCTCCAAACCATCCCGGAAGCTGATGGTCCACTGACCCACCTTCGGTTTCCCCACTGCTCCTCAGCAAACCCCAGTGCCAAGCCGCACCTTCGGACTGAGAGTATTTCACCCCATAGAAGTCAGCAACCTCTTTGTAGTTCTGCTTCCCCCCTTCTCCCTCCTGCTGCTCCATCCACCCTCATCCCACATCCCCTCCCCCAGGCTGCCGGGGTAAAGAAAGGCCCCTCCAAGCAGCACAAAGCCTGGTGCTCCGAGGAAGCCGGGCTCACCCCGCGCAGGCCGCACACATACTCCACTGCCACGGCCCTTTCGGCCCAACCAGACCCGGACGCGGGGGACGGAGAGGGGTCAGGAGGTGGTGTCGCGGCGAGGAGGGAAGGGACGGGCAAGACAGGAGAAGAGAGGGCGGTGATAGCCCCCCGGGGCGGGGGGCGCTCTGTCGGATGCGCCCCCAGCCCCCAGAGGCCCTGGGCCCACAGGAGCGCAGTGCGTCCCCACCAGTATCACACTCGTCCTTTCTCCGACCTGCTGTGGTAAAACAATCGCTCCCCAGCGTCTGCGGCAGCTGCCAGTGGTTCTGACACTGCAGGAATGCACGGTCCTGGGGAAAGGCTCGGCATCCCAGGGAGGGGCGCGGGCGGGCTGAGGGCCAGGTTCTTAGAGGCATGGAAGATGCTGGGGCGTGTAAGGGAACCGGACCAGATGACGGTCCTGGGAGGAGGTACCGACCCACTGCTCCAGCACCACCCGGCAGCGTCCCCTGCTGCCCCCAGCCCCCAAACCAGGCAGCCTCCGGCCACACACACGCGCGCGCCTGGCTGGCGGGCCGCGGCTCTGAGGATGCTCAAAATGAGGGTCTTCCCGAATCCCCCGGCCCCCGGGCACGGCAGCCCACCCTGCTCTCCCGCGAAGGGCTGGGCAGGAGGGCGACGGCCCTCGGGCTCTCCCTTTCCGATTCCAGGATGGGACAGGATGGGGTGCGGAGACTCGGTGCCCCCAGCCCTGCCCACCGGAGCATCCCAAGTCGCGCGGGGCCTCCTCCACCAACCCGGTCCACCCCCCACCCACAGCAGTGGGTCGGTCCGGACTAAAGGTCGCCCCCCGCGACGGCACCTGTGCGGGTCCTGGCAGAGGGAGGCGGATCGCGGGGCTCAGCTGGACACCCCCATCCAAGGGCCGCGGCGAGCGGCCGGAGCGCAGCGGCAGCGGCAGCGGCGAGCCACACGGCGCTCCCGCGGCAGCTCCGCCGGCGCCCGGCTCTCGGCTCCCCTCCTCCACTCCGCCCCCTCCGCCCCCTCCCCGCGCTCGTGCCCGGGCTCCGGGAAGGGGGGGCGCGCGCCGGGCACCCGCACAGCGGGCACGCGCAGGGCCCGGACGTCATCTTCTCGTTAACATTCCTTGCTTTCCTTGGTGCGTGTGGCTTGCCTTTGTGAATATTTATGACTACTATTTCTCTTTCCTCCCCCCCCTACCCTTCAGCGCTGGCCTTTCTGCTTCGCTCATGAATATTCAGAAGCTCAAGATGCGTACTTGCAGTAACTCCCAGTGTGGGTTTCTCACTGGGAGGGCCGGGCACTGTAGCTTCATCATGAAAGCGTAGGCGGGTGGCCGAATGGATGGGCGGGGTGCGCAGGCGGATGCCCGCAGACACACTCAAAGACCTCCCTGGACCTTCTGGACTCCCCGTTTTATTCTGCTGGAGACTGGCGTGAGCAAGCTGAGGCATGCCTACAACCCACTCGAGGTTTCAAAAGTAATAAACGGTTTTAGCACCCAAAGATGCAGGGTAGGGGCTGGCTTCAGGCCAAGAAAGCTGCGAACATTTCCGCTATCCATCTGCAGGACTTTTTCGTGGGTCCCACACAGAAACTCTGTACCAGTTAAACATTAACTCCTCAGTCCTTCTCTGCAGCCCCTGGTAACCACCATTTTACTGTCTCAATGAATTTGGCTGTTCTAAGTACCTCTTGTCAGTGGAATCATTTGTCCTTTTGTGTCTGCCTTATTTTCCTTAGCATAAAGCTATCAAGGTATATCCGTGTTATATCATGTGGAAGCATTCTATTTCCATTTAAGGCTGAGTGATATTCCATTGAATGTACATAAAACAAACTTCCCAGGTGGCTCAAGTGGTAAAGAATCCACCTACCAATGTAAAATACTCAGGCAGGAGACGCGAGTTCCAACCCTGGGTTGGGGAGATCCCCTGGAGGAGGAAATGGCAACCCACGCCTGTATTCTTGCCTAGAGAATCCCATGGAGGGAGGAGCCTGCTGGGCTACAGTCTATGCGGTCATGAAAGAGTCAGACCCATCCATTCTTTCTCTTATGGACACCTGGGTTGTTTCTGCCTTTCAGCTGTTGAACATAGGCGTACACTTTTCAGGCAACATTTTAAAAATACTGTTCTATGACCTGTGCTAGACGTTGGGGAGGTAAAAATTCAGGCCTGTCTTCAAGAGGTGCAGAATTTAGTCTGTCGATTTCCAAACTCTGCTACTTGGAACCAGTAGTGGTTGAAAACTGTCTTTCCTCAAATCTGTATCCACCTAGAACCTCAGAATGTGACCTTTTTGGAAACAGGATCTTTGCAGATATAGTTAGCTTAAAAGAGGCTATAGTGGATTAGGGTGGTCCTAAATGCAAGGGGATCCAACCAGTCCATCGTAAAGAAGATCAGTCCTGGGTGTTCATTGGAAGGACTGATATTGAAGCTGAAACTCCAATAATTTGGCCACCAGATGCGAAAAGCTGACTCATTTGAAAAGACCCTGATGCTGGGAAAGTTTGAGGGCAGGAGAAGAAGGGGACAACAGAGGATGAGATGGTTGGATGGCATCATCAACTCAATGGACATGAGTTTGGGTAGGCTCCAGGAGTTGGTGATGGACAGCGAGGCCTGGCATGCTATAGTTCATGGGGTTGCAAAGACTCAGACATGACTGAGCGACTGAACTGGACTGAAATACAATGACTGATATCCTCATAAGAAGAAAGGACACAGAGAAATGGGAAAGAAGCTACGTGATGATGGAGGCAGAGATTGGGGTGATACAACTACCAGCCAAAGGACACCAAAGAATGCTAGGAGCCACAGGAAGCCAAGAAGAGGAAAGGAAACATTCTTTCCCAGAACCTGCATAGGGTGCCTGGCCCTGCTGACACCTTGATTTTGGACTTCTAGTCTCCAGCACCATGAGACTGTAAATTTCTCCTGTTTTAAGCCATCAGTTTGTGGTAATTCGTTACAGCAATGCTAGTGAACTAACACAGACTTTGGTGGTGGAGTGCTCCTGTAACAAATATTTAGGACTTCCTTGATGATCTGGGCTTCCCTGGTGGCTCAGACGGTAAAGAATCTGCCTGCAATGCAGGAGACCTGGGTTCAGTCCCGCGGTTGGGAAGATCCCTGGAGGAAGTCATGGCAACCCACTCCAGTATTCTTGCCTGGAGAATCCCATGGACGGAGGAGCCTAGAGGGTTACAGTCTATGGGGTCGCAAAGAGTCGGACATAACTGAGAGGCTAACACACACTGTCCTTGTTAGTCCAGTGGTGAAGACTCTGAGTTTCTAATGCATGGAGGATGGGTTCCATCACTGATGGGGAACTAATGCCCCACATGCTGCACAGTGCAGCTTAAAACAAAAGAATTTAATGTGGAAATGGCTTTGGAATTGGGAAAAAGATAGAAACTAGAAGAACTTTGAGACACATAATAGAAAAAGCCTAGATTGCCTTGAAGACATTGTTGGTAGAAATATGAGTTAAAGGGCAATTCTGGCAAATGCTCAAGAAAAAAAAAAAAAAAGATGAATTATAGAGAAAGCTTCTGTCATCATAGAGAGTACCTGTATTGTCATGAGCAGAATGTTGCTAAAAATATGAATGGTAAAGTGCTTCTCGTAATTATGGTCTCAGACGGAAATGAGGAACACATTCTTAGAAACTGGACAAAAGGCAACCTGGTTAGAAAGTGGCAGAAAGCTTGGCTGGAATGTCTTTTGCTGTTGAGTGGTGAGTAGATTTGTAAGCAATGAACTTAGATATTTAGCTGAGGAGATGTTTAAAGTGTGGAGGATGTGGCCTGGTTTCTCCTTGCTGCTAATGTTAAAATGCTGCTAATGTCCAATGGCTCCTAAGCATCAAATTGCATGTAACGTTTCTGAGAATGTTATACCAACAGAAACACTGCCAGCCTGAACTAAAAGGCACAGAGATGGGACACAGTAAAGGTAGACCGTTAAGACTTCTGAAATCTCGTGCAAGAAACAGGCTGATAGAGGTGAACGTTATCCTTCGAGAAAAAGGAAGAATGACTCTGAGGGCAGGGCCAAGAGGATGGAGCTTCAAGCCTCAAAGGATTATTCTCAGTCCTTGAAACCTCGTGGAACTTGCCCTGCTGGGTTTTGAACTTGCTTTACACTAGTAATCTCTTTTCTTCTTTCATTTTCTCCCTTTCTGAATGGGAAAGTCTATCCTTTGTCTCACCATCGTATTTTGGAAGCAGATCAGTTTCACGGGTCCAGAAATGGAGAGGAATTTTGCCCTAGGATATACAATACCCAGTGTGTGCTTAGTCATTCAGTCACGCCTGACTCTGCGGCCCCATGGACTGTAGCCCACCAGGCATCTCTGCCCATGGGATTTCCCAGGCAAGAATACTGGAGTGGGTTGCCATTTTCTTCTCCATCCTAGAGCTTTAAAAGTTTCTAAATACATGACACTCCCAATGGACAAAGGTATATGTGCTTTAAAGAAGATAAAAAGTGTTTCAAGCAAAGCTCTATGATTGCTATCGGAGTAGGAAGTGGTACCCCACTCCAGTATTTTTGCCTGGAGGGTTCCATGTGCAGCGGAGCCTGACAGGCTATAGTCCATGGGGTCAGGGACTCGGGCATGACTGAGAGACTGAACACACACACACACACACGATTGCTATGTGATAGTGGAGAATAGAGCAGGAGGTTGCCCCAAAGGTCACCTAACTTAGACCAAGGGTCTCAAACCTGGCACTGTTGTATTCTGAGTTGAGTGGTTGTCCTTGGGGGCTGTCCTGGGTGCTGTAGGATGTTTTAACAGCATCCATGGCCAATGCATGCCAGTAGCAACCCCCTAGCTGTAACAACCAAAAATGTTCCCAGACTGGACTTGTAGGGCTGAAAAAAAAAAAAATTACAAAATTGCCCCAGCTGAGAACCACTACCTTTGATGTAAATCTTTCAGGAGTAAACATTCTGCTAGGATGGTGCTGCTTTTCCTACATAGGGAATTAGCAGGACTAAAGCCTAGACACACACACACCTTTTAAGTATGTAAAATTAAGACTGGGTTAGAGGTAAAAACCACTGATTGTTGACAGTACAGGGTAAACAACCACCCCTGAAATTTCACCAAAAACATTCTAGGGTCTTATTTTAGTTCCCGAACTGAACTTATTTTAGTTCCAAATTTTCTCGATGGAATCAAAGAATCTTAGCATAAATAGAGCACCTAAAGTTCATTTGGTCTAATCACTCACCTGATGCAGAAACCAATATCCTTCTAGATTATGTTATACACAGCTTCTACTTAGATGCCTCTCGTGATGAGAAACTTGATCTTACAGGGCTGCCCATTCCTTTTTTTTAAATGGCTTTCGAGGCTGGAAATGGCTTTTTCAATTTAGAAATTCAGTGAAAGCACGATATATATTGTGCTCATCGTATTTGATCTTCCTTAAAAGGACCCTTCTCGAAGAAGCCAGTTTTCCATGACATTCTGGAAATGAGCTGCTAAATCTTCATTGAAAACCTATGTCTATCACAGCCCAGCAAATAAAGATGAGGTCATCACACCTGCTAACATTATAAGATTACTTGATTTTTCTATCACTGGTAATTCTTGAACAGCAACATTCAGTTTGAGCCTGTATTCATCTCCATCCTCAAGCTCCAGGGTTAAACTCCCTGATTGATTTCCACAAGGGAAATGGAACATTCCCCAAGATTCAAATTCCATTCCTAACCATACAGTCAGCAAGTAATTATTCCCTACCACAAAGCACATAAACCAAGAACAAGACTATATTACTTTCAAAAAGAATAAGCAGTATTATAAAAATTGACAATAAATAACACCCAAGAACAGTGATAAACTCCAGAATAGTCACTTCTGTTTTCTGATGAAAAAAGACAAAATACACGAACTAGTTGGCAAATAAAGAATGAGATCCCTTAAGATCTTGAAGAATCTCATCTCTTAAAGAATGAGATTTCCCTTGCACATGCTGTAAGTGCAAATGTGATGACAACTTTCTTATTCTAGAAACGAGTTAGATATTTCAAGAAAGGAGAACTACAAATTTTAATAGGAAAACACAAATGAAATCCCCAGTGTGAGGAAAGCTTCCATGTCTACAGTGGTCAAAAAGAAAGGTCCTGGACTTCCCTATTGGTACAATGGATTAAAATATGCCTGCCAGTGAAGATTGAACACAGGTTCAATCCCTGGATGGTCCAGAAAGATTGCACATGCCTCCGAGCAACGAAGTCTGTGAGCCACAACTCCTGAGCCGGATCTCCAAAGCCCACGAGCCACAACTACTGAGGTCCCTGCACCCCAGAGGCTGCATGCCGCAACTACTGACGTTTATGAGCCTAGAGCTGATGCTCCGCAACAAGAGAAGCCACCACAATGAGAAGTCCGTGCACCGCACCAGAGAGTAGCCTTCTCACTGCAACTAGAGAAAGCCCACAGCGAAGCAGCAACAAAGACGCAGTGCGGCCAAAAATAAATAAAATAAAATAAAGGTCATTAATCTTCCTTTCTCAGTGGCTACTAAGTGATTCATTAGCGCAAATCAGCATGTGCCCTGGGTGAATGGGGACAGAATAGACTGGCCTATTGTTGCCACCTCCTCACAATAGGGAAGAGCCTGGAGGCAGTGTCATGGGGGAAAGCCACTCATGACATGGTTCAGAGCCACAGGCTCACTTTTAGGTTAACTTTTGGTTCTTTATGAGCCCCTCCCTAGTCCACTCAGGAACATCATTTGAATAAATCCCTGAAGATTGACTCCCACCCCCTCAATCTCAAGGAACTTCTCTATTTTCTGCTATCCCCAGGATGCCCTGGTATTCAGAGACAAATCAGAAATAAACTTGAGGGAGTAAAAATGTCAAAAAAATTTGCCATTTTACTGCACCAGTCTAGCCATATAAAAATCACTTCACCTGCAAACCCCTAGAGCCCAGCACACTCTGCAAATCCTGCCCTGGGCCATAGCTATCCTCTCTAAGGCATGGATGACAACAGCGTTTTCAACCCTGTAAAAATGACGAGCAAAGAAGCCATCTCTTCCCCAAAGCCTCAGTTTTAAGTTAGTCTTTTTGGCAAAGTCATTGTAGCCAGGAGTCATATAAGCCAGCCTCTTCTAGTTGTCACATCCGGCAAGGTGACAATTTGACCATATTGAACACCAAGGTCGAAGAAGAATGCTGGATTGGTGATGGTAAACATTTTTCCCTTTAAAGTACACACACCAGGATTTTCCTGGTGGTCCGTCCAGTGGCTAAGATTCTGCACTCTCAATGCAGGGGGCCCAGTTGGATCCCTTGTCAGGGAACTAGATCCCACATGCTGAAGTTAAGAATTCCAAAGTCGAAACCTAAAGATCCTGCATGCTGCAACCAAGGCCCAGTACAGCCAAGTAAATAAATAACATAAAATAATTTTTTAAATAAAATACACAGACCAAAATAAATTTTTAAATAAAATTAAAAAAAAAATACTGATATGACCCAGTATTGGGACTGAGTTTTGGAGAGCTATGAAAGGAAAATTTTATTTTTGGGGATATTGATCAGATCCCTGGAATGTGTGAGAAGGTGATGAGGCCAAGTACTAAAACTGTTGTTTTAGTTCCACATAGAATGAATGTAAAACCAGATTTGAGAGGCTTGGCAATCTATGAGCATTCAAAAATCTGCTGACGTTTTTTTTCAGATTTGCATATTCAAACAAATCCAGCTTCTTTACGAAGTAAGAATTTGTCTGTTGGGTATAATGACTGGACACTGGAAATGCAAAATGTATAAATCAGAGTAATCTTACTCATCACCCAGCTCCTCTGTCCGTGGAATTCTCCAGGCAAGAATACTGGAGTGGGTGACCGTTCCCTTCTCCAGGGGACCTTCCCAACCCAGGTCTCCTGCATTGCAGGCGATTTCTTTACCAGCCGAGCTAGGAAAGCTCGCATTAGAAAAGAAAGATTATCCCCAAATTCGACCATGGCAACTCTCTGCAGCTAAAAGATATGAAAAGAAATTAATCTCAAACCCTTCGAGAAATCTTGCTTAGAACAGGAAACTATTTGTTCCGTGTGAAGTAATCTAGCTCCTACTATTAACACTTGGAAGATCTAAGGAGAATTCCCAGTTTCACATTTCACATAATTGTGTAATTATGGCAGATCTGATTATCTAGACCACATTAATGGAGAGGAAAACTAAAGGGAGGGCTTCCCCGGTAGCTCAGCGGTAAAGAATCCTGCTGCAATTCAGGAGACACAGGTTCTATTCCTGGTTTGGGAAGAACTCTAGGGGCATGGCAAATCACTCCAGTATTCTTGCCCGAAGAATTCCATGGACAGAGGAGCCTGGCAGGGTACAGTCCCTAGGGTAAGAAAGAGTGGGATGCAACTGAAGCAACTGAGCACAGAAGCACAAACTAAAGGGAAGGGACACGATTTAGTTTAAATTAGGAAAAACTCCGTAGGCTAGGAGTCTGGTGTTTGAGATTTCAGTATCAACTTTAGCATTAGTGAGCTTTGTGACTCAGAGAAAATTATTTAGGTTTTCTGAATCTCAGTTTCCTCTTTCCTAATATTAATGTAAAGGGCTTCCAGTAGAATCTTATCATAATCTTAAGTTTAATGAATCTAAAATCTATATTTCTAATTTATTTTTAAATTCCTGTTGGAGTATAGTTGATATATAATGTTGTGCTAGTTTTAGGTGTACAGCAAAGTGAATCAGTTATACATATACCCATATCCACTCTTCTTCAGATTTCATTCCCATTTAGGCCATTACAGAGTACTCAGTAGAGTTCCCTGTGCTCTGCTGCTGCTGCTGCTGCTGCTGCTAAGTCGCTCTAGTCGTGTCCGACCCTGTGCGACCCCATAGCCGGCAGCCCACCAGGCTCCCCCGTCCCCGGGATTCTCCAGGCAAGAGCACTGGAGTGGGTTGCCATTTCCTTCTCCAATGCATGAAAGCGAAAAGTGAACGTGAAGTCGCTCAGTCGTGTCCGACTCTTAGCGACGCCATGGACTGCAGCCCACCAGGCTCCTCCATCCATGGGATTCTCCAGGCAAGAGTGCTGGAGTGGAGTGCCATTGCCTTCTCCGCCCGTGCTCTACAGTAGGTTCTTATTAGCCATCTGTTTTATACATTGCAGTGTATGTGTACGTGTCAATCCTAGTCTCCCGATTATTCATCCCCACACCTTTCTTCTTAAAATCTATGTTTTCTTTCAAAAACCATTCATGACATTTTGTTTAAAGTGACTCCAAACTCACTTGGAATGTCTTTATATATATATTTATATGTACTTTTATTTTCTGGCTGTGCTGGGTCTTCCTTGCAGTGCCTGGGCTCTCTAGTTGTGATGCTCAGGCTCAATAGTTGATGTACGGGCTTAGTAGCTCCACGGCATGTGGGATCCTAGCTCTCCGACCAAGGACTGAACTGGCATCCCCTGCATTGGAAGCTCAGTCTTAACCACTGGGCCACCAGGGGAGTCCTTGGAGTATCTTTAAATACCTCTGCTTTGGTTTCCCCACGTGTAGACTCCTAAGTATTTCGCAGAGATATTGTGAGAAAGAAAGATGACACAACACTTAGTCGCACAGAACCCTAGGGAGAGAGCAAAGTAAATTAAATCAACAAATTAGCTCTAAATTCCATTTTATTCTGAGATTTCCTACAACCTAACCTCAGTCATTACCCAGTCATGAAAATCATTTATATTCATTGGATGTTCTTTAATTTCCCCTTCTAGGGATTTTCCAAGGAAAGATAAGGGACATCCAGTTAATTTTTATTCACTCATTTATGTTTGGCTGCGCTGGGTCTTCTTGGCTGTGCACACGCTTTCCCTACTTGCGGAGAGTGGGGGCGGCTCTTTCGTTTCGGTGCACTGGCTTCTCACTGCACTGGCTTTTCCTGTTGCGGAGCACAGGCTTCAGTAGTTGGCAGCTCCTGGGCTCTTGAGTGCAGGCTCAGTAGTTGTGGCATATACTGGCTTAGTTGCTCCGTGGCACGTGGAATCTTCCCAGACCAGGGATCGAACCCATGTCCCCTGCATTGGCAGGCAGATTCTTACCCACTGAGCCACCAGGGAAGCCCTGAACAATGGATTTAAAAAAAAAAAAAACCTGTCACAAATATTGCCTAAAATAGACTCATATGAAAAAGTTAATCATTGTTTATCTGAAATTAAAATGTCACTGGGCACTCTATCTCTGTAATTTTTCTGGCTAGTCTACATCTATCCTTACTTTGGTTCTGTTCAGTTCAGTTCAGCCGCTCAGTCGTTTCCGACTCTTTGTGACCCCATGAATTGCAGCACGCCAGGCCTCCCAACCATCACCAGCTCCCAGAGTTCACCCAGACTCATGTGCTTCAAGTCCGTGATGCCATCCAGCCATCTCATCTTCTGTCGTCCCCTTCTCCTCCTGCCCCCAATCCCTCCCAGCATCAGTGTCTTTTCCAATGAGTCAACTCTTCGCATGAGGTGGCCAAAGTATTGGAGTTTCAGGCTCAGCATTAGTCCTTCCAGGGAACACTCAGGACTGGTCTCCTTTAGGATGGACTGGTAAAGGTAGGCAATTCCTAAATGGTGGGGTGTGTGTGATAATTTATTGACTTGTACACTTTTTAGAGTGGATAGCCTATCTCAGTAAAGTTTAAGACAATGTTTCTAAGTGATATTTTGATTGTCATTGAATAATAAACTTGGCCTACACTTCATTGTCCCTCTCTACCTCTCTCCTTTCCACACTTCAAGAATATCTTTGTGGGGGAAAATATCCTTTGTGAGCATCTCAGATGCCATATCTGGAAATATGCATGAGATTGACTAGATTGTTCTACAGAGAGAGATGAGAGTAAGAGTAAGGAGGAGGTTAGGAGTAAAGGAAAGTAGTCTGAGGGAAGTTTAAAAAGAAATAATCATGTCAACCTATCTTTCATATTTATATTTTCTTTATCTGTTCATATGTAGGCCATGGGGCATGATAAACCATGAACTAAAACTTGATAAGTGCATACACGCAAAAACTTATACCTGAATTCATCAGTTCAGTTCAGTCGCTCAGTCGTGTCCAACTCTTTGAGACCCCATGGATTGCAGCATGCCAGGCCTCCCTATCCATCATCGACTCCCGGAGTTTACTCAAACTCATGTCCGTTGAGTCAGTGATGCCATCCAACCATCTCATCCTCTGTCGTCCCCTTCTCCTCCTGCTTTCAATCTTGCCCAGCATCAGGGTCTTTTCAAATGAGTCAGCTCTTCACATCAGGTGGCCAAAGTATTGGAGTTTCAGCTTCACCATCAATCCTTCCAATGAATATTCAGGGCTGATTTCCTTTAGGATGGACTGGTTGGATCTCCTTGCAGTCCAGGGGACTCTCAAGAGTCTTCTCCAATACCACAGTTCAAAAGCGTAAATTCTTCAGTGCTCACAGAATTCATAGCAGCTTTATTCATTAAAAAAAATTTTTTTTTAAATTTTGGCTGTAGTGGGTCTTCGATGTTGGACACAAACTTTCTCTTGCTGCAGTCTGTGAGCTTAGCTACCCAGCAGCAAATGGGATCTTAGTTCCCAGACCAGGAATCAATCTGGGGCCCCCTGCATTGGGAGCTCGGAGTCTTAACCACTGGACCACTAGGGAAGGCCCTCTCTAGGTTCTTTTGAGGTTATCAAAATGTACTAAAATCAGACAATGTGTACAACTCTGTAACTATACTAAAATCCACAGAATTGTACAACTTGAAAGTGTGACTTTAATGATATGTAACTACATCTCAATAAAGTTGCTTTTTTACAAGTCAATGCATTAAGGCCATGTTTGAAAACAATTGAACTATATGAAGATCTTTTACTTTTATCTAGTTTCTTTCACTTTTTCTATTTCATATTCAGTGCTCCCATTTCATTGAGTTTATGTGCTCCAATTTCTCCATCTCTTCTTTTTTTTAATGTTTTTTCTCAAGTTTTTATCAAGTGTAGAAAAGCTCTTGTATACATATATATAATATGTATAATATATATATTCTAGAAATCTTATGAATTTTTCTAACTAAAAATTTTATGACATTAAAAAAAGTCAATGCATTAAAAAAAAATTGGTCAAATCTCAGGTGATGGTACAAAACCAGACAAAGAGCCAGTTCTAAAGAGCCAGCAAAGTAACCAGAGTGGCTGTTATTTGTGTGCCTGACATGCAAGGAGCTTCAGTTGTTGTAGCCACGCGTTCTGGGAAACAAACTCACTCAGAAGGACAATGCAGATAGTGGAGTGCAGTTTATTACACCAGCGGGCCCAAGGCAGAGTCTCCTCTTAGCCAAGGACCCCGACTAGCATTTGTGAGAATATTTTATACCCCATGTGTACGTGTCTGAACCCACCACTCCAAATTCCTTGAGACTTACATAAACCACGGAAAATACAATCCCAATAACTCCATCATTCACGTGCTACATGCTCATGTGCTCAAACAGTCAAACAATTAACCAATAATCAATAAACCCGAGGTTACACTCAGATAGATACAGAAAAATGTATGGCCTGTCTGGAGGAAGGGGTGATTAGTGTGTGTTTTCTCTTAGGCGATGAGTAACCTAGATACGATCTTCAAGGTTCCCCTGTCTGGAGGGGGTCTTATCCTTCCGTTGTTGTTTTCATAGGCACTAAACACAGAGTTCAGAGTCTATTGGAAAGGTGGCCGAGCATGATCAGCATGAACAGGCCTAAAATGGCATCCAGGCCCTATGAATTCCTTCTTCATTCCCCGCTCTGGATGCTCTTAACTCATATTATGAGCATCATTCATAGGGATATATTGCACCCTGACTCTCCAGCCACTAATTTGGGAGAATGACATCAACCTTCGGGTTACAGAGTTCATAATACATTGTAAAATTCAGGGTCCACAAGCAGAACTATTAAGACAACTACAACAGTGGTAAATATAGTTTTCCACCAATTTCCCTTCACCCAAGATAGGACCGAAGTCCAGGAAGGAATGTTTTCATTTGACATTGCTTTTACCTGGTTTTTCGTGTCATCTAAAGCAGTCGTTGCATTGCCAGATAAGTCAGGAATGTGTGCACAACATTTAACCTTAATTATAGCACAGGTCCCTCCTTGAGCAGCTGTGTGTCCAAAGCCACTCTATTATGAATTACCACTTTTCTCATTTGGATTTGCTCTTCATTTAAGGCTGGGATGGTTTTTGTTCTATCTGGGAGGGCCTGTTGTGTGAAGTTAGTCAAGGCCTCTACTTTAATCATGATATCTGTTGTCCCTATAGAGGGTACAAATAAGGCAGCGATATCCTCATATCATTGAAACACGGATCTTGTCCACCTGGCATGTAAATAAGGTAGATTTACCGGGGCTACCGGGGTAGATTTACAACAAGTAGGTCAGGCTTTTGTTACACTGGCATTTATATCAAATGTAACCCCATGACCTGACTCTACTGACTGCAGGTCTTACACCAAGAGAGCAAGCAGAGGTTATGATTGACAACAGGGGGGAAAGTCTCTTTTAGTCATCCCAGAAAAGAGCAGAGTGGTTTAAAATCTCCTTGGCAGAGCGGTGACACCCACCAAGGAAGCCCGTCCATCACTGACAGAGGCATAGCCCTACACACCCAGCAGCCGGGAGTGTTGTGGAAGTCTGCGTGGGAGTGTGCCCATGAGATGGGTGCCCATGAGATGGAAACATTGTCCTGAGTTGAAAGGGAAGTTAAATTCAAAATCATGTTGATGAGGCCAAGCAGCAGGAGTTGATTGTGTGGCTTCATTCTGAAGGGGCTCGTCCAGGATCTTTTCCTTCTTCTTAAGGATGGTCTTAGTCTCTCGAGGGTCAGCGGGGTCCCTCTGTGCAGTCCATTCAGCGTTTTTTAGGTCGGTGTGGTGTGTTCTCTTCACCCTCGTATGATGGATCCAAGGGACAATACTTGCAACTTTAACTGCAGTAGGGCTAGTTAGAATAACATAAGGGCCCTTTCACCGAGGGGCTAGCAAATCATGTTTGCAATCTTTGACCCATAGTTGGTCACCAAGCATAAACTCATGAATCTGTTCCCCAAGGGGGAATGGCACCCTTTTCTTGTACAAACTTAGTTACCCAATTTATTACCTTACCCAGTTCCATCTGCTGTGAAATCCTATTCCCCCTTACCTGAGGCAAATTTGTTGACACCTGTTTTATTATGGGAGGGGGCCTCCCATTCACAATTTCGAATGGAGAATAGCCTTGGGACTGTGGGGTCAACCTGAGTCTGAGCAGAGCCGTCGGAAGCAAGTCCACCCAGGAGCAGTCAGTCTCTATGATCCACTTGGAGAGTCTCTTTAATGTCCGGTTGGTTCATTCCACCATCTGAGAACTCTGGCCTATATGCAGTGTGCAGTTTCCACTTGATGTTTAAAGTTTTGCTTACTTGTTGTACTGAATCAGCTACAAAAGCCGGGTCATTGTCTGAACCAATGTCTGAACCATTGTCTGAACCATTGTCTGAACCAATTCCAAATCTAGAAACTATTTCCCTAAGCAGGCACCGGGCTACTTCTGATGCTCTTTCAGTCCAGGTAGGAAAAGCTTCTACCCATCCTGAGAATGTACATACCATGATCAGCAGGTAACCGTGGTGTTGGTGAGGTTTCATTTCAGCGAAGTCCACTCCCAGGTGTTCAAAGGGCAGCGTGCCTTTCAGCTGAATACCCGGAGGTTTTTGTCTGAATACCCGAGAGGCAGCATCAATCTGTGAGCAGGCAGCATGGCCTAGGTGGGTTGCTTGGTGTGCTTGGCTTACCAGATTGTGTGCCAGCTCCTCTGGTACCAATAATTTGCCACTTGGCAATTCCCACCATCCCTTTTCAGTCCTGATGGCCCCTTCCGCTTTGGCTAACCTGACAGCCGTTGTCCTTGTTTTATCAGGCTGGTGCCATCAGTATATAGGACCCAACTAGGGTCTGGACCCTTGTGTCCTTCTTTAAAACAAACCCCAGATACCTTACCTCCTCCTTGCAGATCTGTGCCTTCTTCTTCGACACCCGGTAACCTGCTTCCATCAGCAGCTGGAGCGATGCTTTTGTCCCTTCCCAGCATTTTCCCTTGGTCTCAGCAGCCAGCAGCAGGTCATCCCCATATTGTAGGAGCCAACATGCATACTCTTCCGGATGGAATGAGATGGCTGGGGGGTTCTTAAACCCTTGTGGGGGAGTCCAGATGAGCTGTTGCTTGGTGCCCCCGACTGGATCTTCCCATTCAAAGGCAAAGATGGGCTGTGACGCTGGGGCGAGGCGTACGCAGAAGAAGGCATCCTTGAGACCTAGGCGAGTATAAACTTTAGTCCTTGGCGGGAGGAGGCTAAGTAAGGTATAGGGGTATAGGTATAGGGGTGTAAAGTCACCGTAGCCTGGCTGACTAGCCTGAGATCCTGTACAGGCCTATAGTCCTGTCCTCCTTCCTTTTAGACTGGCAGGATCGGCGTATTCCAAGCCGACTGGCACTCTACTAGGATGCCCGCTTGTTTCAGTCTATTGATGTGGGGCAGTATGCCGGCCCAGGCCTCTATCGGTAGCGGGTACTGGCGCTTTCTAACCGGGATGGTACCTGGTTTGAGTTCTATTATCACTGGGGCTTGATGTTTAGCTGGCCTGGGTGTGGAGGGGTTTGTCTTTCTCCCAGATCTCAGGGAATAATTGAGTTAGCTCTCTCTCATGCTCTTCCAGCCCACCTGGTTCTTCCTTCGGAGGCTATGCAACCTCCACTCATCTTGGGTTGGTATTGAGAGAGAGAGCAAATAAGTCATAGTGTCCATCCGGAAGGTGGGCCTCTCCTCAGGGGAGAAAGTCACTTGTGCTCCTAGTTTGGAGAGCAAGTCTCTTCCCAACAGGGGTACTGGGCACTCAGGAATGTAGAAGAATTCATGAGTCACTTGGTGCCCCCCCATCTGACATTTTCTGGGCTGGCAAAACGATTTAATCATGTCTTCTCCCGATACCCCTGTTACATCGGTAGTCTTTTTGGACAGTGGTGCCACAGGTTTTGTTACTAGCAACAGTTCTGCTCCTGTATCCACCATGAAATCAATGTTTTGGTCCCCCACTTTTAAGTTTTGGTCCCCATGGGCTCGGGGACCTGATATCTCTGAGCCCCGGCAGCCCTATTTAATTTCCAAGTCAGCAAGCCCCACAACTGCGGGAGCTTCCTCTTCCTTCCTTGCCTTAGGGCATTCATTCTTCCAGTGGCCAAAAGCTTTGCACCGGGCACACTGGTTTGGCTGTAACGGGGCCCAGGGCCTCCGCTGGGACCGGTTGAAGGACTGTCCTGTCCCTGGGGCAGAGGAGGTTTTCCGGAGGGCCCGAGATAGACTTTCCCAAAGCAGTAGCTAGCATTGCAAATCTCTTGTCTGTTCTCTTTCGTTCCCTCCAGCTCTCTGGCAGAGCGCAGTCTCTGTTTAATTCCAACGTCTCCCTCCCCTTCTTGTCAGTACTCACTGGGAGAGACAGGTATAGCTTGGGCAGTTCGGCTGGAGCCTGATCCTGGAAGTCTGGCCAGAGGCCTCTGTCACCGGGATCGGAGCCTGCCGAGGTGGCGGCTCTACGACCTCGGGGAGAGCTGGCGGAGGAGCAGCGGCTGCTGCAGAACTTCACCTGGCCCTGGACTGGGCATTAAGGCGGCCTCCGATCCTGGTGGAGCACTGAGGCAGGAGCGTCATTATCCAGTATGGAGGAGGGGTCAGGTCGACCCGTCCAAATCCTGTAGAATTTCCTTTTTTATCATCAGTCAATTTTTGTGCCATTAATGTTTTTCCCTTTCCCTTCTGGATAGAGGCTTGTCCAAGTAGGAGGGTCTTGAGCTCACCCGAGCCATGAGTCAATATATGGATATTGATCCAAGTGTCCTGGCTCTCCTACTCTATAGACTGCTTCCACTATTTTTAAGTTCATGGTGTTCTCTGGTAGCCATCCTACTCCCGCAAGGGGCCATTCGACCTCACAGAGTATGTGGAGGTGGTTAGGCTTCATCTTCACCCCATAGTCTCCTCCTAATCCCTTCTTAAAATTTTTAATCATGCACTCCAATACAATTGCCTTAGATTCACTTCCTCTCATCTTGCTTACCTTCTCGGACCTTCTTCTACTTTTCCTTTTCGTTCTGTCTACGAAGTTCTTGGTACCCTATGTACTTCTGATATTTCCACTCAATGACACTTGAATTGCCATTCTGCCTCCTTCCTAATTGGAGTGAGAAGAGCCTTACCTGCCAGATCCCAGAGGGAGAAAGGGGATTGGCATGCCTCCACCTGCCGGTCAGCACAGCCGAACCAGAAACCACGTGGTCCAAGACTGTTTCTCCCTTAAAGTCCGCTCTGCCTTGGTGGGCTTGATCAGGTGAGGATGAAAACACAGATGGGTTAAATATACCATGTCCCAGGCCATCTCCAGGAAAGCCAATTCATACTCACTTATGTATCCCCTTCCTTCTAGCCTGACAATTCTGAGGGGGTCAAGAATTTCACAGCAGATGGGACACCTCCTGGGGGAGGACAGAATATGAGCATACAAGGACCAGTTCCCTATCCTAAAAATCCCCTGGCGATCGCTTGTAATAATTTTCCCTGAGACGGCGTGGACACACCTCCTAAATGACCTTCACAAATTTCCTTCCTAAACCGTAGCACGCTTGTCGACCTATGTACTAAGCAATCGCTGCTGCCTGCCTATTCCAGGCCCCTCCGGGTCCGTGCCCCTTCTAGTCCCTCCCAGGGGGGTGATCAGGCCCCCTCTTCCACCCTGCTGGGTGGGTTCCTCCCCACCTGAGCGCTCAGTTCCCTTGCTGCCGTTCACTACCTGCCAAAGCGAAGAAACCGGGCTTTGAAAGGCTGAATTCTTCCCTGCTCTTTCCCAATTCTTTGAAAGGCACCTTCCCTGCTCTAGGAGATTCAAGCCACAAAGCCTCGGGGTGGCCTCAAATGAGACCTGTCTCCTCAAAGTGAAGAGTTTCGTGGCCAAGGCACCAAATGTTGTAGCCACGCGTTCTGGGAAACAAACTCACTCAGAAGGACAATGCAGATAGTGGAGTGCAGTTTATTACACCAGCGGGCCCAAGGCAGAGTCTCTTCTTAGCCAAGGACTCCGACCAGCATTTGTGAAAATCTTTTATACCCCATGTGTACGTGTCTGAACCCACCACTCCAAATTCCTTGAGACTTACATAAATCACGGAAAATACAATCCCAATAGCCCATCATTCACGTGCTATGTGCTCATGTGCTCAAACAGTCAAACAATTAACCAATAATCAATAAACCCGAGGTTACACTCCGATAGATACAGAAAAATGTATGGCCTGTCTGAAGGAAGGGGCGATTAGTGTATGTTTTCTCTTAGGCGATGAGTAACCTAGATACGATCTTCAAGGTTCCCCTGTCTGGAGGGGGTCTTATCCTTCTGTTGTTTTCATAGGCACTAAACACAGAGTTCAGAGTCCATTGGAAAGGCGGCCGAGCATGATCAGCATGAACAGGCCTAAGATGGAGTCCAGGCCCTATGAATTCCTTCTCCACAATTACTATTACTGTTTATTAAAGTTCTTAATCTCCTTTCATTTCCACAATGGCCCTATAGAGTGTTATTAAATAGACTCTGAGAGACTAATCTGCTTGAGGCACACACAGGTACGTACTGTGCAAGGCAGCATCAGACTCCACGGTGCAGGGTAGCCCCAGGTCACACCTTTCCGCTGGAGAAACCCAGAAAGCCAGGGATTCTAGCTCAGCCTAGCAACAGGACCATCAGGGCACTGCCAGCTACCCTGCTTCCTCTCCAGTCGAAGTACTTTCTCCCTAGTGGATCTTGTTTTGTTTTTACTACATTCTCAGCCATCCACCTGCCTAGCAGGAGACTCAGATTCTATTCTTGGGTCAGGAAGATCTCCTGGAGAATGGCAACCCACTCCAGCATTCTCGCCTGGAGGGTCCCATGGACAGAGGAGCCTGGTGGGCTAATGTCCCAAAGGTCGGACATGATTTAGGGACTAAACAGCAACAGCCTTCCTTAATCTTTTCTCTTTTTCCAAACTTTAAACTTTTTATTTTGTATCGGGGTATAGCTGAATAAACAATGTTGTGGTAGTTTCAAGTGAAGAGCAAAGGAACTCAGCCATACATACACATGTATCTGTTCTCCCCCAACTCCCCCCTCCCATCAATAGCTTTCCTTAATCATATTGCACAGATTTGTTTCTTGTTTTAGATGCTGCTTGGAAATTTCCTTCTCCCCTAGACGTCTTTAACAAAAGGTGCTTGGCCTCTCGGAGCCTCACAACAGCTCCACATGGTATTTTGCCTGTAATCAGAATGTGGTGTGAGAATGTGCTCACATGAGATCCTTCACTCTGTCTCGCAGCCCCCCTGCCCCTGCTGAGCCATGCCATAGAATAAAGAAGCACCAGTAGGTCTAGGACCTGGTGTCCAGTTTGGCCTGCAGCCATGGCCCAAGCTCCTCCTGAACTGGACTAGGGAGTGAGGTTTAAACTCATCAGGAGCTTCTCCTTGGGGCCGTCTAGAGAGCTGGACACATTTTCTGCTCCTTTTCTTGCCTCAGCAGGAAGAAAGCCGGCTCTACCTCCTCCCTTCTGCGGTAGAACTACCTCCCCCACTCCCATCCTCCTCCCCTTGCTGCCTTTCCCTCGGGCTGCCAGGTTGCCATGCCAATAAGGTTCCCATGGTTACTAATAAGAGCCGCTGCATTCCCATAGGCAGCACCTACCTAACAAAAGAAAAAAGAAGACCAGCATGGCCCCCAGGGCCAAAAAAAAAAAGGGGGGGACAGCGGGGGGCGGGGAGAGGGACCAAAGGGGATCTCAGTCCAGGGGATGTTGAAGGACAGGTTTGTTTATCTTTGATGTTTCCAGGCTGGACCTTGGACCAAATCCTGCTGCTTCCACTCAAGTTCTCTCTTCCTTAAACCTAGGGAGAGAGCATCCTGCAGTATTCAAGTCCATTGTTTTACCTAGTGTGGGGTCCAAATAGGCAGGAGACTGTGAAGACCATGTTGATATGTAAATTTACCAACGTTTCTGGGCTGTTTGTCTGGCTCTGGCTAGGAAAATGGCAAAGGCAAAACACTCTGTGGTCTTGTCTGTTGGGTATCTTCTCTGAGAATATGCTTTTCTCCTTATGGTGTTCCTCCCTGGGTTGACTGTCTTAGGCCACACCAGGATTGTTTGTTTTTTTTCAAACAAAATTTGTTTTCTCTTAAATATAAAGAAGTGGATTAAAATACAAACTTCAAAAACAAAGAAAAAAATCATTCATGGTTCCAAAATCAAAATATTTACTTCTTCTCTTAAAAATAAAGAGCTTTTTGTTGTTGTTGTTGTTGTTTGTTACTGGTTTGTATAGGGGTAATTGTGGAACATCATTTTTGGAATACAATTTAATTTATTTAGGTTTTGCTATGTTGTCTTTTCTCTTTGCTTCTATCAGTTTCAAAATAAAAATGGCAGTTCCTCAGGAAAACATAGACCTTCTGTGCCTAAAACCTGGGTAAACTTGCCTTTAAGAGAAAAGAAACTTTTATCTTTGAAGATGGGAAGCTGACATCAAGATGTGTTTTCATAAATAGACCTTATTAAAATTGTCCTTAAAAAAATAAATAAATAAAAATAAAATTGTCCTTATCTCCCATCAGTTTCTATGTTTCCTAATCACTTGCTCACAATTTATTGTCTGTTGAAGCCCAAATTCTCTTTGTTAAAAGAGTAAATTAGGTCCAAGTGTAAACACTTTGAGTTTTACTCTCTGTCATCTCCCATGCATATGAACATTACTAAAAATTAAGTGTCTTTTCTCCTGTTTTATTGGTCTTTTGTCAGTTTAATTCACAGGCCCCAGATGTGTGTGTGTGTTAGCTACTTAGTCGTGTTCAACTCTTTGTGACCCCATGGGCTGTAGACCGCCAGGCTCCTCTGTCCATGGAATTCTCCAGGCAAGAATACTGGAGTGGATTGCCATTTCCTTCTCCAGGGGATCTTCCTGATCCAGGGATCAAACCCCCGGTATCCTGCATTTCAGGTAGATTCTTTACCATCTGAGCTATAGGGAAGTCAAAGAGTAGAGCAAGTTAACAGGGTAGAGAAAAGTATTTCCTCCCTGACACTCCCATGTTCATAGCAGAATTATTCACAATAGACAAGAGTAAACAACCCAAGTGTCCAACAATAGATACAATAGATAAGCAAAATGTAGTATATACAGACACATACAATGGAATACGAGTACCACTGACCCTTAAAAAAATAAGGAAATTCTGACACATGCTCTAACAAAAATGAACCTTGAAGACATTATGCTAAGTGAAATAAATGAGTCACAGAAAGATAAATTCTGAGGGATCTAAATTCAGAGAAACAGAAAGCAGAATGGTGGTTGCTGAGGGGCTGGGGAAAGGGGGAAATGAGGAATTGCTTAATGAGTGAAGAGCTTCAGCTTATGTGATGAAAAATTTCTGAAGATGAGTCATGCTATGTGAACATACTTAATACGAAGCTGTACACTAAAATATGGTCAAGGTGGTACATTTTATGTGCGTTATACCACGATCTAAAAAACACAAACAAAAATAGACTTACCATATGACCCACCAATTCCATGCCTTGGTACATACCCAGGAGAAAATGTAAAATACATATGTCCACATATGTGCAGGAAATTCATGCATGCATGCATGCTCAGTCACTTAGTCGTGTCCGACTCTTTGCGACTCCATGGACTGTAGCCTGCCAGGCTCCTCTGTCCGTTGGATTTCCCAGACAAGAAATACTGGAATGGGTTGCCATTTCCTTCTCCAGGGGATCTTCCCGACCCAGGGATTGAACCTGTGTCTCCTGTGTCTCCTGCATTGGCAGGTGGATTCTCTACCGCTGAGCCACCTGGGAAATTCATAGTAGCATCATTCTTGAAAAAACAAAAAACAAAAGGAAACAAGCCACCAGCCCATTAACTGATGGATTGTCTATTCATACAATGGAATATTATTTCAGCTGTAAAAGGAAGAAAGAACTGCTACATGTTACAACATGAATGAACCTGAAAACACGGTGCTAAGCAGCCAGACACACAAGATATATACTGTAAGATTCCAAGTATGTTAAATGTCCAGAATAGGCATCTATAGAGACAGAAAGCTTAGTGTTCACCTAGTGTTGCAGGAAGGGAGACCCCTTCCAGGGCCTGTAACTGGGCTCTTGTCTAACACTCAGAAATAAATTGTCCGAGGAGACACATGTGCTGACAAAGCATGAGATTTTATTGGGAAAGGGCCCCCCGGGTGGAGAGCAGTAGGGTAAGGGAACCCAGGAGAACTGCTCTGCAGCATAGCTCACAGTCTCGGGTTTTATGGTGATGGGATTAGTATCCGGGTGGTCTTTGGCCAATCATTCTAATTCAGAGTCTTTCCTGGTGGTGCACGCATCGCTCAGCCAAGATGAATGCTAGCGAGAGGGATTCTGGGAAGTGGACGGACACGCAGTGTCTCCTTTCGACCTTTCCCGAACTCTTCTGGTTGGTGGTGGCTTATTAGTTCCATATTCCTTATCAGGATCTCCTGTCATAAAACAACTCATGCAAATGGTTACTATGGTGCCTGGCCAGGGTGGGTGGTTTCAGTCAGTGTGCTTCCCCTATCACTATGACTGGGAGAGAGAGGTGGGGATGGAAGTGACAGCTACTGGGAATGGTTCATTTTTGAGGACTATGTGATGGTTGTGTTACTGAAATCTCGGCCTCTCTGTACATGGGTACTGAATTAAATCCTAGAGACAGACTTCTGGGTAAACTAGAAAAGTGAAAGTCATTCATTTGTGCCCGACTCTATGCAACCCCGTGGACTGTAGCCCGCCAGGCTCCTCTGTCCATGGAATTTCCCAGGCAAGAATATTGAAATGGATAGCCATTCCTTTCTTCAGGGGATCTTCCTAACCCAGGGATTGAACTCAGGTCTCCTGTATTGCAGGCAGATTTTTTACCATCTGAGTCACCAGGCTAGTGAAAAGGATAACTTCATTGCTTTGCCAGGCAAAAGAAGACACACCAGACTTCTGCCTAGAAAAACTATGCATCTTCATCCCAGAGAACTTGACGAAGGTTTTCATAACCATGGGTCAAAGGTGGGCTCTCTGACAGGATTAGGGTGTGTGCAGGATCTCAGGGGGTCCCTTTAATCTCGTGTCAGTTGATTTCGTGGCAGCTCCTCCCTCGATTAGCAACTGTTCAAATTCGACCTTTGGAACCCAGGAGAGGTCATAAACGCTGTAGTCTTGCCTTCCCCCATTACTGCTTTGGAGCAGTTTCTTAGAGCTATCTGAGATGCTGTCTCCCAGGCTGCAGTCTTCATTTTGCTCCCAAATAAAACTTAATTTACAACTTTCACTTTGTGCATCTTTTTTTAGTCAACACCTACAAGAAATGGGGGACAAAGAGGCCTCCATGCCTGGGAACCCCAGAGGGCCCCACTCAGTTACATGTAATAACATACTGTACAACATAGCATGTGTGTGTGTGTTAGTCCCTCAGTCATGTCCGACTCTTTGCGACCCCGTCTCCTTTGTCCATAGAATTCTCCAGGCAAGAAAGAGTAGCTGGAGTGGGTAGCCATTTCCTTCTCCAGGGGAATCTTCCCAAACCAGGGATCAAACCCAGGACCCCTGCATTGCCGGCAGATTCTTTACCATATGAACCACCAGGGAATATGGCATTACACTCTTTAAATGCGTGAAATGTATGGTATGCAAATTATATCTCAGTAAAAATTTTCTTAAAAATTGAAAAATAAAAACAAAACTAGTATTTAGATCTTAGTAAACTGTTGAGTTCCAGTAGCTCTAGTAACTTAATGCAAAAAGACAAACAAAGCAGACCTCTTGGCCTGAATCTCTAGTTAACTATGGAGGGGATTGTTTTAAAGTTTGTCCTAATTCCTGGACTCAGCAAATTCAGTCCAGAACCTTTGTTTTTAACTCTGCCATAAATGCCTTGCTACTTTTAACTCCTGGATGTTGTCATGGTGATGGGAATAAATGTGACTGACTTCCCTAAACATTCACTGAGGGGCAATCCCTAACATCATATTGTGTTGTCCCAGGCAGGACAGTAGGATCTCTGGTCAGGGAAATAAGATCTCACATGCTGCAGGTCAACTAAGCTTATAAGCCACAACCAGAGAGATAAGCCTGCACGAGGCAACTAAAACCCAGTGCAGACAAAAGAAAGAAAAAAGATTTTTTTCCTGATGATTTTGTTTTGTCGTGTTTTTGGTTGCACTATGCAGCATGTGGGATCCTAGTTCCCTGACCTGGGGTTGAACCTGTTCTCACCCTGCAGTGGAAGTGCGGAGTCCTAACCTCTGGACCACCAAGGAAGTCTCACTGATGATTTTTTTTTTTTAATTGAAGTACAGTTGATTAACCTGGGCTTCCCAGGTGGAACAGTGGTAAACAATCCAACTACCAATTAAGGAGACGCGAGAGTGTTCGCTCCCTGGGTTGGGAAGATTCCCTGAAGAAGGAAATGGCATCCCACTCCAGTATTCTTGCTTAAGAAATCCCTTAGACAGAGGAGCCTGGTGGGCTACAGTCCATAAAGTCACAAACAGTTGAACATGACTGAGCACACACATACAGTTGATTTACAGTGTTGTGAACATAAAGATTACTTTAAATGGACGATGTTAGAGAGAGAGCAAATACAGAAAGAAGCATTTCAAGAGCATCCCTATCTGATCAATAGACAAGTCCTTGCAAGTGTAAAACTGCCGTTAATCACCTGGGGGAGCTTCACTCCCAGGAAGATTGCCCTTTCACATCAGGAAGAGAAATTGCATAAACAAACTTTATCAAGAACTGTCATGCATTTGTTTTCCTATAAAGCCTTTTGTCTTTCTTAAAACAAAACAAAATAAAACAACAGCAAGCCTTCTGTGCTTCCCATGGAAGCTCTTTCTCCTGTCTCATTACCCTATTAAAATGATATATAAACTTTTGTCCCCAGCAGTTTGGGACTTCCCTATAGCTCAGATGGTAAAAAACCTGCTTGCAATGCAGGAGATCCAGGTTTGATCCCCGGGTCAGGAAGATCCACTGGAGAAGTAAATGGCAATCCACTCCAGCCTTCTTGCCTGGAGAATCTCATGGACAGAGGAGTCTGGCGGGCTACAGTCCATGGGCTCACAAAGAATCAGACACACACCCCAGCAGTTCAGAGAGCCTCTCCATCTGAATGGTCCTGAAAGTGAAAGTGAAATGGACGAATGATCCTGTGTGCCTATACATAAGACTTGCTTTCTTTTCTACAGTTACTCAATTGTTAATTCAAACTATTGAACCTAATTTGGTAGGAGGAAAGATTTTCCTCCCAACAGAGGGGATGTGGAAGATTGGAGGAAAATGGGGGTGACTGCTAATGGGTAGGGGGTTTAGTTGGAGGGTTAGTGAAAATATCTAAACATTGTTTGTGATGGTGGTTGCATAACTCTGTGAAGTTACTAAAATTCATCATATTGTACACTTTAAATGGTTGAATTTTATGGTATGGGAGTTATATCTCAATAAAGTTGTTATTTTAAAAGATTCTATAAATTCTTCCCCTCAAATCCTCAGCCCACTTTTCCTACCATGCCTAGTCTGTTTATCATGATTCTTACTCATCTTATCCAATCAAGTCTCTAGTATGGGGATAATTGCCTTGAACCAAACTGCAATTTCTCAATAAATTTTAACTTAACCTTGACCTCTAAGACACTGTGGAAGTTCTGTCCTGGTGGTGTTTCCTCTTACTGCTCTAAGAAATAAACTCAGCTCTGTCCTGTTAACAGAAGAGGGCTGGTTTGGTAGAAAGCTTGTGTGTGATAAAATATACACAACACAAATTTACCATTTTAACCCTTAAGTGTATTGTTCAATGACATTAAGTGCCTTTGTTACCCAGTCCAAACTCAGTCAGCTTACCCTATGGCTGGCCAGTTAACTGAGAGACAAGGTACTGAGCTGGCTGATCTTGATTCCAGGTTCTTTTATAGGATGGAGAAGGGTAGGAATTGAGGAAGTAAAAGCTATTATCATGCAGATATCTGGAATGATCAGCCTCAGGGCAGGGATGTGTTAATCAGAGGGGGCAGGGTTCCCTGAGGCTGGTCATTACATATGATTATAATGATAAAAACAATGAGAAGCAAAGGTTAAAGTTAAAGAAACAAATCCACTTAGGAATCAGAACCTGGGCTTCTCTGCAACATATTCACATTACTGTTGCAACCACCACCATCCATCTTTACAATATTTTCATCATCTCAAACGGAAACTTCATAACCATTAAACAATAAGTCCCCACCCTCTCCTGGCACTAGCCTCCCAGGAACTTCTATTGTAGTTTCTGTCTCTATCCTAGGTACTTCATGGAAGTAGAATTAAACTATATGTGTCTTTCTATGTCTGGATTTTTTCACTTAGCGTAATGTTTTCAAGGTTCCTCCATGTAGCATGTGTTGGAATTTCAACCCATGAGCCATAGGTTCATTCACATTCAAGCCTCCATTCATAATCTTCAGTCTCCTACCCTCTACTCTATTTCACCCCCTCTTAATTTCTGAAACAAATCTGATCTCATTCCTTCCCTGATTCAAATGTTTTAATGTAAAAGTCAGGCTGGGGCAATCCTTGGCTAAATCCAGGCTGCTGAATCCAGTATTTCGTTTGGTCTTCATTTTCCAACATTTAAAAAATCAGGAGATTTCACACGGAAATCTTGATTCTGGCCTCTTGATGAGTGTGACCATTCTGCGGCACTTCCTGCACTGCCAAATGGCAGCAACTACCGGGACCCAAGTGACAGGCTTCTCCACCAAGAGCATCCTGTTCAGCCTGTCACAGGCCCTGCAGACATCTGACATTCAAAACCATGTCTGAATGTTCCTCTGGGTCTGCAGGAAAAAGTCAAAAAACAAAACTGTCTCCTCAGGCAGCAATGAGAAGTAAACGGTTAGCTGTCATTTAGTATCAAATGTGGTGCCATTTTCAAAACAGAACTGAGTGGAAAAAAGAAACAGGCTCAGAACCAAGGCTCATCATTTACAAAAACTAAAATTATATAACCATAATAAAACAATTCACATTTTACGAGAACAAATTCAAAAAAAATGATACGTACCTATCAAATATTTTGGAACACCTGTGTAGGAAAGGATAGAGGGGAGAATCTCTTTTATCACATTTATTGGTGAT
Organism: Budorcas taxicolor; assembly: GCF_023091745.1. Classification (NCBI taxonomy): domain Eukaryota; kingdom Metazoa; phylum Chordata; class Mammalia; order Artiodactyla; family Bovidae; genus Budorcas; species Budorcas taxicolor. Next base: position 29,257,615 of record NC_068934.1, read on the forward strand.
AAAGAGGAACATATAAATGAAAACTAACAAATATTATCATAAGATATCGCTTATATAAGGAACAAAAAAAAGATACAAATGAAATTACATACAAAAACAGAAATCGGATCAGTTCAGTTGCTCAGTTGTGTCTGACTCTTTACGACCCCATGGACTGCAGCACGCCAGGCCTCCCTGTCCATCACCAGCTCCCGGAGTTTACTCAAACTCATGTCCATTGTATCGGTGATGCCATCCAACCATCTCATCCTCTGTTGTCCCCTTTGCATCCTGCCTTCAATCTTGCCCAGAATCAGGGTCTTCTCAAATGTGTCAGTTTTTCACATAAGGTGGCCAAAGTATTGGAGCTTCAGCTTCAGCATCAGTCCTTCCAATGAATATTCAGGACTGATTTTCTTTAGGATGGACTGGTTGGATCACCTTGCAATCCAAGCGACCCTCAAGAGTCTTCTCCAACACCACAGTTCAAAAGCATCGGTTCTTCAGTGCTCAGCCTTCTTCACCGTCCAACTCTCACATCTATACATGACTACTGGAAAAACCATAGCTTTGACTAGATGGACCTTTGTCAGCAAAGTAATGTCTCTGCTTTTTAATATGCTATCTAGGTTGGTCATAACCTTTCTTCCAAGGAGCAAGCATCTTTTAATTTCATGACTACAGTCACAGTCTGCAGTGATTTTGGAGCCCCCAAAAATAAAGTCTCTCACTGTTTCCATCGTTTCCCCATCTATTTGCCATGAAATGGTGGGACCAGATGCCATGATCTTAGTTTTCTGAATGTTGAATTTTAAGCCAACTTTTCCACTCTCCTCTTTCACTTTCATCAAGAGGCTCTTTAGTTCTTCTTCGCTTTCTACCATAAGGATGGAGTCATCTGCATATCTGAGGTTATTGATATTTCTCCTGGCAATCTTTATTCCAGCTTATGCTACTTCCAGCCCAGCATTTCTCATGATTACACTGAAACATACTCACAGAAAACTAGTCAATCTAATCACACTAGGACCACAGCCTTGTCTAAGTCAATGAAACCAAGCCATGCCTGTGGGGCAATCCAAGACAGGCGGGTCATGATGGAGAGGTCTGACAGAGCGTGGTCCACTAGAGAAGGGAATGGCAAGCCACTTCAGTATTCTTGCCTTGAGAACCCCATGAACAGTATGAAAAGGCAAAATGATAGGATACCAAAAGAGGAACTCCCCAGGTCATTAGGTGCCCAGTATGCTACTGGAGATCAGAGGAGAAATAACTCCAGAAAGAATGAAGGGATGGAACCAAAGCAAAAACAATACCCAGCTGTGGATGTGACTGCTGATAGAAGCAAGATCTGATGCTGTAAAGAGCAATATTGCATAGGAACCTGGAATGTCAGGTCCATGAATCAAGGCAAATTGGAAGTGGTCAAACAGGAGATGGCAAGGGTGAACGTCAACATTCTAGGAATCAGCGAACTAAAATGGACTGGAATGGGTGAATTTAACTCAGATGACCATTATATCTACTACTGTGGGCAGGAATCCCTCAGAAGAAATGGAGTAGCCATCATGGTCAACAAAAGAGTCCGAAATGCAGTACTTGGATGCAATCTCAAAAACGACAGAATGATCTCTGTTAGTCTCCAAGGCAAACCATTCAATATCACAGTTATCCAAGTTTATGCCCCAACCAGTAACCCTGAAGAAGCTGAAGTTGATCGGTTTTATGAAGACCTACAAGACCTTTTAGAACTAACACCCAAAAAAGATGTCCTTTTCATTATAGGGGACTGGAATGCAAAAGTAGCAAGTCAAGAAACACCTGGAGTAACAGGCAAATTTGGCCTTGGAATGTGGAATGAAGCAGGGCAAAGACTAATAGAGTTTTGCCAAGAAAATGCACTGGTCATAGCAAACACCCTCTTCCAACAACACAAGAGAAGACTCTACACATGGACATCACTAGATGGTTAACACCAAAATCAGATTAATTATATTCTTTGCAGCCAAAGATGGAGAAGCTCTATACAGTCAACAAAAACAAGGCCAGGAGCTGACTGTGGCTCAGATCATGAACTCCTTATTACCAAATTCAGACTCAAATTGAAGAAAGTAGGGAAAACCGCTAGACCATTCAGGTATGACCTAAATCAAATCCCTTATGATTATACACTGGAAGTGAGAAATAGATTTAAGGGTCTAGATCTGATAGATAGAGTGCCTGATGAACTATGGAATGAGGTTCGTGACATTGTACAGGAGACAGGGATCAAGACCATCCCCACAGAAAAGAAGTGCAAAAAAGCAAAATGGCTGTCTGGGGAGGCCTTACAAATAGCTGTGAAAAGAAGAGAGGAGAAAAGCAAAGGAGAAAAGGAAAGATAAAAGCATCTGAATGCAGAGTTCCAAAGAATAGCAAGAAGAGATAAGAAAGCCTTCTTCAGCGATCAATGCAAAGAAATAGAGGAAAACAACAGAATGGGAAAGACTACAGATTAGAGATACCAAAGGAACATTTCATGCAAAGATGGGCTCGATAAAGGACAGAAACGGTCTGGACCTAACAGAAGCAGAAGATATTAAGAAGAGGTGGCAAGAATACACAGAAGAACTGTACAAAAAAGATCTTCACGACCCAGATAATCATGATGATGTGATCACTAATCTAGAGCCAGACATCTTGGAATGTGAAGTCAACTGGGCCTTAGAAAGCATCACTACGAACAAAGCTAGTGGAGGTGATGGAATTCCAGTTGAGCTGTTTCAAATCCTGAAAGATGATGCTGTGAAAGTGCTGCACTCAATATGCCAGCAAATTTGGAAAACTCAGCAGTGGTCACAGGACGGGAAAAGGTCAGTTTTCATTCCAATCCCAAAGAAAGGCAATGCCAAAGAATGCTCAAACTACCGCACAATTGCCCTCATCTCACATGCTAGTAAAGTAATGCTCAAAATTCTCCAAGCCAGGCTTCAGCAATACATGAACCGTGAACTTCCTGATGTTCAAGCTGGTTTTAGAAAAGGCAGAAGAACCAGAGATCAAATTGCCAACATCCGCTGGATCATGGAAAAGGCAAGAGAGTTCCAGAAAAATATCTATTTCTGCTTTATTGACTATGCCAAAGCCTTTGACTGTGTGGATCACAAGAAACTGTGGAAAATTCTGAAAGAGATGGGAATACCAGACCACCTAACCTGCCTCTTGAGAAACCTGTATGCAGGTCAGGAAGCAACCGTTAGAACTGGACATGGAACAACAGACTGGTTCCAAATAGGAAAAGGAGTATGTCAAGGCTGTATATTGTCACCCTGCTTATTTAACTTGTATGCAGAGTACATCATGAGAAATGCTGAACTGGAAGAAACACAAGCTGGAATCAAGATTGCTGGGAGAAACATCAATCACCTCAGATATGCAGATGACACCACCCTTATGGCAGAAAGTGAAGAGGAGCTAAAAAGCCTCTTGATGAAAGTGAAAGAGGAGAGTGAAAAAGTTGCCTTAAAGCTCAACATTCAGAAAACAGAGATCATGGCATCCGGTCCCATCACTTCATGGGAAATAGATGAGGAAACAGTAGAAACAGTGTCAGACTTTATTTTTTGGGGCTCCAAAATCACTGCAGGTGGTGACTGCGGCCATGAAATTAAAAGAGGCTTACTCCTTGGAAGAAAAGTTATGACCAACCTAGATAGCATATTCAAAAGCAGAGACATTACTTTGCCGACTAAGGTCCATCTAGTCAAGGCGATGGTTTTTCCTGTGGTCATGTATGGATGTGAGAGTTGGACTGTGAAGAAGGCTGAGCACTGAAGAGTTGTGCTTTTGAACTGTGGTGTTGGAGAAGACTCTTGAGAGTCCCTTGGACTGCAAGGAGATCCAACCAATCCATTCTGAAGGAGATCAACCCTGGGATATCTTTGGAAGGAATGATGCTAAAGCTGAAACTCCAGTACTTTGGCCACCTCATGCGAAGAGTTGACTCATTGGAAAAGACTCTGATGCTGGGAGGGATTGGGGGCAGGAGGAGAAGGGGACGACCGAGGATGAGATGGCTGGATGGCATCACTGACTCGATGGACATGAGTCTGAGTGAACTCTGGGAGCTGGTGATGGACAGGGAGGCCTGGCGTGCTGCGATTCATGGTGTCGCAAAGAGTCGGACACGGCTGAGCGACTGGACTGAACTGAACTATGCATATAAGTTAACTAAGCAGGGTGACAATATACAGCCTTGATGTACTCCTTTCCCAATTTGGAACCAGTCTGCTGTTTCATGTCCAGTTCTAACTGTTGCTTCTTGACCTGCATACAGATTTCTCAAGAGGCAGGTCAGGTGGTCTGGTATTCCCAACTCTTGAAGAATTTTCCACAGTTTGTCATGACCCATACAGTCAAAGGCTTTGGCATAGTTAATAAAGCAGAAGTAGATGTTTTTCTGGAATTCTCTTGCTTTTTTGATGATCCACTGGATGTTGGCAGTTTGATCTCTGGTTCCTCTGCCTTTTCCAGATCCAGCTTGAACATCTGGAAGTTCTCAGTTCACGTACTGCTGAAGCCTGGCTTGGAGAATTTTGAGCATTACTTTGCTAGCATGTGAGATGAGTGCAATTGTGCGGTAGTTTGAACATTCTTTGGCATTGCCTTTCTTTGGGATTAGAATGAAAATTGACCTTTTCCAGTCCTGTGGCCACTGTTGAGTTTTCCAAATTTGCTGCCATGTTGAGTGTAGCACTTTCACAGCATCATCTTTCAGGATTTGAAATAGCTCAACTGCAATTCTATCACGTCCACTAGTTTTGTTCCTAGTGATGCCTAGTAAGGCCCACTTGGGATGTCTGACTCTAGGTGAGTGATCACACCATTGTGATCATCTGGATCATGAAGATCTTTTGTGTATAGTTCTTCTGTGTGTTCTTTCCACCTCTTCTTAACATCTTCTGCTTTTGTTAAGTCCATACTCTTTCTGTCCTTTATTGTGCCCTTCTTTGCATGAAATGGAGATACCGTTGGTACCTCTAATTTTCTTGAAGAGACCTCTAGTCTTTCCCATTTTATTGTTTTCCTCTATTTCTTTGCATTGATCACTGAGGAAGGCTTTCTTATCTCTCTTTGCTATTCTTTGGAACTCTGCATTCAAATGGGTATATCTTTCCTTTTCTCCTTTGCCTTTCACTTTTCTTCTTTTCATAGCTTTTTGTAAGGCCTCCTCAGACAACCATTTTGCCTTTTAGCATTTCTTTTTCTTGGGGATGGTCTTGATTCCTGACTCCTCTACAATGTCACAAACCTCTATCCATAGTTCTTCAGGCACTCTGTCTATCAGATCTAATCCCTTGAATCTATTTGTCACTTCCACTGTATAACTGTAAGGATTTGATTTAGGTCATACCTGAATGGTCTAGTAGTTTCCCCTACTTTCTTCAATTTAAGTCTGAATTTGACAATAAGGAGTTCATGATCTGAGCCACGGTCTTATTTTTGCTGACTGTATAGAGCTTCTCCATCTTTGGTTGCAAAGAATATAATCAGTCTGTTTTCGGTGTTGACCATCTGGTGATGTCCACGTGTAGAGTCTTCTTTTGTGTTGTTGGAAGAGGGTGTTTGCTATGACCAGTGCATTCTCCTGTCAAAACTCTGTTAGCCTTTGCCCTGCTTCATTCCAAATTCCAAGGCCAAATGTGCCTGTTACTCCAGGTGTTTCTTGACTTCCTACTTTTGCATTCCTGTCCCTTACAATGAAAAGGATATCTTTTTTGGGTGTTAGTTCTAGAAGGTCTTGTAGGTCTTCATAGAACCATTCAACTCCAGCTTCTTCAGCGTTACTGTTTGGGGCATAGGCTTGGATTACTGTGATAATGAATATAGACTCACAGAAATAGAAAACAAACTTATGGTTACCAAAAGGAAATCAGGCTGGGGAGGGATAAATTATGAGTTTAGGATTAACATATGCACCCTACTGTATACAAAATAGGTAAACAAGAAGTACCTACAGTACAGCGCAGGGAACTTATACTCAGTATTTGTAATAGCCTATAAGGGAAAATAATCTGAAAAAGAATATATATATTTTTATACATATAATATATATACGTGACTGAATCATTTTGCTATACACGTGAAACATTGTAAATCAACTATACTTCAATTAAAACACAAGCAAAACAAACAAGACCTTGACAAGACCGAAAATGACAGAAAAACTGAGAAGTTCAGTGAACTCATTCAGTTAAAACTGATGTACATCCCGCAAATACTGTGTATGTATATAAATACGTGTTACACATATAGTTGTCGTTTAGTTGCAAGTCTTGTCCAACTTTTTGTGATTCATGGACTGTAGCCCGCCAGGCTCCTCTGTCCATGGGATTCTCCAGGTAAGAATACAGGCATGGGTTGTCATTTCCTTTTCCAGGGGATCTTCCCGACCCCAGGACTGAATCCAAGTCTCCTGTATTGGCAGGTGGATTCTTTACCACTGAGCCATCAAGGAAGCCAAAATATATGTCTATCAATATATATGTGTGTGTGTGTGTTTGTATCTTTAGCATCTGTGTCAGAACTGGGTCTAAGGCAGTTGTTTAATAAATTACTTGGTATCAGTGACCATCTTGAACCAGAAGTAGTTTCCTCTTCAGTTTCAGGAGACAGCACAGAACAGTGGTTAAGTGTATAAACTTTGGAGTAACATGGATCTGTGTTTGGACGAGTTCTGCCACTTATCTGTCTGTCCTTGGGCAATTACTGAACCTCTCTAAATCTCAGTTTCTTATCTGTTAGTTCAGAGAGAAACAATTGATAACATAACACTTATACAGAGTTGGCAAGGAAAGGTCCTACATGATGCAATGAAGATCCATAGAGCTGCAACTAAAGCCTGATGCAACCAAATAAATAAAACTTTCTTTTAAAAAAAGGTTTTTATGTCTTTGTTGACTTATTCTATAATTTATATCATTCATGGATGTTTCTATTGATCAGTTATTCTAAAATGCATATTTTCCTGCATCTTTGCATGCCTGGTCATTTCTATTTGAATGTCAAACACTATGCATATTTTTCTGTTGGGAGCTGGATATTTTTGGATTCATATACATATCCTTGAGCTTTTTTCCCTGGGACATAGTTGTTGTTGTTTAGTCACTAAGTCATGTCTGATTCTTTGCAACCCCGTGGGCAGCATACCAGGCTCCTTTGTCCATTTGATTTTCCAGGCAAGAATACTGGAGTGGGTTGCCATTTCCTTCTCCCGAGGACCCAGGATCAAACTCTTGTCTCCTGTATTGGCAGGTGAATTCTTTACCACTGTGTTACAAGGGAAACCTAGGACATACTTATTTTACTTGAAATACTTTGGTACTTTCAAGAATAAGGGTAGCTTTTAAACTTTCACCTAAGGGAGGACCAGAGTAGCCTTTAGTAGGGGCTAGTTTTCCTTACTACTGAGGCAATATCTAATTATCAGATTTTTCCCACTGTGGCTGGTGGGAACACAAAGTATTCCTGGCTCTTTGTGCACATGTGCTAAGTCGTTTGTTGATGTTTGGTCACTAAATTGTGTCCGACTCTTTGCGACCCTGTGGAGTATAGCCTGGTAGGCTCCTCTGTCCATGGCATTCTCCAGGCAAGAATACTGGAGTGGGTTGCCATTTCCTTCTCCAAGGGATCTTCCTGATTCAGGGATCAAACCCTCGTCTTTTGCGTCTCCTGCATTGGCAAGCAGGTTCTTTGCCACTGGTGACACCTGGCTCTTTGTGAGGTCAGAGATTATGTCCTCTTTCAGGTGACTCTTCCTCAAACTCCAGTAGTTGTCTCCTATGATGGGTGCTCAGCTGAACACGTGAGGAGGTCTCTCTACTGATTTCTGGAGCCTTCACAAAGTGTAATTACACAGGGCAAGGCATTTTCTAGTGCATCTTCGCTTCACTCTTCTCCAGTGAACTCCAGTCACCGTTGTTTCCCTAAGCCTCCTAGCTCCATCTGCTTACCTTAGGGAGAGGGCTGGGATCCACCTGGGCTTCCGCTTTCTGTGCTGTGGAGAGTGGGAATGCGGAGCAGGAAGAGGTCATCTCACTTGCCTTCCCTCTCAGGGAAGGACTTGCCTGTCCTGTGTTGCCTGATGTTCAGTTTCTTAAAACTATTGTTTCCTGTATGTTGTCTGTTTTTCTTACTGCATTTATTTTTTAATATTTTGGCTGCATCTCACTGCACAAAGGATCTTAGTTCCTCAACCAGAGGTCAAACCTGCACCTCTTACAGTGGAAGCATGGAGTTTTAACCAGTGGACCGCCAGGGAAGTCCCTATGTTGTCTGTTTGTTTATTGTTGCACATGGGAAAGTAAATCCAGGTCCTGTTGCTATATTGTGGCCCAAAGAGGAACTCCCCTTCCTACATAATTTAATTTGAATCATAATTACTCTGCAGGGCTTCATAGGTGGCACTAGTGATAAAGAACCCACCTGCCAATGCAGGAGACATAAGGGACATGGGTTTGATTGCTGGGTTGGAATGATCCCTTGGAGGAGGGCAGGGCAACCCACTCCAGTATTCTTGCCTGGAGAATCCCATGGACAGAGGAGCCTGGCAGGCTACAGTCCATGGGGTGGCAGAGAGTTGGACACGACTGAAACAACTTAGCATGAATGCATCATTTATGTACAGAAAAAACACAAAGTGTAATTACACAGTGCAATACATTTTCTAGCTTAATCCATCCATGTAATCCTACCCAGATCCACAAACAGGCCATTATCAGCAATCCAAATGTCCTCTTTCTGTCCCTTTCCTCTTCACTTCCCCAAAATAACCATTAATGTGATTTTTTTCCCCTTTGTTTTGCTTACTTTTCACCTATGTGAAAGAACGTGAAGTCACTCAGTTGTGTCAGACTCTTTGCTACCTCGTGGAGTATAGCCCACCAAGCTCTTCTGTCCATGGGATTTTCCAGGCAAGAATACTGGAATGGGTTGCCATTTCCTTCTCCAGCGGATCTTCCTAACCCAGGGATCGAACCCAGCTCTCCCGCACTGCAGGCAGACGCTTTAACTTCTGAGCTACCTTATGTGTAGGTCTTTTTTCCCAAATTTAACATGTATGAGATTGATCCACTTTTATTTATATAGTATTCAACTTTAAAAATACACTGAAAAAATTTTTATGCACTTACTGTTGATGGATGTTTTTGGATTTGTTTGTTTCTAGAACTTGACAGTTAGGAAGAGTGCTGCTATGAATCCTTAGGTACGACTTTTGGTGAATTGCGAAATTTGAGGAAGCACAGCCTATAAGATCACCCTTACTCCTGACACTAGTTGCAAGTTCATGGGTTCCAGACCTCCCTTAGTTCTGACAACTTGCTAGAAGGATTCACAGCATTCACTGAAAACTGTTAAGCTTGTGGTTTCAGTTTACACTGCTTAATATCTGCGTATTTTCTCTGGGTGATCTCTTCTACCTACATGATTTTAAATCTCATCTATATGCCAATTACTCCCAAATCTGTATTGCCACCCAGATCTCTTTCCTGAGTCCAGATCCAATTGCCCCCCAAAATATCTCCACTTGTACATATGGCTTGGAACTCAACATGTCTAAAACTGAATTTATCTTCTACTTTAACTTCTATTTATATATTTCCAGTTTCAGGGAATGGCATTTGTATCCATCAAATTAGCCAACTTAGAAATGTAGGTGCCAATCTTGAGCCCTTTTTCTCTCTACCTTCTCAGCCAGCTACCAAGTCCTTAAATTTCTTCTTTCTTGCTATCTCTCTAAACTGTTTTCTACAGATTCAGGTATTCATCATTCCACCCTTCAGTAATGGAAACAACCAGCCTTCTACCTTCACATTCACTATTGCCAGTTTCATTCACTTGAAATCTGTGTCTTGCTGCTTCGTTGATCTTTCATAAATACAAATAGAATCATTTCCTTAAAGTTCTTCAGTGGCTCCTTGCTGCCACCAAGACAGTGTCCAAATTTCATGTGGTGACCTAAAGCTATGATATAACTGCCTATCTCCACTCCCATTAATTTATTGACTTACTCTTTTAACAAATTTTTGAGTCCCTACTACTCCAATGCTAGACATGTGGATATAAATGGGGGAAACAGATTAAATAAGTGATTACAATTTAGCAGGATGAACACTTTGATAAGAGAAGTTCAGGATGTCCCAGGAGCTCAAAGGATGAACAGGGAGGTAGCTGGAGAAGGTGTCACAGAAGATGTGATGGATGAGGAGGACTTGCAGAAGAAAGAGGCGTATGTGGAGAGGATGGAGGGAGGCAGAAAGAATGCTATGTGAAGACCTAGTAGGCAGAGGAAATTGGTGTGTTTTAGGAATGATGACTGAAATAGAGAATACAGAGAGGCGTGTGGCAAAAGAGGTGTGCAGACACAGACTCCCAGAGCCCTTACAAATCATGATAAAGAGTTTAGCTTTTATTCTGATGGGAATAGGAACCACTCAAGGGTTTTAGGTAGAAGAAAGAGTAATTGAATTTCCATTTCCTAAAGGTCTAGGGGCTACTGTGTAGGGAATCAATTAGAGGCAGTTGATTGGAAGCCCAGTAGAGGTGGAATCAAGGATGGATTTGAGCATATTTTTAGGGAGTAGAATCAAAACTGCTTGGTAATTGGGACTTCCCTGGAGGTCCAGTGGCTAAGACTCCATTCTCAATGCAGGGAGCCTGAGTTCAATCCCTGGTCAGGGGACCAGATCCAGCATGTCACAGCTAAAAATCCTGTGTGCCCCATTAAAGATTTAACACAGCCAAATAAATAAATACATATTAAAAAAAAACAAATAAACAACTATTTGGTAACTGATTGGATATGGGAGGTAAAGGAGAGGCATCCAAATACGACCTCATCATATTTGCAGCCACATTGTCCTAGTTCCTGGAACAGACCAAGCAAGTTTGGATCTTACGGCTATATCCTTGGTTTCCTCTGCTAATCCCAGACCTTTACGTAGCTGGCTTCTTCTCTGTATTCAAACCTAAAGACAAGATCAGCTCCTCAAACTTGCCTTCCCTTCAAAGAGCTAGTGGCAGCTGCCCTGCCAGTCATTCTCTAGGACATTTTCATGTTTTACTTTTTAAAATCACTTATCACTATTACATTATTTTATTCTATCTATTTACTTGAATGTAAACTCCATTAAAGCAGACATCTTGTCTGTCTTGCTTACCATTAAATCCTATTACTTGAAAAGAGTCTGGCAAAGCGAGGGCACTCAGTAAATAGGAAGTTTATCTCTTGCCATTTCTCCTCCTCTTCTATTCCGGCCATAAAGGACAAATTACAGGGCTCTAAATACTCTGGGTGGCTTTGCCGGTGTTTTTTCCTCTGAGTGGAATTCCCTTCCTATCCTTTGTTCTCTTTGCTAATTCCTCATTGTCCCTCGAGACTTTGCGTTTATCCCATTGCATTTTCTTATCTGTTTTCCCACTGGAAGGAAGCATGTGTGTGCTAAGTCACTTCAGTTCTGTCTTACTTTTGTGACCCTATATACCCGCCAGGCTCCTCTCTTCATGGGATTCTCCAGGCAAGAATACTGGAGTGGGTTGCCATGCCCTCCTGCAGGGGATCTTCCCGACCCAGGGATCAAACCTGCATCTCATGTCTCCTGCACTGGCAGGCGGGTTCTTTCACTAGGGCCACCTGGGAAGCCCCACTGGAGGAAAGCAAGTTGAGGGCAAACCCATAGCCAAGATAGGTACTGGGTTGGCCAAAAAGTTGTGTAGGTTTTTCCACGACATCTTACAGAAAAACCTGAATGAAACTTTTGGCCAACCAATAGATACAGAATAGGCACTAGGTAAATGCTTATATGCCTATTACTTGAAAAGAGTCTGGCAAATCAAGGACACTCAGTAAATAGGAAGTTTATCTCTGCTTGTTAGACATGCAGTCCTGGACTTTACCCCAGATGAACTGAATGAGAATCTGTATTTAGCAGGATCTCCAGGTGATGGGTTTTGAATTTGAGGGGTGCTACTTTCGTGGTGACACACAAAGCCCTAATTTAACTCAGGGGCCTTGTGAGCCATAAGGGAAGGCAGGTGTGGTCAGGAAAAAAGCATGAGGGACTCCTCTGGTGGTCCAGTAGCTAAGACTCTGCGCTCCCAATGCAGGGTGCCTAGGTTAGATCTCTGGTCCTGATCCCATATGGAACTGGATCCCATATGCATCCGGCATGCCACAATTAAGACCTGGTGTAGCCAAATAAGTAAAAAAAAAAATAAATAAATATGTTTTTAAAAAGACATTGTTCCGGGAACCCGGCAAACCAGGTTGGATTCTTTTTTCCTAAATCAGTTATGACACTTAGATGGTTGTGAAATAATAAATGGGAAAGGTCTGGTACATGATAGATACCTAATAAGTTATAGTACTAATGTCTCTCTCCCCTAGAATATTCTAAGGCTTGAAACTAGGATTTATGGCTTCTGGAGCTAGTATTGACATCAATTCACTAAATCAAGAAAGTACGGAGTTAGAAGGGAACTTCACATAGATCCCATTTAGCAGCCCTGTGTTATGGAGACTAAGGCTTGAGGTTAGACTGGAGATCAAGTTTTCTGAGTTCAGTGCTCTGCCACACAGCTTCCTCAGTTAGGAAAATAATACACAATAATACACAATTATTACACAAACTAAATAATTACACAAAAATACAATTAGGAAAATAATACACCTCCTAGTTGTTTCAAGGATGACACCCAATATTCAATAAGTATGTAAGAGCTCTTTAAAAATGCAAGATATAATTGTTACTGTTTTAAAAATCTAGATTGTATTATATATGTTAGAATTTCCATCAGGTAAGTTAGATTCATCTATTAAATTCTTTCTAAACTCACACTTTTTTGGCATTTATTTATTTTAAAAACTTTTAACTTTATATTGAAACATAGTGGATTAACAATGTTGTGACAGTTTCGTGGTGACCCAAGGAAAAAAGAATGCGAAATAGGAAGTCAAGAAATACCTGGAGTAATAGGCAAATTCGGCCTCGGAGTACAGAATGAAGCAGGGCAAAGGCTAACAGAGTTTTGCCAAGAGAGTGCACTGATCATAGCAAACACCCTCTTCCAACAACACGAGACAAGACTCTACACATGGATATCACCAGATCATCAATATCGAAATCAGACTGATTATATTCTTTGCAGCCAAAGTTGGTAGAAGTTCTATATAGTCCAAAAATAAAAAAAAAGACCCCGAGCTTACTGTGGCTCAGACCATGAACTACCTATTGCCAAAATCAGACTTAACTTGAAGAAAGTAGGGAAAACCACTAGACCATTCAGTTCAGTTCAGTTCAGTCGCTCAGTCATGTCCGACTCTTTGCGACCCCATGAATTGCAGCACGCCAGGCTTCCCTGTCCATCACCAACTCCCGGAGTTCACCCAAACTCATGTGCATTGACTCGGTGATGCCATCCAGCCATCTCATCTTCTGTCATCCCCTTCTCCTGCCCCCAATCCCTCCCAGCATCAGAGACTTTTCCAATGCAAAAGTGAAAGTGAAGTCGCTCAGTCGTGTCCGACTCTTTGCGGCCTGTGGACTGTAGCCCACCAAGCTCCTCTGTCCATGGGATTCTCTGGGCAAGAATACTGGAGTGGGTTGCCATTTCCTTCTCCAGGGGATCTTCCCGACCCAGGGATCGAACCCAGGTCTCTCAAATTGCAGGCAAACGCTTTAACCTCTGCACCACCAGGAAAGCCCTTTCCAATGCAGGTACGACCTAAATCAAATCCTTACAGTTATACAGTGGAAGTGACAAATAGATTCAAGGGATTAGATCTGATAGACAGAGTGCCTGAAGAACTATGGATAGAGGTTTGTGACATTGTAGAGGAGTCAGGAATCAAGACCATCCCCAAGAAAAAGAAAGGCGAAAAGGCAAATGGTTGTCTGAGGAGGCCTTACAAAAAGCTATGAAAAGAAGAAAAGTGAAAGGCAAAGGAGAAAAGGAAAGATATACCCATTTGAATGCAGAGTTCCAAAGAATAGCAAAGAGAGATAAGAAAGCCTTCCTCAGTGATCAGTGCAAAGAAATAGAGGAAAACAATAGCATGGGAAAGACTAGAGGTCTCTTCAAGAAAATTAGAGATACCAGGGGAATATTTCATGCAAAGAAGGGCACAATAAAGGACAGAAATAGTATGGACTTAACAAAAGCAGAAGATGTTAAGAAGAGGTGGAAAGAACACACAGAAGAACTATACACAAAAGATCTTCATGACCCAGATAATCACAATGGTGTGATCACTCACCCAGAGTCAGACATTCTAGAATTCAAAGTGGGCCTTAGGAAGCATTACTAGGAACAAAACCAGTGGAGGTGATGGAATTCCAGTTGAGCTGTTTCAAATCCTGAAAGATGATGCTGTGAAAGTGCTGCACTCAATATGCCAGCAAATTTGGAAAACTCAGCAGTGGCCACAGGACTGGAAAAGGTCAATTTTCATTCTAATCCCAAAGAAAGGCAATGCCAAAGAATGCTCAAACTACTACACAGTTGCACTCATCTCAAACACTAGCAAAGTAATGCTCAAAATTCTCCAAGCCAGGCTTCAGCAATACGTGAACCGAGAACTTCCAGATGTTCAAGCTAGATTTAGGAAAGGCAAAGGGACCAGAGATCAAATTGCCAACATCTTCTGGATCACTGAAAAAGGAAGAGAGTTCCAGAAAAACATCTACTTCTGCTTTATTGACTATGCCAAAGCCTTTGACTGTGTGGATCACAACAAACTGTGGAAGATTCTTCAAGAGATGGGAATATCAAATCACCTGACCAGCCTCCTGAGAAATCTGTATGCAGCTCAAGAAGCAACAGTTAGAACTGGACATGGAACAACAGACTGGTTCCAAATCAGGAAAGGTGTACATCAAGGCTGTATATTGTCACCCTGCTTATTTAACTTATGCAGAGTACATCATGAGAAATGATGGGCTGGATGAAACACAAGCTGGAACCAAGATTGCAGGGAGAAATATCAATAACCTCAGATATGCAGATGACACCACCATTATGGCAGAAAGTGAAGAGGAACTAAAGAGCCTCTTGATGAAAGTGAAAGAGGAGAGTGAAAAAATTGGCTTAAAACTCAATATTCAGAAAACAGAGATCATGGCATCTAGTCTCATCACTTCATGGCAAATAGATGGGGAAACAGTGGAAACAGTGACAGATTTTATTTGGGGGGGCTCCGAAATCACTGCAGATGGTGACTGCAGCCATGAAATTAAAAGACGCTTGCTCTTTGGAAGAAAAGTTATGACCAACTTAGACAGCATATTAAAAAGCAGAGACATTACTTAGCGAACATAGGTCCATCTAGTCAAAGCTGTGGTTTTTCCAATAGTCATGTATGGATGTGAGAGTTGGACTATAAACAAAGCTGAGCACCGAAGAATTGATGTTTTTGAATTGTGGTGTCGGAGAAGAATCTTGAGTCCCTTGGACTGCAAGGATATCCAACCAGTCCATCCTAAAGGAAATCAGCCTTGAATATTCATTGCAAGGACTGATGCTGAAACTGAAACTCCAATACTTTGGCCAGCTGATGCAAAGAATTGACTCACTGGAAAGACCCTGATGCTGGACAAGATTGAAGGCGGGAGGAGAAGGGGGCGACAGAGGATGAGATGGTTGGATGACATCACCAACTCAATGGACATGAGTTTTAGTAAATTCCTAGGAGTTGGTGATGGATAGGGAGGCCTGGCATGTTGCAGTTCATGGGGTCGCAAAGAGTCGGACATGACTGAGTGACGATCTGAACTGAAGGAGGAAAGAGCAGATAAAACCAAGGAGGGTCTTGGAATGCAGGAATGGAAAAACCAGACCTTTATTATCCTTCCTTCCCATTCCTAATATTGTAACTCTTAATGAATTTCAGGTCCTCTTGACCAGCATAACCTGTCTCCTCTCCTTCCCCATATAGGGAGAAGGTCTTTGTCTTTCTCTCCGCCCTCCCTCCCATATAACTGCCTCATCCAAGACCCTTAACCTGCTTCTTACACCCTGGGTATAAAATGAATCAAGGACCCCTGTTCAACATCAGTTCTCTCTGACTATCAGGAAGTTGGCCCCCTGTGCTGGCAGCGACTCTCCCCTCACCACTCTAAAAAAACTTTATTCTTCTTTCACTCTGCCTCATGGCTGGAAATTCTTTTCCAACCTGCAACCAGGCCATGACAAGTTTCAGGTGCATGGCAGAGCAACTCAGCCATACATATACATGCATTGGTTCTCCCCCGAGCTCCCCTTCCATATAGGGTGCCACAGAACATTGAGCAGAGTTTCCTATCCTCTACAGTAGGTCCTTATTAGTTATCCATTTTATATAAAGCAGTTAAATTCACACTTTTGAGAAAGGCTGGAGCTTGGAGGAATCACTGCTACTGTAATAATTACAATAATCAGTTTATCATTAAACCACCTAAATCTCTTTATAACAAGATAGCTAAGACTCAGCAGACGACCTGCTTATATTTTTATCAAAATTAAGTTCCAAAAGAAATAAAAATCATTTCCATGTAGTTCCTTATAACAAAGAGCTGAAGATATTTACTCTTGTGACAAAAAGGAAGTTTAGGATGTCTCCTCTTTGTGATGACTTTAAGTGTTACTCACTCAGTCATGTCCGACTCTTTTGCAACCCCATGGACCTTAGCCCGCTATGCTTCTCTGTGCATGGAATTCTCCAGGCAAGAATACTGGAGTGGGTTGCCATTCCCTTTTCCAGGGCATCTTCCGAACCCAGGGATTGAACCCGAGTCTCTTATATCTCGTGCATTGGCAGGAGGGTTCGTTACCACTAGCACCACCTATGAAGCCCTGCAGAGTAATTATGACTCCAGTCAAGTAGGAAGGGGAATTCCTTTCCTGGCCATAATGCAGTAACAGGACCTGAATTCACTCTCCATATGAAACAATAAGAAAACAGACAACACAGGGACTTCCCTGGTGGTCCAGTGCACGGGGTGCAGGTTCACTCTCTGGTTGGGTGACCAAGATCCTGCAAGCTGTGAGGTATAGCTAAAAAATAAACAATAAATGCATTAAGTAAAACAGACAACATCCATGAAACAATTTATCAGGCAACGCGGAACAGGCATCCTGAGAGGGAAGGCAAGTGAGATGAGACCTCTTCCTGCTCCACCTTCCCATTCTCTTTAATCATGAAAAAAATCAAGCAATGGATTTATAAGAAAAGGAAACTTGACTGGATATTCATAGATCTATTCTCAGTGAAAATGAAATTATTACCAAGGCAAAAACAAATAAGAAAATACTTCCCTTCCCAAGGGGTTTACATATATAAATTCCAGGTTGGCGCTTTATTTCAGAGGCTTGTGCTGTTCTCAACGCTTAGTTTTCTTCTCCCATCTTGTTAGTTTCTACTTTGGGACAGTCTTCCTGGTAGTTTCCACAGGCTCAGGGTAGGGGTCTCCTCTACTCTGGAATGGGGCTGGAAGTTGGTCAGGGAAGAAGAGGTCAATAACTAACTCAAGGAGAGTCAAGAGGTCTGGGTATTTGTTTTGTCACTGACCTTGAGTAAGTCAGAAGACATCTGGGCTTACACTGTGTAAGGTTATACTAAATAGCTTCTAGTTGTAAAATTCTGATTCTATTGGTGGCCCGAGCAGCTCTAAGCATACCTAGAGGTGAAGGAAAAGAGAAATGGAAAGAAGAGAAAAAATGTGGAGTGAGAGATATAGGAGGTTGGGAATAGGGGAGAAAAAGGTTATAGGTCAGGCTTGATGGTTCGACGCCCTGGGGTAGACAGACTGGCGGCCTCAGAGGTGAAAACAGTTTCATTTCTATTTACTTGACCGTTTTTCATTTCAGCCAGCACTGTGCTGCCAGAAGACAAAGTCAAATGCAGCTACACTGCATGGCAGCTTGACCTATTCTTCTTCTTCTTTTTTAAAATATTTATTTATTTGGCTGCTCCAGATTTTAGTTGTGGCCATGTGAGATCTAGTTCCCTGACCAGGGATCGAACCCCTGTCCGCTGCGTTGGGAGCTCGGGAGCCTCAGCCACTGGACCACCAGGGAAGGCCCATTGACCCATTCATAGTCATTTTATTCTTAACAGGTGAATGAGCTTGATTTAAACCCAGCATTCCTTAGTACTCTTTGGTTATAGAAAATCTCCCAACCAAATAGATCAAGATGACTTCTGAATCTTATTGTTCCGTTGTTAGGCGTTATAATAGAAAGACAGGCAACCTCGGAGAAGTAAAAAAGAGAGAGCAAAGAACTGTTAATAGATACTGGATCGGGAAGGAGGGCAACCGGGCGGCGGTGGAGGAACAGCGTCCCGGAAAGCAGTGCGTACAGAGCAGGCGCCCAGAGCCGGCTTG
This sequence comes from Budorcas taxicolor, assembly GCF_023091745.1. Lineage (NCBI taxonomy): Eukaryota > Metazoa > Chordata > Mammalia > Artiodactyla > Bovidae > Budorcas > Budorcas taxicolor. Next base: position 29,275,992 of record NC_068934.1, read on the forward strand.
GCGCACCGCCGGCATTTCCAGGCTGCGTCAGCCCGTAGCCCCGCCCCTCCTCCGCCGTGGCCCCGCCCCCTCCTCCTGGGCCGCTGAACTCCGCGCCCGCCCGACTTCCCAGCGGCCCCGTGCGGCCCGGGCATGCCCAGTGCGGGCGCAGCCGCCCCGGCCCTGGCAGTGCCCGGGCGGGAGCGTGCGACCCGGTGCGGAGGGGCTCGGAGGAGACGAGCGGGCCCGCGGTGGGCGAGGGACCCGGCTGGAGCCGGAGCCGGAGCCGCGGCGGCGAAGCTGCCGGGTAGGTGCAGCTCGGCGGAGCCGGGCCCTGGCGCCGCGCAGCCCGCTCGCGGGGTGGACCCCGGCGGCTGGGGCGGCGAGGGCGTGGGAGGGCAGCAGGGCCCGAGCGCGGGGTTGGGAGGTGCGGGCGGAGGCTGCGGGCGGGTATCCCGAAACGGAAAGTGCCTCGGAGGCGAGGCAGGGCTGGGGCGGGGGACGCAGCCGGCAGCCGCGGGCGGACCTCTGCCCAGGTGCGGCTCTGCTCGGTTTAGTTCACCGTGTGACGGGAGGTGAGCTTGCCCCGCGCCTCGTGCACGGCTCTGGTTGCCGAGAGAGACCAGCCTCCACTGGAGTTTGCCCAGGAGCTGCGGGGAGACGGGTCCGAAGGGACCTGTGGGTTCCGACCGTCCGCGGAGCCCGGTGAGAAGAGAGGATGCTTACCTTTAGCGCACCTGGAGTGGGGTGTGACAGCCACCTGCCTTCCGGACTTGGGTTTAGTGACTTAGAAATGAAAGTACAGGATTGTGCCTCAGTAGATACTCGGTCACTTCTCATGACTGCTTAGGAATTTAATGGCCAGCTGTGTTTACAGGCGTAAGAAACATTTTGTCCGTGGGATGCTCTATTCAGTTCAGTGGCTCAGTCGTGTCCGACTCTTTGCGACCCCATGAATCGCAGCACGCCAGGCCTCCCTGTCCATCACCAACTCCCGGAGTTCACTCAGACTCAGTTCCATCGAGTCAGTGATGCCATCCAGCCATCTCATCCCCTGTCGTCCCCTTCTCCTCTTGTCCCCAGTCCCTCCCAGCATCACAGTCTTTTCCAATGAGTCAACTCTTCGCATGAGGTGGCCAAAGTACTGGAGTTTCAGCTTTAGCATCATTCCTTCCAAAGAAATCCCAGGGCTGATCTCCTTCAGAATGGATTGGTTGGATCTCCTTGCAGTCCAAGGGACTCTCAAGAGTCTTCTCCAACACCACAGTTCAAAAGCATCAATTCTTCGGCACTCAGCCTTCTTCACAGTCCAACTCTCACATCCATACATGACCACAGGAAAAACCATAGCCTTGACTAGATGGACCTTTGTTGGCAAAGTAATGTCTCTGCTTTTGAATATGCTGTCTAGTTTGGTCATCACTTTTCTTCCAAGGAGTGTCTTTTAATTTCATGGCTGCAGTCACCCTCTGCAGTGATTTTGGAGCCCCAAAAAATAAAGTCTGACACTGTATCCACTGTTTCCCCATCTATTTCCCATGAAGTGATGGGACCAGATGCCGTGATCTCTGTTTTCTGAATGTTGAGCTTTAAGCCAACTTTTTCACTCTCCTCTTTCACTTTCATCAAGAGGCTTTTTAGCTCCTCTTCACTTTCTGCCATAAGGGTGGTGTCATCTGCATATCTGAGGTGATTGATATTTCTTCCGGCAGTCTTGATTCCAGCTTGTGCTTCTTCCAGTCCAGCGTTTCTCATGATGTACTCTGCATATAAGTTAAATAAGCAGGGTGACAATATACAGCCTTGATGTACTCCTTTTCCTATTTGGAACCAGTCTGTTGTTCCATGTCCAATTCTAACTGTTGCTTCCTGACCTGCATACAGATTTCTCAAGAGGCAGGTCAGGTGGTCTGGTATTCCCATCTCTCTCAGAATTTTCCACAGTTTATTGTGATCCACACAGTTAAAGGCTATGGCATAGTCAATAAAGCAGAAATAGATATTTTTCTGGAACTCTCTTGCTTTTTCCATGATCCAGCGTATGTTGGCAATTTGATCTCTGGTTCTTCTGCCTTTTCTAAAACCAGCTTGAACATCAGGGAGTTCACGGTTCACGTATTGCTGAGGCCTGGCTTGGAGAATTTTGAGCATTACTTTACTAGCATGTGAGATGAGTGCAATTGTGCGGTAGTTTGAGCATTCTTTGGCATTGCCTTTCTTTGGGATTGGAATGAAAACTGACCTTTTCCCGTCCTGTGGCCACTGCTGAGTTTTCCAAATTTGCTGGCATAGTGAGTGCAGCACTTTCACAGCATCATCTTTCAGGATTTGAAATAGCTCAACTGGAATTCCATCACCTCCACTAGCTTTGTTCTTAGTGATGCTTTCTAAGTCTGGTTAAACAAAATTCCTCATCGCAAAGCTTGAGTAGACAGTCTCGACTGAGGGTTGGAATACTGGGGTTTTGAAGTTCTCTGTAGCCTTTCGCGTGCTGTAATCTTGGGCAAGCCATTTAACTCCAGAGACTCAGTTCCTCCATCTGTGAAATCCTGTGAACTGGATGTATCTCATTCACTTGCACCTCAGTTCGAGGATTCCCTCCGTATTATTATTCAGCCTCTGGTCTCCAGTTGTGGCAGGTTGCTTTTATGCATGTCTGACCTTTTTTGTCAAACCAGATAATTCACCTATTTCTGTAGCAAGGCTGCTAGGGTCTCTGTGTAACATTGAAGTGACTTGTCCTCAAAAGCCACTGTTAGTCAGTAGGTAACTCGCGACTTGTTATCTGCAGAGTGAAAGTCGCTCAGTCGTGCCTGATTCTTTGCTACCCCATGGACTGTATAGTCCATGGAATTCTCCAGGCCGGAATACTGGAGTGGGTAGCCTTTCCCTTCTCCAGGGGATCTTCCCAAGCCAGGGATGGAACCCAGGTCTCCCGTGTTGCAGGCGGATTCTTTACCAGCGGAGCCACAAGAGAAGCCCAGGAGCCAGGCGTTAATGGCCATGGTTCAGATAACAGAGCTCTTGCCCTTGAATTAGGACCAGCACGCTGCAAGTTATGTCAGCGCCTTGTGAGAAACCCAGACTAAGTAATCCATTTCCTTAAACTCCCAAACTGGCTTATTCTGTAGTGGGATTATGTTTATATTAGAAGTTAAGGTTTTATTTTCATGTTATTACACTGTATACTTGAAACCTAGGAAGAAATTTAATACCCTTAATTCATTGATGAGGAAGTAGACGATGAAGAGTGAATCCGTGATAGTCTTTAGCAACCAATGTCTTATGTATCATCACAAGCGTTAACTATTCACCTGCCTCTGAGTGTATCTGTGTAGGATTTGACCCAAGGAGCAGATGGTACATACAGTGTTGTGCAAGTTGCCTTCCTACTGCTGTATTGCCTGCTCTTCCTGCTCTAGGTGGTAGTAGTCCAGTTGGGTCAGTAAGGTATAGTTTGATGAAGTGGTCATTAAGCAAAGGGTGCTTATGTTTTGAAATTCGAGGTTTATAGAAGCTGCCTGTGATATTGTCATTATGCGCTCTCTCTTAAACTGAGGATATCTCAGAGTGATTAAGTCACATTTGAGAATTTTAGAATCCCAAGTTCTTAATTAAATTTTTGAAAATGGGTTCTTCGTTCACCTTAAACACGTTACTTGGGAGCATAATATTGTAAGAATATTTATACATGTGAACTTTCAAGTTATTATTTTATGAAGCTAGATTTTTCATTCACCTAATTAAAAAATACAGTGGAAACCCAGAGAAAACCATAATTCAAAAAGTCACACGCAAAAAACACACTCAACCCTATGTTCATTAGAGCACTGTTTACAATAGCCAAGACACGTAAACAACCTAGATGTCCATCAACAGAGGAAGTACAACAGTGGAGTACTACTCAGCCATAAAAAGGAGCAAAATTGAGTGTTTGCAGAGACATAGATGGACTCAAAAAATGCAGTGGGAAAGTTATAGTGTGTTAATGAATATTTGTGTATGTGAACTTAACCTTTTTTTGGCCTAGTTTAAAATTCATTATTTTTTGCATGCTTATTAAAATTTTACATATGTATGTATATATTTAAGGTTGGAAAACAGGAAAGGCATATTTGAGGGTCTTGGTGGGAAATTTCACATCATCATCCAAACTTAGCTCTGCCGGAGGGCCCTGTGTATGAAGTGCATATTTAACAATTTTTGTTAGAACTTTCCTCTTGCTCTTGTATTTGCATTCATGTAACATCAAGCACAAATATTGCTTAAGAGGACAGGGAGGTGTAATTGTCACTCATGATCTCGGATCTCAAAAATACTTGGGATGTGCAGAAGGGATGGTAACCTGATACGACTCATTGGAAAAGACCCTGGTGCTGGGAAGGATAGAGGGCAGGAAGAGAAGAGGGTGACAGGGATGATTGGATGGCATCATCGACTCAATGGACATGAGTTTGAGCAAACTCTGGGAGATGGTGAAAGATAGGAAAGTCTGGCATGTTGCAGTTCATGGGTCACAGAGTTGGTCACAACTTAGCAGCTGAACAACAACGAAGGAGGAATAGTTAGAGACATCACGGCCCAGAGAAGAGACTAGTGGTCCAAGAGCACATTTACCCCGAATAAAAGTGAGAGGTGGGTAAGTGATTTAAACATTGTTGATTTCAAGTGTTTCAGCAGTTACAGCTATAATCTCACTTAGTTCACTTGCTAGTATCTATGTAACTGATAGAATCTACTGCACTCCTATTAGAGAAGTATGTGGAGAACGTCATCATGTAGAAGTACATGAAGTAACTTGAAGATAAATATTTTTCCTTGATTATACTCCATCTGTTTGCAGGTCCTTCATGATGAGAAATCTGGGGACTCTTCTCTCTCCTTTGTGTAGTTGATAGTTTGGGCGGTAAAGAGATGGCTGACAGTGTCAAAACCTTTCTGCAGGATCTTGCCAGGGTGAGTATGTCCAATCTTCTTCTGACCCTCCTGCTGCAGGAACTGACTAGAAAGTCTGTTAGGTAGTGTTGTTATATTTGTTGGATTCTTCACATACAGGTTTTCACTCTAATCCATACTACTCGAGAGAGGAATTATCTTGCATCTCGCAGAAACTTGGGAGACCTGTCTAGTGAATGTCGCTAGTATGGGGACCCTGTTCAGCTTGGGCCCAGACCATCTTTTTTTTTTTTAACTGTATTTTTTTTTGACCGTGCCAAATGAGCTGTGGGACCTTAGTTCCCCTACTAGGAATTGAATCGGGCCCTTGACCTTGAGAGCATGGAGTCCTAACCACTGGACCACCAGGGAATTTCCTAAACTTTATTTTGAAATAATTTTAGCCTTGCAGAGAAGTTGTAGGGTCATACAGAGAACTCCACTGTATCCTTCACCAGGTTCTCCTAATATTGCCATCTCATGTAACTGTAGTATATTGTTGAAAACCAAGCAGTGAACATTGGTGTAATGCTAATACCTAACCTACTTTGTTTGGATCTACAGTATAGAACCTCTCTTATTCTCCCGTTCTACAAGGCGGAGATGATGATGCTTTAAAGAGACATTTAGGATGCCCTTAAAGGGACATTTAGGACCCCCTAATCAACAGACCCATAAAGGTCTGTTTAGGATCCAGTAATCCGAATGATCTATCATATGACATTCCGTTATAGTTATATCTAAGGTCCAATGCCCTAGTTGGAGCCCCTGGTGCTTTATTCTTGAGGACAGGAGAGAGACCAGTTCTGCCTGGGAGTGGGAGTGTTTATAAGTTTATTTCCTTTGATTAAAAGAGGTGGAATTGAAGGAATATCTTAGAAGGGCCAAAGCGAATTCATGCAACGTGACCTTCTTTTAATACCTTACATCCTTCTCTTGCCGTTCTTGTGCGATAAAATGTCAACTCTGGATCAGTTATACAGCATGCACTTTGTATGTTTGTCTGCCCCAGACAGACTGTAAGTATCAGAGGTGGGGATCCTGTCATCATCCTGGCACATGCTAGGCCTTAAGCCACTTGAAGTTAATGATCTTAAAATTTTAAACTGTTTGTGGAAGACTCAAGTTAAAAAGCAAAATAAGAATAAACATTACTCATAGGTAAAAGACCATGTGAACCTTGCCAAGGTATGCTCCTTTCAGTGTGTAGTTCATAAACTTGTCCATTTCTCTGTATTCTGACAATGTTCTCTAAAATTTGTTTTTGCTCATAATAGGAGAAAATGTCATTCTTAAATCGAGGTTGACCATTGTTTCCAGAATACCTTTTTCTGCTTCTTGATGATGTTGAATGCCCTAGTTCTTCCTTCTCTACTTTGGATATAAAACCGTTCTGGCACTTACTAAACTATACATTTTTGTTGTTGTTGTTTACTTATGTACTTTTCCTGCCAAGTTATGAGTTTCTTAAGCACGTCCATATGACTGATATCTAGGTCATTAAGGATGCTCAATACGAAAGTGGGTCGATGAATGAGGGTAGTCCTTTGAACTGGGTAATAGGCAGGTCTAATGTTTGTGGTAATGACAGTAACCTTTCTACCATTGGGGCTCTTCCAGTGATTGGCAAGTGGCCCCATCAGTGACTTATAGACTTACTCATTCTCTCCCTCACCATACATGTTTAAAGACACTCTCCTCCAGCTATACTGCCATGCTGTTTCTGTCTTAATCAGCAATAGCTTTTCATACTTTTATGGTAATTATTTCTTTGTGTCTTCCTTCAGCCTTGGTCCAGCCCTGCTCCTTTTTGGAGACCAGTGTTTAATCTATCCTTGTATCACTGGTTTGATAAAGGCTATAAATCATACTTGTAGGCATTCAGCTGATATTAGAAGAGTATAAAGGAGGGCTATAACTTGGCTTAACAGTATTGGTAACTCTTAGAGGGATTAGAAAACCACTATTTTGCAACCGTGTTATTCAAGATTGGTTTGATCAAGACTTGTTAATTGATGCGCAAATCTAGGGAAGAGGACTTGATGAGCAGGATATTTGCCTGGTCTCAGAAATGTCTGCCCACAGATTCTTTGCTAGTTGCAAGGAGAAAAATTTGCAGCCATACAATGGAGTTGGATAACACCTTCTGACTATGTAAAATCAGTGTCACCTGCAAGGGCCAACACAGACATCACATGCTTCTGGATATGACACCTGGAAAGGCACCCCATCACTTAGGTGACTCTTGTTGTTTAGTCACTGTGTCTAATTCTTTTGCGACCTCATGGACTATAGTCCACCAGACTCCTCTCTCTGGGATTTCCCATGCAAGAATACTTGAGTGGGTTGCTGTTTCCTTCTCTGGGGATCTTCCCGACCCCGGGTTCAATCCCATGTCTCTTGTATTAGCATGTGGATTCTTTACCACTGAGCCACCTGGGAAGCCCCACTTAGGTGATAACTCCTGCTAAAAATGTGTAACCTGGGGTCTAATCGTGAGGTCACAAACCTAAATTGAGGGCACCCCATAAAATAACTTATGTGTATGCTTCAAAAAGGAAGACAGCTATAGAGCTGTTCCTAATGGAAGGAGACGAAAGAGATAGGAGAGCTAAGTGCAACATGTGATTCTGAACTGATGTCTGGTATGCGATGGGTAAAAGTGCTGTAGAGGGCATTTCTGAGACAAATCGGGAAACTGGAGTGTGGACTCATTGGAAAAGACTGATGCTGGGAAAGATTGAGGGCAGGAGAAGGGGACGACAGAGAATGAGATGGTTGGATGGCATCACCGACTCGACGGACATGGGTTTGGGTGGATTCCGGGAGTTGGTGATAGACAGGGAGGTCTGGCGTGCTACGGTTCATAGGGTCGCAAAGAGTTGGACACGACTGAGCTACTGAACTGATCTTGTATTAAGGAATATCATTGTTCTTAGGAAATACACAATGAACAGTTATAAGTAAAAGGGACATGATATAGCAACCTACTCAAATGATCTAGAAAAAAATGAGTATGTATGTATAAATAGTAATAATAAATAACTGTGGCACAGCAACTGGTGATTTCGAGAAAGGATAATTGGAAGTTCTCCATTCTTGCAACTCTTCTGTAAATTGGGAATGATTTCTAAACAAGAATATCAAGGGTCACTTCAGCCTTGTAGCAAACTAAATAGAATGATTTACACTATTATTTCATTGTATCTAACTTTGGGAAGTCTTCTGATCCATAATTTTCCCTCTTTAAAAATAATAAATACTCCTGTCTACAGGGAATCAAAGACTCCATCTGGGGAATTTGTACCATCTCAAAGCTAGATGCTCGAATTCAACAAAAGAGAGAGGAGCAGCGTCGAAGAAGGGCAAGCAGTGTCCTGGCTCAGAGGAGAGCCCAGAGCATAGAGAGGAGGCAGGAGAGGTAAGGAGTGGAGGCTGAGGTCAGGGAGCATCTGAACTCCCTTCCCAGTCGGGGGTAGGGGGACACTTTAGGAAGTGATCGAATTGAGCATACAATTCAGACACTACATAATGATGTGGAGTTTCAGTACCCCTTTATTTGTCTTTTGTACTTTCTCCCCCATAAAAGTTACAGGTGATTTTTCCCCACTCCCCTCACGTTGAATTAAACTGAGGTCTAACAGTAATCCTTGTTCAAAATATTGTCGTGTCTAAAAGAAATCAGAATGATGAATATCATTGTTGTTTTAGTTGCTAAGTTATGTCCTTCTCTTTGTGACCCCATGGGCTATAGCCCACCTGGCTCCTCTGTCCATGGGATTTCCTAGGCAAGAACACTGGAGTGGGTTGCCATTTCCTTCTCCAAGAATGGTGAATAGAGAACCATAAAAAATTTTTTTGGCTGAGTGGATGCTTCTAGGAGCGCCTATGTGGATTTTGATAAAAGAACCTCAGACATCCCCTTCTAATCTTCTCCAGTCTTGGACTTAGGAAATAAAGGAGTTTGTTTGTTTGTTTTGTTTTTAAGAAAAAATGCTTCTCTTGAAATATTTTTAGCCTTTCTCATTGATATTAGGAGAGAACATTGGAAGAACAATAGGTGCTAAAAAAATAATATGGTGCTAAGAAAATATATAAAAAGGAGAGCTGCTGAATGACAATATGGAAATAGCCTATATATCTGTTAAGCTAAACACATGTGGTCTTTTCCAGTGAACCACGTATTGTTAGCAGAATTTTTCAGTGCTGCGCTTGGAATGGTGGAGTTTTCTGGGTAAGTTCGTTTTCCTCAAATTCCAAGTGCCTTAGAAGCATCTCTGTTCAGGTTGTTGCAGTGTTCATGATTCTCAGCTGTCTTCTTAAAACTGAGACAGGTAACTTTCACC